>NC_135498.1:17462983-17794233 GCF_052857255.1 Amblyomma americanum | reverse complement strand
AAATAAGAAAAATAAACAAAAAGTGAGAGGACACTTAAACACAGGAACGAAAAATAAAACAAAACAAACTAGAAGACTCCCCTCTGTAGCACACCAGTTCTCCTCCAACACCCCTCCTCCCAAAACCTCAACATACGTTCCTTCTTACGAGGAGGAATATTGCTCTGGCCGAATTCTGGTTAATGTTTGCTGTGTGTGTTTTGTAAAGCCAGTGTTTTGTAAAGATGTCTTAATGTATTGTGTAAAAATACTGAAAGTGTGTTCTATTATGTAATGCTCTTCTTGATTTTGTGTAGCCAGTGGTGCCGCCTGTCAACCGTGTGGCGTGGCCTCGTCAGGCAATGTATGCCTTTCGCCACGTCACCCTGGACAACCTCTTCGTTGTCTGAAATAAATTCTGAATGAAAATGAATGAATATAAAGGAATGGCCGTGCTGCAGCTAACTCTCCTCCCTTGTTTAACGTCCCCTACTTTCCTTCTCCTAAAAATCGTTCCCTTTTAAGCCACCGGAGTTACACAAAATCCTTTATCTAGAAACCTGTCGCGAGTTAGAAACAAAAATGGTCCAGTTTCTGGCATGGTAGTTTTATTCGGAGCTTCTTTTTTATCTACTTCGGAGATACAAAATTCTGTGCACGCTTACACTCGCTGTTAGCAACAGCGAAGGAGTTCTTCCACGGGTTCGACATGTTCAAAATTTCTGATTTCGCGCGCTCACCGCACTGCTGCCTACGCGGAAGGAGTCGATGATGAGGAGGAGAAGTAGGAGGAGGAAGAGGAGGAGGCGTTATATGCTTCGTTCTCCATGCGCTGCATCCCTTTAATAAAGTCTGCTCGAATTCGTGCGCACGTGGCCCCATCTTAACCAAACCGCTTTCATCTACTCGCGCCTACCGCATTTGTACTGCCTGGATGAGTTTCTGCAGAAATAAGGCTCTCAAATCCACAGAGGCTGGAAGCATGCCTGAAGCCTCTCGACGTATGATGTGGCAATGCACATTTATTAATTGGTTTATTTACAGATACTGCTAGCGTCTTTGAAGGGGCTGTTGCAGGTTTGTGGGCAAAGATTTACACTAGAAAAATTAATGTTGTTTGATTGCGTGAAGATAACTGCTCTTCTGTGCCCAATCAGTACACTGCGCTTAAGTAACCCACAACTTTACCTTCTGAAATTTCTTACCGTGAGATTTCAAGCTCTTGTACTGAGATATCTGTGCACCGCAGAGAGCTACAGGCGGTCGTAATTAAATCGGAGCCCTCCAATACCTCGCACCTCATAACTTAGTATTGCTTTATCTAAATTTTCAGGGTTTCAAGTCTGAGATTTTTACGTGCGTTTTTATATGTGCACGCCATACTTTCTTCGTACCCAGCTCAGCTCGTAGTCTTTGCTTTCCCCAAGAGCTTCCACACATTATTTAATTATTTGTTAGTTTGCTGCATACTGCGGCCCGTTGGGTATGTACCTATAAGGGAGGCATAATAAAATAAACGAAAAATAATAAACAATTAAGTGAGTAACAACTCACTTGTGTAGTTCTTGTGACTGTCAGAAGCTGTTTGTAACTCATCGTTCCAGTCTGTGCGAGGAATAAAGCAAAATTTTGAGATGTCAGTGCAAACATAAAGGGAACTAGTTAGGGAGCTATAAACTGGGGGTGCATGTCTTGAGCGTATTGTAATTAGGGACGCCACGCAAGGGCATAGGTTTGAAGGAACAGCAGGACAGACTGAAACTGCAACACTAGGTCCACTCTACAAAGCCGTGTTTAACTCTATAAAACGGTATCACATATCGTGCTATATCGTGCATATCTAAAGCGGTGGCTTCCACGTACTGCCTTCTTTGTTATAAATAATCTGAGAACTTTTGCCGTCCAACATTTAGCTCCCCTCCTGGGGCAACACACTTTAGAAATTTGGAACACATTCAACACTTTCAAAATCAAGCCGTCAAGAGTAATAACATTCAACCCATTGCTCTCTTACTCAGCCCCACATACTTTAGCGTCAACTAAACATCTTGCCTCTTCGCCAACTTTTCGCTCGTTCTCTCATCTGATCTTCGTCATATATATAATTTCCTCTTATTTTCACGCACCAGTGTAAAGCGAAATGCTCGCAGATCCAACCCTTATCGGCAGGACAAACTTTTTTCTCCCCTTATCATACCTGACATAAACACGGGAGCAGGTTCTATGAACGTCTAAAAAAAAAAAGGTCACGAAAACTATAGGGGCGTGCGAATATTGGAGATTTTGGAATAGGGGATTGAATATACTTTTATTAGATTTGTTGAGTGGGTCAAATAGGGCATGTTCCAAATTATTCGAAACGAATCGAATTCTTGCTCAAGTTTTCGAATAGTTTTGTAATAATTGGCATGAAGTTCGAATATATAGCATGCCGTAGATTTTTGGGTCTAATTTGTGGCCGCAGAGCATGCTGACGCGATCGCTCTTTGCGGAATTGAGGGTTCAGCGCAGCGACTTGGATCCATTCATAAGGCCGCCTTTTTCACAAGATGTGGCGCCCTCTAGGGAGTGGCGCCAGAGTCTGCTACTGTTGAAAACAAACGAACGTTGGACACGCAGGCGCGAGCCGGTACTACGAGGCGCCAGCGGCGCCTGTAAAGTAGTGTTCCTATATACGCTATGCCCCGCCGCGGTGGCTCAGTGGTTAGGGCGCTCGACTACTGATCCGGAGTTCCCGGGTTCGAACCCGACCGCGGCGGCTGCGTTTTTATGGAGGAAAAACGCTAAGGCGCCCGTGTGCTGTGCGATGTCAGTGCACGTTAAAGATCCCCGGGTGGTCGAAATTATTCCGGAGCCCTCCACTATGGCACCTCTTTCTTCCTTCCTTCTTTCACTCCCTCCCTTCTCCCTTCCCTTACGGCGCGGTTCAGGTGTCCAACGAAATATGAGACAGATACTGCGCCATTTCCTTTCCCCCCAAGACCAATTATTATTATATATGCTATATATGGAGCATATACAGGAACACTACTGGGAAGTGGAAAATGTGTGCTTGGCTGCTGCCGCCATCTGCCGCATGCACCTGTCCCTAAAATGAACTGCGACTGAGCAGTGGGAGCATAATAATAATTGTTTTTTTGGGGAAAGGAAATGCCGCAGTATCTGTCTCATATATCGTTGGACACCTGAACCACGCCGTAAGGGAAGGGATAAAAGAGGGAGTGTAAGAAGGGAAGAAAGAGGTGCCGTAGTGGTGGGCACTGACATCGCACAGCACAAGGGCGCCTTAGCGTTTTGCCTCCATAAAAACGCTAAGCAGTAGGAGCAGGCGGTTTGTTTTTAACCAACGGAGCTGGAGAAGGAGATGCGCGTATGCACACAGAAGCCTCGTGAAAAAGGCGGGTACTCATGCTGAGGGCAGGAATAAAGGACGGGTTCGCTGCACCTGCCTGGGCCCTGCCGCGTCGGCCAATCTCTGAGGCCATGTACAAGGATTATGAACACCGTCACGCGAACGGATCGCACCGCGGCGCTGAACCCCCCATCCCGCGTATACCGATCGCTGCAGCATGGTACACGGTGTGTATGGTCCCTGTTTTTGGAATAAAACAACAAAATTTTAATAACATTATTCTCTTCTTCGGTGCTATCTGGGATGTTATTAAGTCATATCCCTGTAATATGCCGATGTGTGTTTCACGCAGAGGTCCCATTTATGATGTTGGAATGGAACACTTCTGCCATGTTGAGTGATCTGTGAGAAGGGTCTGTGCAAGCGCCGTCTGTCAGTAGCCACTGGCAGGTAGCAACGTGCACACCGAAAGAGTTTTTACTGTTACGTTATTTGGTAATAACTGCATCCCTCCTTCCCTCCGCACCCCCAAGCACATTACCAACAGCACTGTCTTTTCAGCTTCGCGCTTCCGCCGTCTCCGCTGTACTGGCCGGCGCTGGCTGGAGCCGCATGCGCTGTCAGATTGCTGGCGCCATCTAGCGTTGCCTTCACGAAACGCCGAAAGGCGCGCGAAAAACAGAACCCGTTGATGGCAACGCACTCCGCGGGATGCGAGGAAGAGGAGAAGATAGGAACACAAAAAAAGAAAGAAAAACTAGCACGGGAAAAAGATGTGTGTGAAAAAAATGGCAGCAAAAGCCGTATAGCCGATTACGGTCTTATTTCTTTACCGCCCCCACCCCCCCTTTTTTCAGGTGGTTTAGTGTTACACTATAGCGTTACATCAGGGGCTGGTTTCTGCTTGAATAACAAACTGATATTTGGTATTGAAGGCGATCTGTTACATGCTACGTTTTTAAATATGTCGGTTACATGCTCTTGAACGGCAAATGATGATACAATAGCGATGATAGTTTTTTTTGATGTCAGCCTCTCGGGCTTTTAGAACAAAGATGCAAATTTATTATCAGTCAGAACTTCTGTGCTTGCAGCAACTAACTCCTATGGAAGCCATTTTCATTTTTTCACATTATTCTTCAAAACAGCCGTTATTTTCTTCACAATATAGTTGGACAAGAATGGATACCTTTTTCTCGGGCACATATAGCCAGGATTTCTTATTTTGAAAGGGCCCAAGGTACTATATTGCACCTGTTACCTGCACACCCTGCTCTCCCATCTCTCCTTTCGGACACACACGAACATTCAAGCATGTCTATAACAGTGACAACTAGACGCTTGTTATCTGATAATGTAAAGTACATGATTTCTCAAATTTGTGGATTGCAGGTTCTATTAACACTGCTTGTACATGTCAACCGCAGTTAAACAAAATGCTTGTCAAAACAATGCCTTTATTTTGTGCGCATGGGAAACAGCCGGCCACTGCCACAAAGATAACACAAAGCAGATTACAGTATTACACTCTTCTTGCTTAGTGTCCCAGCCGCTGCTACCATCAAAAAATGTATACAGGGTGTATATAGGAATAAACTGTGCACTAGTGAGGTAAGGTCCAGCATGAAGAGAAACTACCTTTTCAGCATCAAGATCTCTAATGTGGCTGGACGCAGCCAAACACTTTCTGGTACAAGTCCACTCTGCCAGCAGAGAGCACAGCAAGGACACTGTTAACCATACATAACCTTAAACTTGTTGCAGAATACTACATGCAGGTACCATTTTCAGAGCAACCAATCATTAAACGCATGGTTACCTCAGCAGTACCTCACCGGATGTTGCAATGAAATTGTTGACAACAGCTACTACTTCCACTCAGCATATCCATCCACAGTTCTCGCACTGGATGCTAGGCTCATAGCTCGTTTTTCGGAAGAAGTACAAGGCTCTTCATGGGCAGCCCAAAAGGCACAAAGCATAATGATACAAAGCAATGACAGCTCATCATGTCCATCAATTCACTTTGAATTTTTCATCTACAATGTGCGATTACAACACACTTCTAACATCTGTATTCACTGGCTTCAAAAGTTTCATTACCACTTGGTGGCTGCATATCATACTATACATCACTGCACGATGACATATCCATAACTTAGATATCTCAATTTTGCGGTTGGACCAATTCAGTGTTTTTGAAATTGACACCTAAAATGCTGCAAAGGTATGGAACTTTGCAACAAAACAGGCAGACTTTAAATGAAAATTTGCATACTGTTGCAGACTGGAGAAGCAATCTAAACACGTTTAACAGTTGCTGTAGCAATGTTCCCAGGAAGAGTGACAGCAATGGTGGCATTATCCTAACATGTCAAATCCTGTGGATCAATGCAGGCAACCAACAGTTCCCACAGCTACCAACACTACTTGATTTTTAACATAACTGAAACAAAACAGCCATCCCATCAACAAACAGTCCACGACAGCTTTTGCATGTTTACAGGGTTACAGATGTGTCTGTCTTGCATAACTAAAAATGTTGCAAAGCTGCCAAACTGAACATCAAATGTGTTTTTTTTTTTCTGGAAAATTCGTCACCCTAAGCTCTTGATATTGTGAATGCCAATATTACGACAATATATGAATCCTTCTCCTAAATCATGCAGTAGCATAACATTATATTTTATTTCATGTAGAGCTTACTGAAAAGTTTAGGTTTATGCAATCTGATATTGATATGGCATGACGACAAAGATAGAACAGGCTTGGCTACTACAGGCTGGAGGCAAAGTCTGCATTTAGAAAATGTGGCTCATGTAAACACACACACATTTGGCAGAAACACTAACCACGCGAGGTTCTATGCATTTTGCATCTAGAGTAACACTCGGGCTTCACAGCAACACAAAGACAAAAATTCAGTGATAAGATCTTTGTTTCTCTTCTGCAATAACCTAAAAAAACTTGCAACTGCAAGCCTCCCTCCAAAAAAAGATGGCATAAATTAGCAAAATCCAAATAGCTTGGCTCCTAAAAGAGCAACAGCCCTCAAACCTGGCCATGATGCTAGCTCCATAAACATGAAAAGGAATAATCATGAGCTTTAAAAAATTAGCAATTAAGAGCAGAAGCAAACTTATGCAAGTGCTAACTTGTAGATTTGTGATAAAAAAAATTGTCACATAATTGGTAAAGCCAATGGTGCCAATTTCTTTAGAAATTAAGCTTTCTCAAGGCATGTTACAGCCTTTGCTATTATTATACAAGCCATAAATTCTGCAAAATGGCTCGTATTGCAATGCCAGCACTTTACATCTTTGAGACTTGCATGTGCCAACGGTGTTAAAAAGGCCCACTGCATCGCTGAGGAAAGCAAATCAAACTTATCTGAAGCCGAACCAAAACAAAAGCAAACTAAAACAGAAAGTGAAGCAAAACAAATGGTATGCATATTTTTAACAATGACAGTGCCTCAGCCATGCAATAAAAGATGCCCATGCACCGTAGACAATACAATGTACGAGGTGCTCACATTCCTTCTTTAGTGAATTCCCGTCAGTCACTCTTTATTATACAAGGTATACATATAGTGCCCATCATGACTCAAGTATTTTTTTAGTGTCAAGTGGTGTCATGAAACTTGACAAAGACAAATGAAAACACGAGCGGCACTTAGCTACGACACACACCTCAGTTAGATGTTTGTTTCCAGCATACCTGAAAGAGTGCCATGAATGAGACTGACAGGACATCAACACTTAGCAAAACACGGTCAACTCAAAGCCCTGTTACTACCTAGTACTTTAATGCTTGACAGAACTGGCTTCAACTTTGTTCAAGCAGAAAAACCAATAATAAAGAAAAGCAGGATCAACAAAGACGACTGCTCCACTTTTCAACAACGGAGGAGCAAAATCGGGAGCTTGGAACACTTGCATCCCACAGAATGCAGGCACGTGAAGACTAGATGCAGAACCAGGCAAATGCCCGCAGTTCCCCCAGCGAACACCTGTCAGCCAGTGTCAGAAAAGATATGACACAGGAGGCACACACACTGCATGAGCTGCTTCCCACCACCAGGCTCAGCGCTTGCCAGCTTCGAAAAGGGTCGTCTCTTCCTCTTCATCATCTGCACGATCCAGTGGCTGCATTTCCAACTCGGCACTGTGGCTGGCTATGATGCCGTACCTTCGCGTTTTACTTCGCCTGTATCTTGATCTGCAAAAGAAAGCCTCATTATACAGCGGCACAGACCTCTCAAGTAATCAAAGAAGGACCTGACTGGGAGCCAGTACTGCGGTGGTCCAGTTTATACTAGTCCAGCTACAAGTTCCAAAATGTCAACTGCCTGCGAAGGAAAAAAGACATGGGCAAAAAGAAATGCCTAGCCAGCTGCAAAAACTGCATGTGAAACATGCTGCATTCTAGTGGCTGATGCGCTCCAGGGCAAGACGGAATGCAGGAATACGCAGCACTGGGCTTAAGACACTGTTTACACACTTTGATCATGTATCGTCATGAATAGAAATGCACACACTCATAAGTAGAACTGCTTGTCCTCCTGCCTGTACAAACAGTTTAACATACTGGAGCTGCATTTGGCCTTTAAGACACACCACAGTGAACTGCACAACATTAACTTAGGCCTCCTGGAGTTCTCTAACCTGCACTGTCATTGCACAGCACCCACGGGGTTTTGCATTTCACCTCCATCAAAATAAAGCTGCCGCACCTGGGATTCAACTCTATTACACTGGACTCAACAGCTGAATGCCAAAGCTATGCAGCCACTACAGTAGGTAAGTATAAACAACCAGTACGAAAATACTAGGTAACTTACAAATATGCACACTGTTATTACTAATGGTTCATAACAGGACAAGCAAGGTAAGTGTGACACAAAGCAGCTGCCATGTTTTATCGATGCTTCATGTCATCCTTCATCATTCATGTCAGGCCTCTGAAAATTAATGCTTTTGTTAACTGGTATAGCAAAGCCCAATTAAATCAATATGCAGTGAGGTGCTGCATGGTTACTTCAAGAGGTAGTAGTACACACTGAAAAATTTTGCACAACTCAACATCCTGTTATAGACGACATGGCTCCAACACACACTAGCTTAAATCTAGCTTTCCTCTCCATAAAGCTTAACGGCTATTTAGTCCTCGTTCTATAAAAACTAGAATATGCTAGCACAATTTGAAACCCAATCAGTCTTTTTTTTTTCTAACACACTTGAATCAGCACAGAATTGCGAAGCCAGCTTTCTTTTTTTTTACTCTCACTATAGATATTACACCAGTGTTTTTAATCAAGTCTCAAGCTAACCTGTCTACCCTCATTCTTATCATCTTTATCGTTCACAATTTAACTCTATTATCTTTCTCTCCTAACAGACTTCACAACAAGCCACACCAAAGTATGAAGGAATGGTCCTCCCACTGAAGCTGTGCTTCACTCCAATTCAAAACATTTCAAGGCATCCATCAAAAAATTCACCTATTGTTGGTATTAATTACATCCTTCATGTAATACCCTATATCTGGGGCATTTAACGTATATTTTGTAATTAACAAACACTGCATTACATAACTGCTACAAAACAAAGCAAAACAAAAAGTTCAGTTTGTCTCTAGAAATATGCACAAACAAGTGAGTGAAATATGCACAAACCCTCAATATCATAGTTTCATACATTACTGATTACTACATGATTAATGTAGTACAGTGGTACGAGGATTAACTGCAAAAATGAATGATGTGATGGAACATATCCGTGTGGGCTAGAGGAGGAGAAGGAACTTCATTAGTTCCAGAAAAAAAAAAGAAAAACAGAACTTGAGGTCGACGCTAGGTAATCATAAAACGTTGCTTCGTGATGGTAGTTCGCTCGAGGGCGCGGCATTGGACAGTCAGGTCCGAGCTGAGCAGTGCCGCCTCCCATCGCCCAAAAGTACTGGGCTGCAGCTCTGGTTTAGGGAGATCAGTGAGGTAAGCCAATAGGATGCGGGCTTATCGGCATGTCTACTGCGGAGGGTGCAGTCCGGGCTATAACTACCGGGAACCATTCAGTCATACTGGGCCGGCGCACGGAGAGACAGCATTTGAAGGTGTCGAAAGAGGACTGCTTCAGATTTTGTAAGAGATTGATCACCCAGTGGAAACTAATGTCATTGAAGTCGGTAATGCGGACTAAACAATTTTTCACAAGAGCAGCTAAGCACTATCAGTCGAACTATCTTGAGAACAACAGCCGAGACTTCATCAATTCAATCACAGTCTGATATTAATCGGCTTGATTGTTAGAATGTTAAACTGATGTCAATAGACTTTAAAAGTTAATTCTCTGGAAGGCAGAATCCCTATAAATCAGACAACGGAGCTGTGTTTGGAGCTCAGGACTGAGATGCACAAAACAGTGAATGTCAGACTCTGTTTTGAGGATGGCATGAAAGAAAAAAAAGAGATAAAATACACACTAAAAAACCCACGGAAAGAAAGAAAAGCACTATCAAAGCTATCCCATGCATTAATTTACTGGTGAACCAAACATTTCATAAGAATTGTTTTCAGGCCAATTCTAACCGACACAAACAGGTGTAGAGCATTTGGTACAGTATGGTATGGTACACAAAGTTCAATGTCCCGAAGCTGCTCACGGGCTATGAAGTACATCATAGTGGAGGGTTACAGATTAATTTTAACCATGTGCAGTTCATTAATCTGCGCTGACAGCACACGGCACGAAGATGCTTTCGCACTTTGTCTCAGGCGAAATGTGGCTGCCATGAACAGGATCCGAGCTTATAGCCTTGGTCTGGGCAGCCAAACATCAAAACGACAATGGCAGGTAGGTGAGGAATGTTGTCGAACTACTTGGCCGCAGAATCTCCCATAACAGTCATGAATGAATCACTGCTGATGATAATGTGACTATCTCTAGCAAATGTGCATCCCATGCAGATAAGGTTCAATAAAAAAAAGAAAAATGACACTAAAATTGTTCCAGTATGAGGCATTGCAATTGTTTTATCTAATCTGTCAGGATCAATGAAAACCAATGTCAGTGCTAAATTACATTTTCTGTCTGTTGTAGACTATGTTACCCTGGATAGTGTTTGCAGGGGATGGTCATTCCATTGTGTTTTGAGTCTTAGAAATCTGCTACTTTTCCTCAGGTTCCTAACAAACACTGAGTATTGCGTCGTTTAGAGAAAATAATTTTTAAAAATCTTGGCTTAACCGATCAATTGTGCAGACCAAAATTTTGCACAGAGGAGGAATTTGGCTGTTTTATTTAATACCGTGTTTATTTCGGGCACTAGTCTGAATCGATGAGAATTCATCAAAAGTCCGCATCATATTCGGCGTTGCTGGACCAATAAATACGGTTTCTTAACAGCTGTACCAGCAGAGCCACCTATCACCCCTGAAAGGGTAGGAAGTGCTCTTCATTTTGTGTTTTGCATTCGTTTGCTTTTGTCATTAGTCAAAAACAGCTGATGCTGTCAGTACAGGCATTGTGAAACAGTCTTCTTTTTTTTTTGGTCTGGCATCACCATTCAAATTGCAGGCTTTTGATTAATTCTCATTGATCCAGGCAAGCACCTGACCTAAACATAGCAAAATGCAAAACTTACTGCTAAATTTCCCTGTTCGTCTGCTATGATCATCATCATCATCTACCATTTCGTGCATGCTATTTAATACATTTATTTTGTCTTTCTCTGCAACCTTAACATCAGCAATGAAAATAGCCATGATAATGACTTTTTCCGCCATACAAGAGTATGAAAAGTGTCTTCCTTTTTGGCCGCTTTCTTTTCATCGGCACCACCATGCCTAGCATAGATAAATGGATGATAATGATTATTTGGATAAATGATAAAACTGCCCTGTTTGAAATAAAATGATGGAGGAGGCCATTTTCTCAACAGGCATATATTAGAGGCACACCGCCCCTAGCGGCAAAAGGCATGAACTAGAACATGCGCACTGGAACAGTGCCATTTGAGCTGTTCTGTACTTTAGTAGGTCTTGATTTGAACCTACTGGCAGGAATATTTTTAAATCGAATTTTCTCGGTGATATATGCATCTTTTGTTGTTAGACAAATGTTAACATACCCAGAAAGGAAAAATTTGGATTGAGTTGTCTTCCGTGTCCCTTTAAGAAGCACCAGTTTATGAAAGCCCTAACCACCAAAATGAAGGCAGAACCTTAAGCACTGTTAAAATCAATCAAAACACTGAGGGTAAATGACAACGAGAGGAAAAATGCAACAAGAATGTGCAAAAAAAAGCACGAGGAATAAGCTAGGAAAGGGCTGAAACTAAATGGACGTAATTAAACACAACCAGAGTATGCCAGTAGCAATCTGAATGAGATAGGCACAGTCGATGGTTTAGTTAGATTTATCGGGGTTTAATGTCCCAAAGCGACTCAGCCCATGAGGAGACCGTAGTGAAGGGCTCCCGAAATTTCGACCATCTGGGTTCTTTAACATGCACTGACATCGCACAGCACACGGGCCTCTAGAATTTTCCCTCCATCGAAATTCAACCATCGTGGCAGGGATCGAACCCGCGTCTTTCAGATCAGCAGCCAAGAGCCAGAACCACTGAGCCACCGTGGTGGCGGTATAGGCACAGTTGAAGAGGAGTTTTACACTGAATTGTACAATACCAAAACCAGCAAGGAAGTTTGTTTCTGAAATAAAGACTTGAAAAAACTGGCACTCCAGCTTTAGTTCAAGAAGTAAGAATGGCCTCACAAGTGATGAAAAGGGGCTGAAGATTTTCTGCTCAGGAAGCCTCGTAACCCAATATACCAACACACATGCATCACGACCTCAAGTGCACCACAAATATATAAAAATTCTAACACAACACTAAACCACAAGTAAGGTGGCATCAGAGGTCTGAAAAACCTTCAGGCATATAAATGGTCCACTGAAGCCATAGCTGATGAAATCAGGGCTGAAGTAGAGCAAAGCGTTGCTCCAGATAAGTGGTCCAGAAGGGACGTTTTTTAGCCCTAGCCCTGGTCTTTTAAATCATTGCAAATAACCCATGAGCTCGCATGCTTCTCGATTCCTCTTAACGCTGCTAAAAAAGACAATGGACTCAGGGATCACATGACATGAGAGCTGTGCTGAGCTGTGCAGTGTAGCCTCTCTGCCCATTGCCCTTTTTGTTTGTGCTATGTTACCATGGATGAGTACCAAGCCATCAAGTTTTGTGCTCTGCTTGATCGCTGAGTTTTAACAGCAAAAGCAACACCGTAGGCTCTCAGGCATATGGTAGCATTGAGACAATTAACATTTAATGTATTGCAGTTAGAGCAAAAATTCTAGTGGGAACTTTAGAGCGCTCGCATACGCTGAAATCACAACATGTGGCCATTATTACATTTAAATGTCTTTGAAATGCAGTCAAACTCCACAGTCACAGCAGCATGCAAGGTGCATTTTTGTGTGTGTCTGCCCCTAGACAAGCAAAGGAGTCAGGTAGGCAGACATATCGACAATACAGCAAGGGCAACGTTAAGCTTCATTGAGCTGTAGAAACTGGCTGGTTTTACGGAAAGGCACTTAAGAAGAAATCACTTTTGTGATCAGTTAGGTATAAAAAAATCTGCACCATATGTGTTCCTGTATATACAGTTTTGTGCATCTTTACCCTGAAGACTTTTAAAAACTTCCTTGCCTCAACCGTCGTTTGCAATGGAATTTCACACAAAGCTTGGTTATTGCAGTAACTTTTGTACCATAGGAAGTTTGAGAATGGTGCCTACCTGGTTCACCTGCACATCGTGCAAACCCATAATCATAATCGTCTGCGCCAGAACTGAAAGCCGCCAACGCCTGGTTTTCGGCGAAAGGCAGTGTGTGCACCATCTGCTGTCTGCAGAGGAAAGCGCCATGACGTAAAAGACGCCAAGAAAAGCATTGCAAGGTGTCCGGGCCCTTTGGTGGCTCTTCCGCCGCGCTTCGGCAGCAACATGGCACTGGTGGATTTTACTTCGTCGTTCTCGGCAAAGACGATTATGGGTTTGGATCACGTGCGGCTGAAGCAGGTAAATACCATTGTCAGACTTAACACGAAACAAATGCTACTGCAACACCCAAGCTCTGTGCATAGTTTCACCATAAATGAACCAGCGGTTGAGGTGGGAAAATTTTATGTCGTCATGATGCAGATGCACAATACTGTATGCTCTGCAAAGCTGCCGCATCAGATCCTGACATGAATGAGAATAGGACATACACACAAGCACATCTGTGTGTCCTCTTTTTGTCCACAACAGTTTCTGCTGTGCCAGTCTTCGCAAAGCATGTCTCACCAATTTGCCCTAACTTATGTTTCCCTGTATACATGGCCTTCATGGTATATGAAAACGCATTTGATTCTCTGGAAACTTGACTGATAATGCAGGCGCTGCATAAAGGCAAAGGAGAATTGCAGGCTTGAAAATCAGTATGAAGACAGCTACAGTAATGTTCAACAGTGCAGGAAAAAAACTGAAAGCTTACAAATATTGAAGAAGCAGATGCATTTGGGCCAAGCAGTCATTAAAGGCTGAGGATATAAAAGATAAATCAGCAAAGCAAATTAACCAGCGTTAGTATTGAGCATCGCTTTGCTGAAATCTCACTTAACTCTTCATGTTTTCATTTGCTTGTTAACACTTCATTTGTTGCTGATGGTATATGTGTCCTTGATATTGTGTCTGATTACCTTGTGTTTGTACTAAGACATCATCACATAAAAATAAGAGGCAACGGCCTCCATGCTATACTCCGTTTCATACATCAGGTGCAAAGCTGTAAAAGGTACGGAAGTAGTCCACCTGAAAAATAAAGGGAGAGGTGTTACTCCGCGTTTATTCTTCGAGTGATCTACACACAATAAGGTGACAGCTTGTCGGCAATAAAAGCGCATTCACTCTAGCTCGTGACGAATGTATTTTGTAATAAGCCTGCAGGCAAATCATTCACTGCTTTTCGCTCACCACAAGAAACACTACTTTTGTAGCGATAGCTACATTATGGTAGCATTTTGAGCCTTCAGCGTGGCGCCGCGCCGCCACGTTGTCACGTGGTTGCTCACGTGATGTAGAGCAGCTGCAGGGGGCACGGCGCCATGGCTGATCACGTGGTTGGTCACGTGATCAAGTTCCACTCGGCCAGCTGTAGCTATCACGTCACTCCAGGTTTAA
This sequence comes from Amblyomma americanum, assembly GCF_052857255.1. NCBI lineage: Eukaryota > Metazoa > Arthropoda > Arachnida > Ixodida > Ixodidae > Amblyomma > Amblyomma americanum. The sequence continues at coordinate 17,779,678 of NC_135498.1, read as the reverse complement.
CCAGAGCTAAACCACCGCCAATTTTTTTGATCGCGGATGTAGACAGTGCTAACAAGGGCACTAGCTTTGACAGCATTGCACTTGATGTATAAAACAGAGTACAGTCATTCTTGACTCCCTTCATTCAACCTGCCTCAGGTCACTACAGTTTGTCCTGCAGTAAATGTAGGTGTGCCGAGTGTGATAATGGTGATGATGACTCAACTATGAAGTGCATGTACTGACATGCATATGGTAGCAAGTATGTGACACCACATCCGGCAAGCAATAACCAATAGTCGCTAAAATTGTAAGTTAATGAAATTGGCCTGAAATGATACTAAGGCCAGTGAAGCGAGTTCTTGAGAGGAAAATAATATGTGCAGTGTTTATGGTACTACAAACCCAATATGCAGGTGATAGTGGCAGCATGTGACTGCTTGGATTAAGGGTTCAAAACAAGCTTCCCGAGTGAATGTGCTAAACCGTGTGCAAAGTGTAGGTGAGTGGTCACCAGCTATACCCCAACTCGGCACTCACATGCAAGGGCTACAACAGAGCTCCCAGCACATAGACACAATGTAAGTACAAGCTTCTGAATATAGGGTGTGAAGTGGGCATTGAAGTTTGAGCTTGACCAGGCAGATAAATGAGGTAGCCTCTCGAAGACCTGATAAATAAAGGGCACAACGTCAATTTACCACCCACCTGTGCCAAGATAAATCAACTTCAGCATGTATCGATCTCATTATCCGTGTGCTTTCTTACGCAACAGCAAAGCGCGTTGTCCGAAAACTGATTTACAAGATAATGGCACCTTTCAATAAAATCAAACAAATCTGCGAAATACGCGGTGCGTTGTGCGAGTCACCCTTGCGATAGGCAAACTTCACGGACAAAGTCGATGTGAAGGACGCAGTTATAAACAACATATGTGGCCTCTACACGGTGCCGAAAACCCTGAAAACCGTACAGAGGTTCCCAACAGACCAACAACGAAGACTATGACACGTAGGGAGCCCAACGCACCGATTTACCGATTAACGACATAACGTTCGCTAACTAAGCACCCGGTATCCAAGACGACTCGGAGCTGTGCTCACTGCCACGACTTATACACTCAAAGCTGTATCTAGTGTCTAGTTCTTGAACGCGTGATACCTGGCCGCTCTTTGAGCTTCACAGAGGTGACGTGTTTCCTGTGACACCAGTGGTAAGCATAGGACTCTGCACGTCACGTACCTCACTATTCGAACGACGAAATAAACAAGGATGATCATCATGACGCCCACGATCACGTAGAAAGCTCGCAGAACGACGCCGTTCGCCTGTTCCATGCCCGCAATGTTGAAGAAGGTGGCGGTCGTACTGTTCCTTCGGGTGGCATTCCCAGCTGAGGTGACAACTTGTTCGTGCGCTGTCAGCGGAGAAGGTGTCGTCGGCGTCTCCACAGCTTTCTCCACAGCTTTCTCCGCCGCTGAGACGCTCAGCCAACAGGCAGTCGCGAGAAGTGTCGTGAACATGGTCCCTTGCTTCTCAGTCTGCTACACCAATGAAGTGTCACGCAGCAAAGGTGCGAACCGTGCGAACTGTCCAACCAAACGAAATACAAATGCAGGAAACGGCATCCATGCTGTCACGAGCCGTTCCGCAGATTTCGCCAATTTCGCTTGCACAGCTACGGCTGCTATTTCGACGGCAACCGTCAACGTTACCCCGCTCTGCACTCATCATCAATAATAAGCAATAATTTGTTAGTAAACAAAATGATACAATAATTTTCCACTAATATGTAGCAAAACTGCATATTTTATTGTAACTTATAAAAAGTTGTGCTGTATTGTAAAATACATCTATATGTAATTTCTAATAACTAGCATGAAACGGCGCAAGAAAACAAAACAACATATAAAACAATTACTTTACAATATGCATAATGATTTTAGGTGCTATGTGTTTAAGGCTAATTAATTTCACAGTTTGTTGCCTACGCAAAAAGTTTAATGGCTTACCGCGCCCTCTGCAAGCTTTGCAAAGGAGCCGCTTTTGAGTGCGTCGACTTTGCCTCATCCACTGACCTACCTCCTCATCGCTTCCTCCTCTACCCCGGGCTGTCCTGGGTGCCCTGCTCCAGCAAGCTTGTCCGGTTGTTGCAACTGCTATCACCGCACCGTAATTCTCGTAGTGTCTTTACTAGAAACCTCCCGCACGGCCACGCTTGGTACGCATAGCTCTGTTTTGACCGAATGACGTTTCCCTGAACCGGCGTAGCAGCAGCGTTACTCGGCTCCGGTGATTCACTTCGTGAGATGAGCATGTTGCTTCGGACCTATCGTCGCAGCAGCGAAGCATCGCATTGCTGTGCGTGATGTGCCTTGTTTTCTGGAGCAAAGAGAATCGCTTCACGTCTGACAATTTCCGAAAGAAACTGCTTGTGGAGGCTGTCGCCGCTTCATCGCTGAATTTTGACGACCCGCTTCAAGAACCTTCTGGACAAGCTTTGGTGAGTCGTGGTTTCGTTGTGCCGGGTGCTTAGAAACGATCCTTACACCGCGGAAAAATCCGGTATGTCATTGTTGTTTCAAAGTGAACAAGTTTTTGTGAAGTTTTAGCCTTACAAAATAAATTTCCGCTGCGTGCTCCAAACAGTCTAATCGTGACGCACTGATTTATAGGACTGCACTGTATTAACGTTCTAAAAAAAAAAAAAATCAGAATGGAAAAAAAATAATCTGTGTGATGTCGATATTTGGGTTTGTGCGATTTCGTGCTTTCTGAGGCTGTGCTGACTAGATAATGAAAGTGAAGAAGACTGTTGATATTGGGGACAGCAAATCTAGTTTTCTTAGAGGAGAATGAATTAATTTTTGTAATGTGCGGGTGAGCAAAAAAGTAAAGCCTCATATACGTCAGTTAGCTTATGTAATAGGTTGTCTCCTTTTCGCATTTGCTGCATTTGCGTAATACTAGAGATATTTGAACTTGTTCTAAATCGTTGCATCCGACGTGGTTGGTGCTGCCTACCTTTCGAAGTGCGTTGTAAAGAGAACAGACCGCCCGTCGCAAAAGCACTGATGTGTAAAAGGGTTTTTGAGCCAGCTGATCTCAGCCCGATTAAATTTTTCATCATGGTGGTCTCTCGTTTTTGCCGACCCACGCCGGCCAAAGTGATAACCCTCTTGTTTCTCAGAAAAAAAAAAAAATGTGGGGAGGGGGGCGAGTAAATAACGGCCCGGCGCGCACTGTTCCATCCACCTTTACTGTTTTTTACACCCGTATTGAACTTGATGGAACAAACGCATTCCCTTAATGAACGCACCCACTACTTGGTTGTCGCGATATTTGCTATTGCTAATACGTTACCTCGCGTAATGAACGCAGACCCAAATTTTATATTGTCTCTTTTAGGAAAATAAAGCGCCTTCTATTATGGGAGTAAACACGGTAATGCGTATATGGATCAGGTCGGGTGAAATGTGCGCTCGTTTCGGCTAGTGGGCCCAAGGGGGCCGCGACGCCTCTCCGTTGTGTCTTCGCCCCTTTTTCCGGGATGTGCACGGTGTCGCATAAAACCGCGGTAGAAAAAAAAAATCAAGAAGAATGAGGAGAGAAAAAAAATCCTACCACAGCTTAGAATAAATTCAAGAGGCCCGTGTGCTGCACGATGTCAGTGCACGCTAAAGAACCCCAGGTGGTCGAAATTTCCGGAGCCCTTCACTACTGTGTCCCACAAAGCATGAGTCGCTTTGGGACGTTAAACAACCATTAACCAAACCAAACCAAATCTACTACAGCTTAAGATAAACCTTTTGTCTAATAAGCCAGCGCTGTTGCGTTGGATAACCAGCTAAAGCTCTTCTAATGCTTACGCTATAGATTTACCATCGCAGCGAAGTGGACGCGAGGATGTTTACAGCATAACAGAGGCGTCTTAATAGGATCACCGCAAATCGCGTAAAACGAGAGGCGTTGAAATGTAGACAGAATGAGCAGCAACATGCACTCTGTAACATGATAACGGCGTCATCCCATCTTGCCGCGGCGGGCAGCGCTGGCGTCATCGCGTTGCCATCGTGTTACCATGTCTAGTTCTCGCCTGGACAGTGGCTAGGTCATGGTGCGTAAAAGGCGATGTACTGCTGTTATGTGCTCGAATGACTGCACTGCGGACTTGATGGAAGAAGTTTATGTTGTCTCATCTGATCGTATGATGATGAGGATGAACTTCAGTGGCGCAAAGCAACCTTAGCCACGGAGTGACATAGCTCAAGGTATTTTTCGTCTTCGCAAGGTGAGAGTCATAGACCCATTTTGCAAACATTTCACCCTAGAAAAGCCGAGCATCAGGCCAGGGGCAAGCTTGTAGCCATTGGAAAACCAGTGGGTACCCGGCGACACTATAGGGCGGCCTATAGGGCGAGCTTATGCTAACGACGGTCACGACCCACCTGCCTTACTGTAACAGTTGCCCGGTTGACGGGAACTGGGTGAGCGGCATCCAACAGAAATCCTACACCTTGTCCAAAAATGTGAGGGGTGAAGCCGGACAGGAGAGAAAAGGCGAGATTGGTTGAGGGGGGAGACTAGCTCACAATCCTTCCAACAGAGAAACATCAGGGAGCTTCCTCATTTCAACCCCTTCTATGATACCCGTGCCCTGTCTACGGCGCCTACCCGGCGGGGACAACGCCGTCAAAATGCGCGGCTGTGGGCTGCCCCGGCACACACGCGCGGTTCTGTTTGGTAGCGCCCAATCTCAGCACTGGCTGAGTGAAACGGGCGCATTAAACGCATTTTCGTCTCATTTTGTTTCGAAGTTTTTAAGTGGAATAACTTTCGTTTTTTTAATGGCTGCGCTGCTTTGGCAAACAGGGACGTGTTAGAGAGACGTTAAGAGCAAGTGTTTGCCTCTCTAACACGTCTCTGTTTGCCCAAGCAGCGCAGCCTTTGAAATGACGATATTCCAGCGAGCCCAATTCCAAGCACTTCTTAACTTTCGTTTGCATGCTCCGATTTCAATTATTATTTTTGCACTGGACTCTGGAACGCATGGGGAATCCATTTAATCAGACAAATTGGCACCGATGAAAACACTGCGGTGCCCCTTTAAGAGGAAGGTTCTTGCCGGTGTGCACCCGTGTTCGGTATGTGCGCCGATGGAGATTTGCAGAGGACAGTGACCACCACCAACGTCATCCTTTCCTGAGAAGACATCGGCGAAGCAGCTGAATTATTCCAAGGGGAATTGCAGTGCTAAACTCCCTGTGCAGTGCTAAACTCCCTGTGGGCGTCAGTCCTCAACCATAATTTAATCCTTGGGTGCCACCTTTCCTCTTCCTTCTTGCAGCTAACTGCTGATGGTGGGCCTACAGCGTGAGGGTACACTTTCTTTACCCCAAAACCGTTGGCTCCAAAGTCTGACTCCCTTCCTCCGCCTCGGCAGCAAGTGTCAGACACCCGCTTGCTCAAGGACACTCTCTGAAGTTTGGTGGCGACGCTTGACGTTTCCTATTGTGGTCTCTTCAGGGTTCTGAAACACGGTGTCCAAAGCACTATATCGGCAGCGCACGCGTACTGTAGGAAGCCAGCCACGCGCCGTGCTGCTGGCCTGATGGAGGACTTCCGCCAACAAGTCGTAGTGCTGGCAACGAAAGGACGGTTGCAGCAGACCGTTGTTTGTCACTCTGCGCCGTCGGCTCGCACATGCATGTGAGGCGCGGTTCAGCTGTCACGCAGCCGCGACGTTTCCGTGCTGTTGTAAATCGAAAAATTCAAAACCCATGCATGCGCCGCGACAGGCGGCGGCGGCGGAGGTCAGTGCCGCGGTGGCGTCGGTGACCCTGTCCCCTCCTAGGCTGTCGCCCTTGAAAAGCCTTGAGCGGTGGCGAAAGTTACTGGCCGCGTGCCATACATACATCCATTCACATATCGGCAGCCCGATCGAGGTGACGCTGCCAGCGCTTTGTGAACTGCCCATACCGGTATAGGTCGACGCGCGCCGCTGTTGCGAACAAACGCTTGCAACGACACAGGCGAAAGGTCGTGCGCCAGAGCGGCTGGGAAAATGTTTCGTGAAGGCTGGGCTGCCTTAAACTTGTTTTGGTACCAGCGTGTGCGCGCATGTCTTCGGTTGGGCCTATTTATCTCCAGACTCGTCTTTGTCTACTGCACGCTACTACAGAACACTGCTGGCGATGAAATAGACGAATAAACAGACAAGCACAAACGAGGCGCCTCGTTTATAATATTAACAGTAGTGTTGTGTAGTAGGGCTTAGTAAACCAAGTTGTAAAACCAATCGGCCTCTGTTTTCGCAAAGCTTTCAAGTCTCGTACATTACGCTTTGCAAACGCGAGGCAAAATTCTCTTGAGTCATGACCATTTCTTAGGTGTACGAGTTTGGCTCTCACATTCTTGTTTTCAGCGCCGTGTAAGTGTGTTTGTTCGCGTTTAGTTTACTTATTTATTTACCAGATACTACAGGCCAAAATATGACCCAAGCAGGAGTGGGATGTACCATTAAAGAACCACAGGGGATAAGGTGGCCGCAGCTGGCAGCGGACAGGGTTAATTGGGAGGTATGGTGGAGGCCTTTGTCGTTCAGTGGACGTAGTCAGGCTGATGATGATAATGATGACACGCGCAAATAAAAGTGCACTTGGCACTGGACTGAACAACAGCAGTGAAGCAAGCGCAGCCGGAGAACAGGCAACACAAAGCGTCAGAGCAAATGAACACACTCACATCTCAAGAAACTCAATTGCTTGAAGCGCATTTTCAGTTCCAGAAACATTAGCAGGTAGATCATTCCAGTCGGTTGCAGTTCTCAGAAAAAAAAATGGCTGGCGATTTAGCATTGTTAAGCACGAAATATTGCGCAAAAGCACGTTTTTTTTGCGAGTGGACACACCGCCACCGACCCAAAAGCGCGACTGAGGTGCCCAGTGATCCAGGGAGCCAGTTATGCGGCTTTCCTTTCCTCAGAAATCAACGGAGTCTAAACCTTCCGCTGGTTTTGAGAAAAGCCTCACGGTGGACGCCGTGCACTGCCTACTCACAGCGCGATTGAGGTGTCCACTGACCGAGTTACACCCTCTACCTAGAGGCCTCATATATACAGACACACACCGCTGAAACCCGGGGAGTGGGGCTAGAAGCGCTTTCGCACTAGAAACAAATATTTAAAGCGGTTAATACGAGCAAGCAAAGGAGTTAGCAGAGTAAAACGCGGAAAGGTATGTGATGTTCGCTTCCTTCAAGAAGACAGGAGCCCTTCACAGTACAGTTCGGAACATTGTCTGTACCCGAGTGGAAATCAGACATGCAGAAGGGAGGCTGTACGCCTTCTTTCAGCATTTCTGCAGGACACTGATCTTGTCTCTAAATGGTGACAGCAGGATCGGACTATGGTCTACTGGGATTGAATGTGTGCGTAGATGGTGTCTTCTGGAGTGGACCATGTTATACTGTGAGTGGATGTGTGCATGGATGGTGGCACTGCAATGGACTATGTTCCACTGTGACTGAATATGTGCATAGATGATGACTTCTGGAGTGGACTATGTTCTACTGTGAGTGAATGTGTGCGTAGATGGTGACTGCGGGCGTGGAATATGTGCTATTATAAGTGACTGTGCGCATAGCGGGGCAGATCCGACGGGTTTTAAAGGTCGTTCTTGACATATAAGCGACGCTACGGAGGAGCAGTTGCCGGCAGACTAAGCAAGGCTAATCCCACCTGTAGCATACAACTCAACTCAGCTTATGGTCATGGTGGTTTCTTGTGATTGTGGTCGATGATGGCTGAAGGTATGGTGAAGGATTGAGGCGAAGCCGACGGGGATACACATTGAATTGTAATTTTATTCTTCCTGCGAGATCCGTAGGTTTTGATGCTGTAATAATAATAATAATAATAATAATAATAATAATAATAATAATAATAATAATATTAATAATAATAATAATAATAATAATAATAATAATAATAATAATAATAATAATAATAATTGGTTCTTGGGGAAAGGAAATGGCGCAGTATCTGCCTCATATATCAGATACTGGTCAGCATAGCTGCCTCTATCATCAGTCCAGATGGGGAATGAAGCCGCTGGTAGCGTATATATATATATAAAACGAACTTCCGCTAACGTTTTTTTTTTTCTCATTGTCCTTTTTCCGACGATTTTCACATTTTAGTCGCCAGTCGTGAGGCCGCTCTCATTTTCTCCCGCGTGGCTCGTCGCTCCCTCGCGGAGTTGCCTGTTTATTTATGGACAACTTTTCCTGTGTTCGCTTGCGTAGATCTCCAAGAAGAGAGAATGCGTTTCGCGGAACAAGCAGTCCTGTGCTGGGCTGTTACGCGTCGCAGTCCACTGTAGCTTTTCCTCTTCCCTGAAGGACCAATCAGAGAAGGAAGGAGTTGCGGAGAGGAGGAGGAGGCCCGATCGGCGCGATAGAGTTTTTAGTATCGTTCGAGTTAGCTATCGCTTTGCAGGCTTCCTGCTTGCAAACGTATACACGCAAGGCATGCCCGAGACTTCCTGAGGGCCGGTCACCTTGCAGTGTGCCGCGCAAGCAGCAATGCGCGCGCTCCAGTGCCAGTGACGCTCAGTGTAGTCACGCGATGAGTAGCGTAACGGTCACCGCGTATTTGCGCACTGTCGCCAGTCGTGGTATACATCTAAGTGGAAAAAGCAGGCACGTCTCTGCCGTACGTGATCCTCTACAAAGCGCGATATGTTTCAGCTTCCATCGCCGGCTATGTGGTTTTCCCCCCGCCAAAGCTCGCGTCGAAACTTGAGGCGAAATTTTCTTCCAACTTTACGTCGAAAGCTGTTTCGACTCTTTCTTCAAAAACATCTGTTCGAAAACATCTTTCGAAAGCAGCTTCAGGATGACGTCGCAAAACTTATCTATATATATCTGTGTGCACCCGCGGCGTTGCCACAGCAGAAGTAGCAGTCCAAGCTCCTATTGCCTGCTAGCAACAGTGCAAAGAGCAGGTGTTTCAACATTTGCCCGTACCCGTTAAAGGGGCTTATTTTTGTAACAGTATTTTACGGCATATAGCGGGAATCGACTGATCCGCTGAACACAGTTCCTTTCTTGCCATGCTTATAGATTTCTTAAAGTTTTCTTCTAATTTCGTAGGCTCTTGAATTATGTAAAAAAAGGTTAGAAGCTCCTGTCTACGTTCATTGTCGGCTAACCGATTTCAGAAAGGAATTGAAATGTCTAGCCCTGCTACTCATTACTGCTGTTTTAAACGCCCTGCGCCAACTCCTGCTGGAAGTCAGTGTACTGTATTCGTTTTCCTCACGCTGCCGGGCTGCTGTAGCCCAATGTTGTCAGAACAGTGAGCTGAAAGTTTTGCCGGCAATTTATTTAAAGTGGTGCCCATCCAATGCCTCTGGGCTGTCTTCTATGATGTGCATAGATGCGCAAGTTCTGCTTGAGCAAGGCTAAAAAAACCAGAGGACCGGTTCTAATAACGACGTTGTCAAGTCAAGTTACACAGGGCACTACAAAAGTGATCGCTGTGCTGCAGTGGCGTAGCCAGAAATTGTTCGGGGAGGGGGGCTCATGTTACAGTGCGGCCTCCTTATAGAATATGTGGAAGGATCAAACGCAACAATAATAACTGCATTGCCATTGACAATGCCATTGTGTATTAGATAACGCTACGCACCGTCTAGACAAGTGAAATAAGTATTTTTTAAAATAAAATAATGTATTCGTATGTCTTAAAATTGTGGCAGACACGATTACAAAACATAAAACTGAGCAGGGGACAAGAAAGACACAGGAGAGAAGCAAACAGGACGAGCTCGTGCTGTTTGCTTCTCTTCTGTGTCTTGTCCCCTGCTCAGTTTTATGTCTTGTAATCATGTCATTCCAACTATCCCCTTATCGTTCACTCGTGGCAGACATAACTGATACCATTGCTTCCATGTTTTTGCGTATTAATTAAGTAAAGGAAATATCACACGAAGTCTAGAACTATATCGGTCCGGAACCAGCAAAGCAGTGCATGCCGCTGATATGAAAAACATAGAGGCAATGAAATTTAGCAAGTAGAGGACAAATATTTTAATGAATGTTTGTCATTCGAGAACCTTTACATTTTTGTACATGTGCAACGGCCAGGCAAAAACCTCATTGACGCTGTCCTTCGTTCCAGTGTACTGCGCAGCAGCAGCTGTCACCGGTCATGTATTGCGAGTAATTGCGCCGAACTTTTATTAGTCGCAACAGCGAGCCATCGATAGGCCCTTGATAGGATGGGGCCCCTTGCGTTACATGACTGCAGGTGCATGGGCGTTGCCACGAAATCCATCCCGAGTTAGCAATGTTCGCTCCAAAATGTCTTTTCTTGTCTGAAAAAGGCATTGTATAGGTGACAAAATCCAGAATAACCTCCGGCGCCGGTTTTTGTTTTGGTCAGCACTGCGTGACAGTTCGAAAAATTTCGGGGGGGGGGGGGGGGCTTCAGCCCCCCCCTTCCCCCCCCCCCCCCCCCCCCCCACTTGTTACGTCCCTTTGGGCTGGGAATGTCAGGCAGCGGCAGCTATAAATGTTTACAAATTCGACGGCGCGGAGAGGAGGAATGCGGTTCTCTGGAAAGATTTCGTTCCTCCATACCCCTGCTGTGTTTATATAGCAAAAGAGACAGCAGTACTTGTAAATAAATAAAAATAGATGTAATACCTTTACTGAGGTCAATTTCTCAATATTTCGCGAAGCACCTCTTTGTCATGGCTGACATCGTTTTTCTAACGCTCAGCTGGTTTTGTCCGTGCGAGCCACAGATCAGTATCAGTAGACTGCTATTGCTGTGCTATGTCATAGCGTTTATGTGCGGTGAAGACGCTACTGGGGAGCGAGGCTAAGGCGCTCGTGTGCTGCGCGATGTCAGTGCACGTTAAATATCCCCAGGGGGTCGAAATTATTCCGGAGCCCTCCACTACGGCACCTCTTTCTTCCCTTCTTCTTTCACTCCCTCCTTTATCCCTTCCCTTACGGCGCGGTTCAGGTGTCCAACGATATATGAGACAGATACTGCGCCATTTCCTTTCCCCCAAAACCAATTATTATTATTATTAAAGAGCGAGGACTTCAATTTGCGGACCTTCATGCTGCTGATTATGGAATTATAGTCTGGTACAACTAAGAAAAACAGCGGTTGATAAAAATGGGCCGTGGTCCATGGTGTCCTGTATTACTGCGCTGGCCACTCGCAACAATAAATGAAATCGGCTTTTTAGTGTTTTAATATATCAAACGAGCTACAGGCACCATAATTCTTGAGTTCTTCGTCTTGGGGTTAGCTTCTTGTTTAGGTAACAGGAAAGGCTTTAATAACCGACTATATTTTTATCGCGCAGGAATTCTGTGTGACTGTCCTGAACGTGGGCGCTGCTTTACTGCAGACGTAGTTATACCCGACTATAGTGATATACGGGCATACTTTAAAAGGGCTCTGAAAAGGGCTTTTAATAAAGGTTTGGTATGCCTGGGATCTTGAAGGGCGCCGCTTCACGAATATTCTCTAGCAATAATTTTTTTAATGCGTTTTATAGAAGCTGAGTTATAGTAAAAAATTTGAATTTCAACGTCTTCGGACCTTCCCCCCCCTCCTCTCGTCACTCGGCCGCACCGCCAGCTCCCCACATGCGTGGAAGATCAAGTGTGTGTGTGTGGGGGGGGGGGGGGGGGGGCGTGTTACTTGGCACAGGTGTTCATAATGTCACAGTATAGTGATTGTGCGCGTTTATGTATACCCCTTACAAAAACTTCTTTAGACAGTCTATAGACTGTCCATAGACCTCTAAATAAATATAGACTCCACAGAAGAACCCTAGAGAACGGTCTATAGGCAACACAAATCCTTTAGACAGTCTATGACTATCTATAGATTTATAGCCATACACTTTTAGTAGACTTTTTGTTTATAGACAGTATATAGACTATGAGTAGACAAAAAGAAATATCTATAGGAAGGCAGTAGTGTCTATAAGAAGCCTATATATTATCTATAGACCATTTTTTATAAGGGTACTCTCCTCAGAAGGCGTCTCAGAGCCCATTTAATGTGTTTGCAACAAAGCCACCGCGGTGGCTGAGTGGTTATGGCGCTCGGCTGCTGGCCCGAAAGACGTGGGTTTGATCCCGGTCGCGGCGGTTGAATTTCGATGGAGGCGAAATTCTAGAGGCCCGTGTAGTGTGCGATGTCAGTGCACGTTAAAGAACCCCAGGGTGGTCAAATTTCCGGAGCCCTTCACTACGGCGTCTCTCATAGCCTGAGTCGCTTTGGGACGTTAAACCTCCATAAACCATAAAAAAACCATGTTCGCAACAGAACGCCAATTGTCGCAATAAGTGCTTGGCGTTGGCATGTGAAGCCTCCACATTCCGGACACGCTCCGGGTCCTGATCGTGCACTCCCACCGTACAAGCGGTCACCCGCCACCCACATACCAACCTCCGCTTTCCAAAAAGGCCTCCGCCCACGTCCATCCGACCTCAAGAAGGCGCCCCGTACCACAAACCCATCGTGAAAGCAAATTCTAAAACGCAATTTAGTCGCCTAGCGGCTGAAGCTGAGTGCAAGAGACGCCAACGGCAGGCTGGCTCTAATGCTAACGCATACACGGCCGCGTGCATTTGGGAGACAGCGGCGTCAACCGCGCCTCAACGAAGAACGTCTTAGCCCGACGGTCTGCATTCGCCTCTTGCCTCGCACACCGCGGGCACCGTATGCATCCGCACGACACGGAAATCCTTTTGCGGAAACGGGCTCGTCGTCACATTTTTTTCCCTTAGCGCAGATGCGTATTTCCGGAAAGAATCGCGCTGTGACGGCGTATAGCACTTCTGCGATCACGTGAGCGCATTATTCCCTACATTTTTCTTCCTTTAGAAAACGTCCCGGAAGGCGATATGGTGCATTCCTACTCAACGTCTTCACGCTATGCGAGCGATTAGAAAAAAAAATATTTATATAAGCACGCAAGATCACGCCATCATGGCCGTGCAGGGAAGCCGAGGCGAGAGCGGAAAGTGTTGCAACCGGGCAAGCGCATGCTCTCGAAGTGAGCCGTCGAGAAAGTGGTAGGAAGCGCGAACTACCCACGCAACACGTCGAGGGGCGTCGTCTCTCACTTTGGATTTTTTTTCGTTGTTTTTTTTTCGTTCGGCGAAGTGTTGGTGCCGTAATGGTTATTTGCGGTTTGTCGCTATAACGAGACGCCCGTGCGCGGGCGCCCGGTTAAAATCGGCCTGCCCGCGGGGGTGGTGCAGCCGCCCTCTAACCGGCTCTGGACGCGGTTCTCGCTTGAGCATATCGAGCCGTGTAATCTATTAGGGCTTCCCTATCCGCTTGCCTGAGTTGAGTGTGCGCGCGCAGCAGTCGTCGTAAGCCTTTCCGCGCGTGTGCGCTATCTCGTGCGTATATACAGTGGATGGCCGAAATATAGGCCGCCGAGTGCCGTACCATGAGCAGCAGGAAAAGCGATTTCCTCTCCCGTATTCCGGCTTACGCAAGCCTTCGCCGCCATGCAGGCAGGTGGTGGATATGTACGAAGGTGTCTTCATTCCTGTTGTCTTCTTCATTACGCTGTTGCCGTCTCTCGGTGGAAGCCGTAATAGCCGACAGCAAAGCCGCAAATAGATTAGCGGCGGAGATATCTTCTTCGGAGATTTTGTAGCGATGGCCGCGTTTCCCCCCCGTGACAAGAAAGCCGGGGCTGTCTGGAAGAAGCGTCGCCGCCTGGATAATTATCTCGGCACGGTTTCTTTCTCGTTTACAGTCTGTCTATATCCCCTCGCACAGTGCCTACACAGAAGCGACGCCTTCCTGGAGCTCTCCCCCCCTTCTGAAAGTGCGCGCGGAAGTCGCCTTTTGTGGGCCCCCGTCACGTGCTACTCGTTTGCACGCGTTGTATAGCCCGGAGCCGGTCCGAGTCCGGCTCCTTTATCGCCTTCGACGACAGGCTTCGAAGCTGTTTCTGCAGTGTGACGTCAGATAGCGAGTGCACCGCGGCGCCCGCTTGCGTGCAACCCTGTGTGTGCACATAATAGTGTACGCCGAAAGAGAAACGCGAAGCTGTGCGCGCAATCTCGGTGCAGTCCACTTCAGTTCCGCTCCAACTGCCGAGGCGGAAGTTACGTCATCGTGCAGGCTGGCGTATGCGCGGTGACGCGGCCAATCTGCGCACGCTTGTTCGACCTGTTCGAACGCGTTAGGTTACTGCAACCGAAAACAGCAGCACGAGAACGTGCGCCATTAGGTCTCCTCGATTTGGCTGCACCGTCTGCGCCAGTTCAGGCGGGGCAGCGCACTTGATCTGTAAGTGCCGCCGCAGTGGCTCAGTGGTTACGGCGCTCGGCTGCTGGCCCGAAAGACGCGGGTTACATCCCGGCCGCGGCGGTTGAATTTCGATGGAGGCGAAATTCTAGAGGCCCATGTGCTGCGCGATGTCAGTGAACGTTAAAGAACCCCAGGTGGTTGAAATTTCCGCACCCCTTCACTACGGCGTCCCTCGTAGCCTGAGTCGCTTTGGGACCTTAATATCCCATAAACCAAACCGATCTGTGAGTGCGGCTAGAGCCACCTACTCTTCGGAAGTATATTTTATTTCTTGCTGCGCGAGGTCTTCTGCACTTCTATGCTATAGCCTCCCGGCTAGCTCTCTTCTCTGGCAAGTGGTGCGAGGTGCTTAGTGCGCTCCGTAGCCGACAGGTAGCAGACGGCTTCCCGGCCATGCTTGATTTAATGGTCGGCGTTGAGGCGTCCGCATACCTGTGCCCTCACCAAACAGCTGAAATCACAGTGCCCATGCGTGTGTCTGTGTACGCGCGTGTAAGCTTGCGCGTGTAACGTTGCTTTACACCATTTCTCTTTTGTGTGCAAATGAGTCACACAACAGGATGGAGCGTTTGTACATAAGAGACAAAAGGTGAGGTGTTGTTTTTCCGTACTGTGGGGATCGCAACGTTTGTGATGACTCACAGCGACGTCATCCACGCATCCGCTTACAGAAGCGTTTGGCTTTGAGATCGCTTGTCAGCCCACTCCTTCGCCTGCCATTCAGTCTCTGATAGTCACTCCGCCGTCACTGCCCGCCGACAGTGAACGTGAGTTGTGGAGCTCATTTAATTCCAAGTTATTAGGCAACTCTGTGGACGTCCAATATGGCTGCCCGAGAGATGATCCCGCGGCCGCTCTAGCCTGGCGCTGTGCTACACTGCGCTGTCTGGGGCGCGCGTGTGCAGCTTAGGCGAAGAAGCTCTAAATGCAGGTCCCTGTAGTGTTCTTTGGCGCGGGGATATACACGATATTGTCTCTCAGAGTAAAAGCTTTTTGTGCGCAGGCATCGCAGGTGCGATATAAAGCACCCGACGTAGGTGTGGGACCGTGTGACTGTTCTGTTATGCAAAACATTCGACTGCTGACGGCGTGGAACGGCATGTGCGGCATGTACCGAGGCGGCTCTGATCGCGGCGGGAACACATGCTCCGAGGGCATACACGCACACCGAGAAAATTTTCTGGCTTATCCTGTTCATGGTACTCGCGGATGCCAGCGTTGCACGATGAAGTGCGCGTTGACACACTACGCGTATGCCGGGCCGCAGTCAATGGCGCCTTTATTCACCGTTTTCAGCAGATACGACGTTGCACCTGGATGTCTTGACAAAAAAAACAAATGAATCTGTGCGCAAAGAGAAACAAGTGTACAAAGTAGCAGTGGTGGCCTGCAGTGTATGCATTTCAGCCCTTTTTGAGCACAACAGGTAGGCAGCGATTTTGACTGTCGTAAATCGTGAACAAGCACTGACAGCAGTATTTTTTTGGCCACCGATCACTTGGTCCAGGGGCGGCTTTAAAGCTAAAGGCTTAAGGAGCAGCCGTAGCAGTTACTTACTCGGTGCCCTATCGGCAGCGGATAATAATAATTGGTTTTGGGGGAAAGGAAACGGCGCAGTATCTGTCTCATATATAGTTGGACACCTGAACCGCGCCGTAAGGGAAGGGATAAAGGAGGGAGTGAAAGAAGAAAGGAAGAAAGTGGGGCCGTAGTGGAGGGCTCCGGAATAATTTCGACCACCTGGGGACCTTTAACGTGCACTGACATCGCACAGCACACGGGCGCCTTTGCGTTTCGCCTCCATCGAAACGCGGCAGCGGATGTAGCTCCACGTCGCCGTAAAGTTGAGTGCAGGCTCCGAATTTAGTGCGCATCCGGCGACTGCTTATTGCAAGAGTTGCACATATTGAACCGCGCAGGTAACATTACTTACAAAGAACCTGTGCGGTCAACTGCTGAAAAGTGCTGTCCCCAAGGGCGGTTCGCAGTTTACGTCGGTCAATATCACCGCTCATCGGTGGTGCTCTAGCAGAAATCGTTGGGGCAGAAATGGGCACTGAAAACTGTCACAGCGCCTTAGTCGCATGTTTCTAGTGCGAACCTTGGATACGCTGCAAACTTAAAATGGCTTGTAAAAACGAGGACATCTGAAGAAATAACAGAAGCAACAGGACAGCTACAGCGGTAGTGCTGTTGTTTTGTGTGCGTCTTTGTTCTCCCCGTTTTATCGCGCTGCTTTAAATTTTGATGATCAGTAACCGACTTCCCCGCGCAGAGATTTTAACTAACTTTATCATCCACTTCTGCTTGAGATCGGAGCAATTGGTTTTCCCCTTAGGACTGCACCAGTTGCGATCCCCTTCAGGTGGCGATGAGAGGAAACACCTTGTTGATGATGAAATCGGGGTTTCTTGATGACCCGGTGGTTCTAACTCGCAAACATTCACGTTATTCGAGGAAGGGAGAAGGTTAGCTCTTTATTTACAACATAAATAAAACAACAAGAAACGAGCAAGGAGAAAACTATTTACAACATGACTGAACCCTTGATCAGGCGAATTCAGTCCCGGTTCAACCCAGAGCGCTTTATACTTTTAAACGCTCTGTCTCCACCCTTAGCAGGGGCAGCAACCAATAAGGTAACAAGTGACCCTCCTCACCAATCAGTGGTTAGGGAAAGGAAAAATAAGGTTTCTGCCAACTAATCACAGATTAGGGAACGAATATTCACTAAACAATGGTCGGGGAAAGGAAAGGCAAAGCTCTGCAATTCCCTCGACTAGAAACATTAGGGAAAGAAGACGTTGCAAACAAACACACAAACAGTACATACACGACTACCATTTCCCACGGCACCCACGGCACAGCAGTTACTGCATTCCTAACATTGTCATCTGTTTTCTCTTTCGCACACGTGCATGAGAGACATACATATGTCGAATAGATGATCACTCAAGTTCTTTACAGAAAAAAAAGAAGGCAGTCGTCAAGCGAAGAATGCGCTTCACGGTCACTTGATCCTGCGTATTTCTTGCATTCCCTCACGTATCCTCACGCATCTCCTGCATTCCCGAAGTCTCGGCAACCCCTCGGCAACCCCTTGACGCCGCACGCGTGTCGACAGCTGTACCTGCCTAAGCTTCTTCAAGACGGGTTATGCCCGTGACGGTGCGAAGAAAACAAAGACATCCGCTGCAAGAAGGGGAGGCAGGGACGGGACGGGCAGGGACGTCGTTTTTATGTCCCCGAGTTCTTTCTTCGAGAACATTCCGAGGACTCAGACCACAGAGTCAACTTCGACGAAACCAGCTTCCTCGGAACCGGAACAGTTTATCACAAAAGGCTCCTTCTCGAATCCTGGCACGTCCAAACCACCTCGAACAACATCAACTGCACAAAAAGGAAACCTGTCCCCAGTATATGCCCAGGGAATTCGCTCTGCAACTCGAAGAAAAAAAAAGTCGCCATTAACCGCCTCCCCACAGTGGCACAACGTGACTCACAGCCTTAACCTCCCATCTTCCCCCACGCCTTTCGCATCACAGCTTTCGTTCTTTTGACCCCCGCCTCCCCTCCAGTCACCCCTGATGAAGGAGCCGAGCCGGCTTCGCAACGTTGGGTTTGAGATTAAAGCTTTTTGATTGGAGGTGTGCAGTTTATTATGTCTTCAAACCTAACCATACAGGCAAATCTGTCGAAATGTTTAGTTTCTAAATCCGCCTCGTGCGGTAGAAGCCCAACTTGCATGCAACTCTGAACTTGCAGTGCGGCTGGCTTTGCAGCGCTATCAGTCCAAACCTCTGGAAGCTGAGCACGAACTCTCGTTCTCACCCCTGCAGAGCTTGGGGCTTCCACGAGCCCTGCAAGAGCCCCTCCGCGCGACTTAGAAGCGAAGCCCATGGGATGTATACTTCCGACAAAGACTGTACGTGATCATTTTACGGCTGCCACGTCGAAACTGCGGCCCGTTTACGGGAGTAGTGCGTAGTGTCCGCTGAAGCGAGACATGTTGCGGGAGCCCGACACTTTATGTATTCCGAGTTGCCTCTGGAATCTCGCATCAGACCGCTTGTTCACCCCACACCGCTCTGAGACTCCTGATTTGTCGGGAGTAACCCGAAGGCCACGTCATCGTTTGGCGAACAGGGAATCCTGCAGGGATGCAGCGCAATCTTGTGTGTCCCGCGTGACCTTCGGGGCGTTTTCACGGCTCGATTGAGCACGCGACGCGGAAACGACTAGTCGACGACCCATTCGGCGGAGTTCGCGTCAGCAGTCGTGAGCGGGCCGCTTTCTCTGTGAACGGAACAGGGCGCATGATGTCCATCGCACGAAATTGCACGCTAATCCTGAAATCCAGTTCTGACGTGCATTGCATACAGCGCAGCTCGTGGAAATGCTCGTGGAACTATAATATGCATGCCTGGATCATCTTTGGTTGCGCGATTTGCCGATGCCTTCGTAGGGTCCTTCGTTCTCGTAGACTGTCACGTAGAAGATGACGTGCAGAAGACAGTTCTCTGTCTTCTGCACGAATTGCGCTCACGTCTGCGCGCATTATGACGTCGTGCCGAGGGAATTCAGCGACCCGCGCAGTGTACCCGGAGCCCCAAACGCACAGCCACGCAGGACGGCATGGCGAATGAATGCAAGCGCAGTTCCCGGCGCTTAGGACTGACGGTCGCAGCATAAAGCAGCGCATCCCATAGAGTCATTGGCTCCTCCATATGGAATCAGCGTGGACGCTTGGCTATGCATGCTGCGTCGGAAAGGGGCACTGTTCTTGTTTTCCCCTCCACAGGTTTGCGCGTGGCATTCCGTGGAGGCCACGCGCGCTCCTGACCGCGGCCTTCTCGCGGCCACGCCGTGCAGACTCCGGCCTTTTTTTCCACGTCGCGCGGTCACGATGACGCAGGGGCAGGCGGGACTAGTGACGCTGCGCGTACACAACGGGGGCGCACACCGCCGGCGCCAAGTTTCTCCTTCACGGAAAGAGAAGCCCCCAAGGACGGCGTGATTGATCGACATGGCCCAATCGCGTCTTGAGGAGTCGCGATTCCCATGCCAGCCACGGCGCAGACGCTGTCGATGTGCGCTTCAGCGGTGTACGCTGTTCAAGGTGTTAGCATGCGGACCAACTTAATGCGCTTAGTCTGCTGTGCCTAACTTGGCGTCGGCCGAAAGACGGCGACTCAGGCTTGAAGGATTGGGGCTTTGGGTGCAAATGCAAGAAAGGATTACGCACGAATAATTGACTTCTTGCCTCACAGCCTGGCGGCGCGCAAGACAGCACGTCACACAGCGCGCGACACTATGCTCGTCATCGGGTATTCCCGCCGCGGTGGATCAGTGGCTTTGGCGTTCGGCTGCTGATACCAAGGTCGCGGGTTCGATCCCAGCTGCGGCGGCCGTATTTCGATAACGGTGAAATACAAAAATTGGAGGGGACTCCTCAGCTCCGCCTTAAGGGCATAACGCGATAGCGTTAACGGGTTAGTGCCGATATATGCGAAATTGGTCATTCTCGATTTTACATTTCTGGCAGTCCTCGTACCGATCCTGGCGCAGAGGTGCAGCGGTTTCCTGAGATGGCAGGTGCTGCCACCGGTGGGGCTTATGCGACCCAGGTTGCTCTTCCAGAGCAGAGCAACCTTTCGTGACCAATAATTAATTTAACTGCCACCTGCCACGGTGGTCATTTGCTCACAATCGGGTGGGCAGGTTGTGATGACGCCATAAGGTCACGTGACCTAGCTGGCCCACCCAGGTTGCTTCTCCGGAGATCTTTCGTTCACAACGACGACGACGCCGGATTTTCTGTTCAACGGGAGTCTTAACACTGTCGCGTCAAAAACGCCTAAATTAAGTAGCAACAAATTGCGCTAACACACAAGACAGACACAGAAGACAAGGTTGACGGGACTGGATTTTTGTTATTAAAGAATTAAGTTGGGCTAGTTGGTGCTTTTGATTCACAGACGGCGACATATTATTAGCGTTAATAAACACAAAGGACAGAGAGCAGAAACACACAAGACAGACGCTAGACTTCAACTGCCGTTTATTACACACGCATGAGAAGATATACTATGCGCTTCTGCGCATGCTGGAAATACAAGACAAATCTGATTGACAAGAATGCTGGCTATCGCTATTAATGTATTAATGAAGCAACTCACCCGGCAAGAAGTACTTCTAGGATGGCTAAATTAATGTTATACGAATTTAAGAAGAAAAAAATGCCGGTCTAAATTTAATCGGGAGCCTTCCACTACGGCGTCCCTTATTGTCCATGTGTCGGTATCTCGATGTTAAACTCTACAATTTACATTTTTTTCCTCTTCGTGTATACCCTGATTTGTCAGCCTAACGTACTTTGGACGTCCAAATCTCACTTTATCGTGGCTCTAAAAATTTCGTGACTCCCTCGTAGATTCGCACTGGAGTCAATGGGCACATACGTTCGTGTTTCCTGAGTGCGTATACGTACAGTTGGTGCTAACAAAATTATAGTCAGTATTAATTGGTGGTTCTTTCTGCACGGTTCATGACTTTCTTTATTTCTTCCCAGGCGGGGGCTCCTTTGAATCAGCACGCCTTATGAGATGATCGCTATGGGCGAGCTCGTTTCGGCAGCGCCCAAATGCTATCATGTATCGTTTTTTCGCGGATACTCGATCTGAACCGAAATGAAGGCGTTCATGCCGACTAGGTCGAGCAGAAAAGCGCGTTTTTTCCGTCTTTTCGTAAGTGACCCTCAGCATTTGTACCGTGGTTGTCGATTGGATTTCAGTGTTGAGTCTGTGTCGATCGATTCCAGTGTCGATTCAATGTCGACCCAACTTCGTGTTCGAATCAGAAACGACTTAGGACACAGAACTGAAGTGCTAGAGCACTTAATGTTCACGTAGCAACTCATGTTCACTTCATGAGTTGACTTCATGTTCAGAGACTTCATGTTGAGAGTCAGCGCCCGTCCTGTGTCCTCCTTCATCTTGTCCTACGTTGTTCGCGCTGTTTTACTAAAGATGCATCTATACCAACTCGCCCAAATGAACGTTCATGTTCATGTTGACTTCATGAGCACTTCAGTTCACTTAGTAATTTTGTGTCCGAATCGGAAACGACTTGGCACACAGAACTAAAGTGCGAGAGCACATCATGTTCACTTAGCAACTTACGTTTGTCCACGTTGGCGCGGTGGCCATCGCCTGCTGTTTAATGTACACATTCGTATGGTTTGGTGGACCTGGAGAAGAGGCAAATTGAAAGGCGCGTTGCATTACGGGGTTATCAGTGCCAAACTAAACGGAGCAGGGTTTCATAACTTAGAGCTCTCCAGTGCCCAGCGTATTGAAAGTTGTGGTCATAGTTTATCAGCTCATACGTATGGTACTGACACGCTCATGCATACGGGCACTGAAGCGCTCACTCGCGCATGTTCCTCTTAAATTCCACAAGGTCGCGGGCTTCACTGCACTTGTGTTCCGTGTGCTTTTGACGCAACGTGTGCATACATCCCATGTATACGCAGAATTTTCCTGGTGGCATCGTGCTCGAGGCGCTGGGCAAGCCAAGGACAGCACAGCGTAGGCTTGCACGTACGGCACAGTTTCTGTCGACGCCTCTGGTGTGTGAACGTCCTCGACGCTCATGCAGCATACAGGGTGTTCCGCCTAGGACCTTAAACAATTGAAAAAAAAAGGCTCTCTGAGTTAGACCAGCGGTTTTTTCGGCATAGCACCGTTAGCGATGTAGTACATCAGAATGTAGCTAAGAGGTGCTAACTAGCAGGATGATGAACTTATATTCAATAGTTAACTTTTAACTATTACTATTAGGCTCATTAATTATTGAGGGGCGTGTAGCTCACCGTAAGTAACATCACTATCAGGTTTTGGTTTTTCGAAAACGCGTTTAACCTCGGCGCTGTGGCCCAACGAATTCTGGCTACATCGCGCCAAAATACAGGAGCTTTCGAGAAGCTTGCAGGCAAAGCAACCTCTCCAGTGCACGTAACTCGTCGTGCGCGTAAATTTGTTGAGCCACAGCGCCGAGGGCAACCGCGTTTTAGAAATTCTAAAAAGTGATATGGTTGTTACCTACGGTAAGCTACATGCCTCTCAATAATTAAGGAGCCTAAGAGTAATAGTTAAAAAGTTAACTATTCAATATTGGTTAACCAGCCTGCTAGGTAGCGCTTCTTAGCTGTATTTTGATGTATTACACCGCTCACAATGCGGTGCCGAAAAAAGCGCTCTTCTAACTTAAATTACTATTTTTAAAGATTGCGTAAAGTCGTAGGTGAAACACCGTGCACATGTCGCATGTTCTGGGCAGGCAACTCGGGTAATACATGGCTGAGTTGGAAGTACTTGACCCTGGACACTGGCACGTATTGTTGTGCGTCTTGTGTCCACCAAGCCTAGTAAGTATACCGGGACAGTTTCATAATCTGCTGAGGAATTTCTTGTGTGTTTAATAGGTTTCCTCTTTATCCCCGTCTGTCACTGTGAAGCCACATTGTACGCGGATCCGAGCGCGACATGTGTTCAGAATGTTTTCACTTTTGTGAGCAATTCCTTAGCTTCCGAATTTTGGTTGCAAGGTGTTGGGACAACTCGCGCGATCACCTTTTCGACACTCGAAATCGTAAAGGTGCTGGTGTCGACCAAGAGTGCGACCTTCCTTCGTTCTTTCGCACAGGCTATTGGGACCGCGGAAAAGCTAATATTCTGGCACCTAGTTCGGGACGTCGTTATCTGAAACGTATCGGGTTTTACCCAGAAACCGCGTGGCCTTGTGCCTGGAGTCGAAGCTGTGACGAAAACTGCATGTTACGGAAACCGCGGGAAAACAGGGACGACTCCTTTTACACAAAAGATGCTGTCGCTATTCCGAGCCAAAGATGGCCCCGTCTTTGAGGGGGGAAAAAAAAATAGTGAGCGGCGTCTATTCCTGCAAGCACGCGCACACACACACACATATACAACCGCAGACGCGTACCCTGTTTGACTTCAGCGCCGGTTTGTCTACAGGGCAAACGGCGCCGGGTAAACATGGTGGCGTCGTGTCTCTGGGCGGAGGAGCGACTTTTCCTTGTCGCTCGAGAGGAAAAATATTGGAGGGCCCCCCACACCGAACTTCGAGGGTTGCATCACGGCTCTGACGCTGCAGCTGGTTGGAAGTGACGTATGAGCCGCGGTTCTCCCTCGCACCAAAAACGTGTGAAGCTGCGTTGTGCAGGTGGTGGGGTGTGGGGGAAAGGGGGTGGGGGGTGGGGGGGGGGGGGGGGGGGGCAGGAAAGGTCGCAGCTCGCGTCGCCGACTTCCGAGTGACGAAGCCTGACAAGAGGCCACTGACGATTCATTCATTCATTACCGGCTGCCGGCTGCTGTATTTCTCAAAGCGGCGTTCAGTAGCACACGCAAGAACCCGCGTTACTTCTAGTCGAGACCAGACCCTATACGAGACTCTTCGCACAGGACCTATGTATAGGGTTTGGACATTTTGGTTTTTATTGTTTCAGAATTCGGCGGACTTTTTTCGGTGTTTTTTTTTCGGAATGCAACTTTAGTTGTTTTTTTTTTCGGCCAGTTTATTTTATACGTACGAAGTTTCGCTATTTATATATGAATGATGTCTTGCAGTCAAAAGTGAAGCAGAGTTTAACTTGGTATCTTTTTTTTTTGTACGAGCAGCTCATGTAGCGGTAATGAACACACGAACGGTCGTATTAAGAGCTATCCTTGCTGAAGGAAGTCGTACAATCAGAACAGAAAATTAAAATGTCTAAGTTAAATGATCGGGCCGTGCGGTAAAAACGCAATTTGGAGTTTAGTTCTAAAAACTTGGCTGTCATGTTCTAGTTGCACTCTGCGTCAAACGAAGGGACTGCGCATCGAGTGGTCAGTGTGCAGAGTGCAGCGATGGAACTGCAGCTTAACCGTCGCGGAAGCCAGAGCATGACATTTTCGTGCCGCTCGTGCCTGGTTTCGAGATTATGGTTGCTTGTTACGGCTCCAAAAGTTGTCAATATCCTTACTAGGACGTGGAGCCTCCCGATCTGCAACCGCGTTTCTGAGCTCACGCATATCAGCGGCTCGAAATTCACGACCATGGTACTAAGTTCTAAAGATACCGCTGTCTGACCGCGTTCCTGGTTCCAGCACTTTCCTAGCAAGCCCTACTCTATAGCTGGTATTGTATGCTGCATAGCCAGCTATTTGTGACATGCATGTCAGAAATGCTAACCTTCTTCGGTTGAAACCGAATTTCAAAAACGAATTCGGCGTACTTTTATCGGTGTTTTTTTCGGTGTAAACCGAGATGTCCAACACTTATTTATGTATCAACATATGGCACTACTGCGATTAGTTCAATATTCGAAGGTTCACAGTCTGTCGCGCCAAGTGTGGCTTTCACAGAACTAGTAAGAGCGTCGCTAAAGAGACTGTTATGGTGGGGAAGGCGTTACCGACAGCTGACTGCCGAGCTCCTAGGCGGCGCCTCTCTCTACTAACTAACCTCCAGAAACAAACTGCCCGCAGGTCATGCCTGGGCTTCGATTCTTAGCAGCGTAACTGCTAGGTTTGAATAACGCTGGTCAGAAAGTACGGGAGACGACCTATCAAGGAGCCGTTGAACAACAGTCGAGACCGGTGCGAATTTGTGCACAGCGCTGCACAGTTCCCATCGGTGCGTGCTCTGGCCTTTAGTGTACGGGACAAAAGACTTTAGGCGTACGTCAACCGCCAGCAGCGCATGATCACGAAGAGAGGTTCGCTGCCGCTTGGCCTGCAGACGGCCTGTGGGAACCGTGCACGCATGAGCAGTTGGTGGCTGAAGATAGCGGTAAAACACTTGCCGTTCAAACGAGAACCCTGTAGTGTACGTACAAATTAGTTCGTCGGCAATAAAGTATTAGACCACCACACTTGTGGTTGATCCACACAATTCGTGTGGTGGTGATCACGCGAGTCCTCCTCTGTTCGTGAGGAGCACGAAAGTTCGCACCTTCCAACGAATAGATCGAGAGGGAAGGGGGGGGGGGGGGCAGTGTGTGTGTGTGTGTGTGTGTTGGGGATGGGTTATAATGCCAATTTCTGTCTGGAGGTTTGTGTGCAACAACACGCGCAAGAAAACTACTGCGGCTCACGTGACCTCCCATGGTCACACACGCACACAGAGAGAGAAAACGCATACGGAGCATATATAGGAACACTATAGGGGCCACTGCACGCGTGTGTGGACAGAGCTGATGGGGGACATGCCGTCTGTAGCCCCATAGTCGAGGTAACCCCCGTGACCGCCGGATGCCATTGCCTTGACGGGCGCATTCCGAGGACACGTGTGCACCTCAGTCACCTCCCTGGCTGCTTCGCGTAATAAGCGAGTCTGCACACTTGCTTCAATATTCCGAGGTCGTATTCTAAGCTCGCTCCATCGTTCATTCAGTCCGGGGCGCCGGACACTGTGCGGCGAGCGTTCAGCCTTTAGCTCCGCCGCACCTGTCGATTTGAGGGGAGCAGATGAATGTGGAAAGGGGGTGAAATCCCCTTTCCCAAAAGCTTCGCGCGGCACGGGCCCGCAACTGCGGTCGTGCCAATTATCATCGGCCGTCTTATTCGCCGGTCGTTCCTGGACCGCGCGGGCCACTTGGGTGACCGCGCAAGAATTCCAAGTGCCGAAGGCTGACGTCGGAATCTGTCAACCTCCGGGCGAGCGCCCGTGCATGGCGCTCGTGCGTGGCTGTTGTGACCGTGAAGAGTGCGTGCGTGCATGCATCTGCTGAAGAGCAGCGGGTGGAGGGAGAGGAGGAGGTCTTCCTCTGTTTGAACGGCGACTGGCGGGGTTCCTCCGCTGGACCGCGGCTGGACCAAGCGGGCCTTTCCTTGTTCCTGCTCGCGATTGACACCGCGGGCCCGCACGCCGCTGGTGTGTGTGCGCGTGTGCGTGGGGCGGAGGGTGACATCGCGCAGTGGGTGTGACGACGACGCCGCAGGACGACAGACAGACCGCGCTCGCATTGTCCCCTCAGCGCAGCGGCAGCGATGGTCGTGGTGCGACCGCTGGCGATGGTCGCCCAACTGGTGGCCTTCTTGCGCTCCTTCCGACGCAGGTCAGTTTTGTGTTCGTCCCAGCATGCTTTGTGGGCGCCCTTCTGAATCTGCACTCGATCGGCATAGCTTCTGCGGTGTTTTCGATGGAGGCGAAATTCTTCCGAAGGCCTTCAGTACGGCATGTTTCATAGCCTGAGTTGCTTTGAGACGTTAAACCCCCCTAACCTAACCTAACCTAACCTCACCTAACCTAACCTAACCTAACCTAACCTAACCTAACCTTTCGCGATGTGATCCCGGAACACTGTTCTTTGAGCGGCCATAAAAACACGAGTCCGATCAGGTGTTCGGCGGATAAGGGAACTGGAGGGTGCGTTGCCGGTGACTAACTGTGGCAGGACTTGTGTATAGTACCCCTGTCACACGCGCAGGTTGATGTGGGTGTTGGTTATATATCGATTTTAATGACGCAGAAGCAACTGAGGCTATGAGGAACCTTCAAAATTCTCAGTCGCTATCGAACTCGAAGGAGTTTCGCCGCTGTAATCAGGGAAACCAGATCGCCGTCGAAAGATTCCATCATCTCAAACCAAGATGGTGGCGCCACCGTCGCCGCCAATAATTCTGCAGGCATGCAAGCAATCAACCCTCAAGCTTAGCCCTAAATGATTAAAAACTAAAAATTTATTTGTTGCAGTAATACGAACCGCTGTAGAAATAAATTTCGTTTTGGATTAGCTGGAGTAGCATTTACGCAGTTTTGACGAAGCTCTGATGTCAGTTGTTTTGGTAATATCGCCTTTTTCTTTTTGCTGAAAAATAAGTTGTATATTTTGGAATTCCGTAGTTTTTCAGCGATTGTACTGCTTTGATTTTATTCCCCGGCGCGTTGCTGCGAGCGCTCCACGTTCGACAGTGGACGCTTCAGCCGCTCGAAAGAGTTCGAAATGTCGATTTGCGTTCCTCGCTCCTCCGCTGACTTGGAGCTTAATCGATTGACTGTCGGTTCGAAAACGTTCGAGATGCTCATGTGACAGGTGTAGCAATCAGTAATCATTCAAAAGACGGACACGTCACTATGGACCTGGGCCACACACCACAAGCTGTAACTGGTCAGCTAGACTTACGACCCCTAAAGCATATTTTTTTTTCGTTTATTTCGCGCTAACTTCGCAGCTGCGGCGCGTTGTCAGCTGCTAGTGTGATTCGTGGTCCGGTGTCACCCAGCGCAGTGGTTCATTCACCTGTATACCTGTCTGCCTGCCTGCGAGATCTTTTGTAATTTAAATTGCTTATTCTTTTCTCTTGTTTTTTTATTTCCGAGGTAATTCGGATTGAATGCGTTAGAACACCGCGCTCCCGACCCGAAGAGGGCGGAATATTTAACGCGTGGCTGACCTTTACATGCGTTCTTTTTTTCTAATTTATGCGAGGCTGAATCGTTAACGTCCAGCTAGCGAGCTGCATTAGCGCGGAACGGTAGGCTAGCAAGCTTCGAGGACACCGATCTGACGAAAAACAAGAACAAAAATAAAAGCCACAAACTTTTCCGGAAGAATTAATTACTGGGATTAGACAGACTGCTGCTGCGCATTCGTTCGGACCACCCTTTCCACCATGAACTGAAAACGAAGTTTGAGCGGGTTGGACCGTTTGGTGCTGTTGTCCTCGGGTTCCGTTCATACCTTCCGCCTGTTCGCTTCCTCCTCCCACCTGCGGCCACCCTGCGCGAATTGGAACTGAAAAGGGGCGAGCCGTTCCACTTCTGATTCTTATTGCTTTGCTCGCTTTTGTTATCGTTTGAAGAGAGAGAGAGAGAGAGAAGAGCTATACATGGTTTGCATGTGACGTCACGTCCGGCGGCGCGCGCTGCGGCGGACATGTTGGTGCAGTCTGTGCGGAGTCGGTGGAGTGCGGGTCGCACGCGTTTCCTCGGTAGTGGTAACACGTGCAATTTTGTTGCCTTTTGTGTGGCATTCCGCCGCTTCTCAGTAAGCAGCCTTTAGACGCTACCTACCGCTTAGATCTTACGGGGTCGGAGCGCGTTCGGTATGCGGAAAAAGTGCGTCTCTGCGATAATATCGACCCGTTCATGCTGCGGCCGGGAACGGACACAAGCGATGTCGACATATTTCCAGAGATTTGTTACGGTGACATCGTCAATTACCTTGTTTTTTCTGCAAGCATTCTGACCCTTGAAGAAATGAAGGCGTTTAAGTCCACCGAGGCGCATAATTATTTCACTAGCGGCTGGGTGAAGGGACTGTCGGCAAAACAGCTGCAAGGGGACAAGGTGCTTCTACTTGGAGAGGTAAGCCGCAGGGCATTGATCTTTGTAAGGATTAGAGTAAAGAAATAACGGTTATTAAATCCACAAGTGACTGAGTGTAAGCAATCACTCAGTAAAGTTTTAAAAAGAACTGTTTACAAACTGTCAGGCTAGTGATTCATTTCTTCATATGTACTGAACCTGGACGACTTCAGATTAAATCACGAGTTATTCTATTTTTATGGGCATATGAAAGGAACCGTTGCTGGTTTATCTTAGTTTGGAAACCCAACAAGTTATCGCGCAAAAAAGAAACGGTCACGAGTGAAGAGATTGTTATCGCTCGCTACAGATTTGCCGACCAACAATTTAGGTGTCGCCTATCGCGTCGCGCAGTTTTTATGGCCCGCCTTAACTGATCGAGCCATCGCTGTTGCCGTTTTCGACGGTCCGGTAGCGCGACAAGATCGACAGTGACGTGTGCCTTCGCAGAGATGTGTCCAATGTTAATTTGGATTCGTAGCCTCCACTGTTGCCGACTCCTCAGCCTGACACTCCGCTTGAGCCGCGCGTTTCTGGGTCCGTCGTCTTGCCGCGCGAGTGTGGCGACCGGGATCACCATGTTTTGCGCTGTAGCCGAGCAAAAGCGTAGGGGCCCAGTCCGGGTCCGTCTCCTCCCACAGTTTTGATGGTCTGCCTACAAAATGCAAGAAAAATTTGTTTAAAATGAGATTTTCCGCTATGCTTGTACGTCATGCGCCTAAATAAACATTGTGCATATGCAACGGACTTACCTTTTACGAAGTGGGCGCCGCAAACACGTATGGCCGTCCTTTCGGTGTTGAGATCGGCACGTTTTATACGAGCCAGCCACCCCTCCCGTCGCTTCGCGCATAAAGCTTTTGTACGGTCACCTTGATGCTCGATGACCTTTGGAAGACGAAAAAAAGTCTGTTTGTTGATTTCGCCCAACAAGTGTGGTTGGAGCATCCAACAACAGCGCAGATAACCATCGCAACGCCGTCGAAGTACACCGTACGCGCGAATTGCATCAAGTGCACCACGGCCGCTGCGACTGCACCAACATGGCGGAACAGTATCCCAGGTGTTACGTCTCGCCTACCTACGACGCGCGGTATAGCCGGCGCGGATGCAACGGACGCCGCGGCTTCGTTCATCGCCGCCGCGACGCCTCCCGCCAAGCGCGTCCAGGCATGTTTCAGTGCCACGTGTCGTCGTGCGTGCGTGTGTGTGTGTGTGCTTGTTTTGCCCACGCTTGTCAAAGCGCGGCAGCCGGGGAGAGGAGCTCCTCAACTGGGAGGCGAGGAGGTCTGACCGGCGCCGGCCTGGCGGACGCGCCCGTCACGCCTGAACATGTTCAAGCGTCGCCGTATCGGATGACTCTTCCCAAGCCGTTCCCTCTTGCCCTCGACTCCGAGGGTATAAAAAAAGACAGCTGCGCCGGACGCGAGAGAGCCTTCGATTCCTTCCTTCGAGTAACGTGGTCGCCCTGACCGGCTGCTCTTTTGAGATGCCAGAATAAACAAGTTGTTCTGTTGCCAGTCGAGTCATCCTTTGCCGGGACCTTCGGATGTTTCCAGCTTTGCCCCAGGCCGCCAGGCCAACGCTACCCTTGGGGCTTACAACCCAAATGCAACAACTGGTTGCCAGCGGTGAGATCCCGACAACGGAGGCCAGCAGCGAAGATATGCGGTCAACTGTATGCTGAGCAGCACAACGACCATCCGGGAGCAGTGCAACGAGCCCTGTGTGATGACTGGTTGCCTGCAGCGGAACGACTGCGCTGAATTCGTGGCTGCGAGGTTTGGTGAGTGCGGGACTTTCTTCTTCTGAGTTTTGCCAGGCTTTTGTTAGTGTCAGAAACAGAGCTGGTAATTGTGGTTGTCGTTGCTGCCGGGTTAGTTTGCGGCAAGACAATAGTAGGCAGTAGAGAAAGCAGCATTCGGAGCAGCCATGGATTTGAAGTCGTTGCGCAAACCGAAATTGCTGGAGCTTGCAAGAGAGTTGGGTCTTGATGTCTCAGACAAACTCAGAAAACCAGAACTGCTAAGGGCGATTCTTGAGTTGGAGGCTGAGGATGACGAGCTGTCGGAATGCCTTGAGACCATTGAGGAGAGGGAACAAAAAGAGAAAGAGGAGCGCGAACGTAAAGAACAAAAAGAGAAAGAGGAGCGCGAACGTAAAGAACAAAAAGAGAAAGACGAGCGCGAACGTAAAGAACAAAAAGAGAAAGAGGAGCGCGAACGGAAAGAACAAAAAGAGAAAGAGGAGCGCGAACGTAAAGAGCAAAAAGAGAAAGAAGAGCGCGACCACGCTTTAGAAATGAAGCGTCTCGAGGTAGAGATGGAACGCGCTCGTAATGGAAGTCAGGCACACGGTGCAGGAGAACGGGTATCGTTCAAAATGACTGACCTGATGCGGCCGTTTAAGCTTGGAGAGGACATTGGTTTGTTCCTGGTTAACTTTGAGCGAACGTGCGAGAAGCAGGGGTTCTCTCGGGAAACGTGGCCACAGCGCTTGCTCACTTTGTTACCCGGCGAGGCGGCCGACGTAGTCGCTCGCTTGAAGAGAGAGGAGGCAGAGGATTTCGACCAAGTGAAATCGAGTCTGCTAAAAAAGTACAGGCTGTCAGCGGAGGCGTTCCGTCGGAAGTTTCGGGAAAATGAAAAAGGCAGAAATGAGTCATATACAGAGTTTGCCTACAGGCTTATGTCAAACATGCAGGAGTGGCTCAAAGAAGAGAAAGCGTTTGGTGACCACGAGAAAATTCTGCAGTGTTTCGGGCTGGAACAGTTTTATAGTCGGTTACCTGAGAACGTGCGGTACTGGGTCTTGGATAGGCCAGACGTTAGTACAGTGGCTAAAGCCGCCGAGCTAGCCGAGGAGTTTGTGACGCGTCGGGCTCGCGGAGCTAAGGACGGTCAAAAGGGTGAATTTGGCTCCAAGTCTGAGAGGCCGAAGTTCACACCCATGAGAGCAAGGGGGGACACGCGTAGTGCGGATGCGAGTGAAAGCAGTCCGACCGAACGTAAGGAGACGGCGGCAGCCGAAGCCGAACGCA
The DNA here is from genome assembly GCF_052857255.1 of Amblyomma americanum. Taxonomy (NCBI): domain Eukaryota; kingdom Metazoa; phylum Arthropoda; class Arachnida; order Ixodida; family Ixodidae; genus Amblyomma; species Amblyomma americanum. The sequence goes on along the minus strand of NC_135498.1, from coordinate 17,747,915 downwards.
GAAAGCGGTTCGAGGCGAGGCAAGCGCGCGTGTGTTATACGTGCCAGAAGCCGGGTCACTTTTCGGCGCAGTGTCCAGAAACAAAAAGAGAAGTCGTGTGTTTGTCATTATGTAGCACTGACGAGAACATGAAGCTTCTCGAGCCTTACATGCGAGACTTCCTCGTGAACGGGAAAGAGTGCCGAGTGCTTCGTGATTCCGCAGCTACAATGGATGTAGTTCACCCCTCTTACGTAGAACCCGATATGTTCACGGGCGAGTGCGCATGGATCAAGCAAGCCTTGGAAGCTCATAGCGTGTGTCTGCCCGTAGCAAAAGTGCTTATTGAAGGACCTTTCGGAGCACTTGAGACGGAGGCCGTAGTGTCATCTATGCTGCCCCCCCAGTACCCGTACCTATTTTCGAACAGGTCCGATCACCTCCTGCGCGAGAAGGGGCTTTTGTTTGGTGAGGCTAGCGTTCAGGCCTTAACCAGACCGAGAGTTCGGGAGCTCGCTGCAAAGGCGGTGGTTGCGGGGCCGACGTTGTCGAACAATGAAAAAGGGTCGGAGGCGCAGCAAGCTGATATTCCGAGCACGTCAGAACTAGATAAAATTGAGCCTGTAGCATTGAAGGCACCAGGTACTGGAGAGGAAATGCCCGACAAGGGAAAGTTAGAAGAGCTTCCGGTCGAGCTTCCGGGACTAGGCTCAGTTACGAACAGGGAAGACACCGATCAGGTCATTAGTGACTTAATCATTAAAGCACCGCTGTCGGCTGAGCAGAAAATCGAACTACACCAACTCTTACAAGAGTTTCAAGGTCAGTTCTCTGAGAGGCCTGGTAGGACTTCTGTCCTTACTCATGATATAGAACTTACCTCGCCAGAGCCAGTACGATCCAAGGCGTACCGGGTGTCACCCCGCCAGCGCGATATTATGGAGGCTGAGGTAAAGAAAATGCTACAGCTCGGTGTTATTGAGGCGGGTGAGAGTGATTATACCTCCCCTTTGATTTTAGTTGAGGTACCGGGCAAGGAACCTCGTCCTTGCGTCGACTACCGCAGGCTTAATTCTATCACTAAGGATCAAATTTATCCGATCCCTAACATCGAGGAGCGCCTTGAGAAAGTTAGTAGCGCTCAGTTTATTTCCACCCTAGATCTTGTCAGGGGTTATTGGCAGGTTCCACTTACAGAGGAGGCTAGTAGGTATGCGGCGTTCATTTCACCAATGGGAACATTCCGTCCTAAAGTTTTGAGTTTTGGTTTGAAGAACGCGCCATACTGCTTTTCAAGCCTCATGGACAAAGTGTTGCGGGGACAGGAAGAATTTGCTTTACCGTATTTAGACGACGTAGCGATATTCTCCGCATCCTGGTCTGAGCATATGGCACACTTGCGGGCAGTGCTAACCCGCCTGCGCGAAGCGGGCTTGACAGTCAAGGCTCCCAAGTGCCAATTAGCACAGGCAGAGGTTGTCTACCTCGGTCACGTGATTGGACAGGGTCGTCGCCGCCCCTCTGAAATAAAGGTGGCCGCTGTGCGAGACTTCCCGCAACCGCGCACGAAGACCGATATTCGGTCGTTCTTGGGTGTCGCCGGCTACTATCAGAGGTACATCCCCAGGTACTCCGATATCGCGGCTCCCCTGACGGATGCTCTAAGAAAAACAGAGCCCCAAACAGTCGTCTGGAGCGAGACAAAGGAGAGAGCTTTTAGCGCCCTAAAGAGCGCCCTAACAAGCCAGCCTGTGCTACGATCGCCAGACTATACCAAAGGGTTCGTTGTTCAGTGCGATGCTAGTGAGCGAGGCATGGGCGTTGTACTGTGCCAAAGGGACAATGGAGAAGTGGAACACCCCGTCCTGTATGCTAGTCGTAAGCTGACCTGTCGTGAGCAGGCGTACAGCGCCACCGAGAAAGAGTGTGCGTGTCTCGTGTGGGCCGTTCAGAAATTGTCATGCTACCTAGCCGGCTCGAGGTTTATCATTGAGACGGATCACTGCCCTCTCCAATGGCTGCAGAACATCTCTCCCAAAAATGGCCGCCTCCTGCGCTGGAGCCTCGCTTTGCAACAATATTCCTTTGAGGTGCGTTACAAAAAGGGGAGTCTCAACGGTAACGCCGATGGCTTAAGTCGAAGCCCCTAACGTAGGAATCCGCCTCAAAGTTGTTGGTTACTGATGTTTTCTTCCTGAGGCAGGATTTTTAACATATTGCTTTTGTTTAGTGTTTCAAAGTGATTATGTGCTTTCTAGTGCAATTTTCCAATTTGTGGACGCGTTCTGAGTGCTGCTTGACTACTGTAAGGAACTAGGCAGTAGTATAAAAGGGGAAAGAGCCTGGCAGAGCTTAGTGAGGGTTGTCTCGTGCTTGCTGACTGAGCGGTTGCGTTTCGGCGTAGTTCTAACGCTTGCTGGGAACGAGCACAAAAATGGCAACTCTCCCGAAGTGACTTTACAGTGTCCTATGTGATCCTGAACCCGAGAACGAGGCCTTCTCTGTGCGCTGCGCTCAAGCAACGTCGAGGGACGATCGGTTTCGATTACGAGCATCATCGAGCGACATCCCTCTGGACAGCGGATGCAGTCCCCTGACCATCGGGATCTCCTTCTCCCGGCGGGGCGGTCTGTTACGTCTCGCCTACCTACGACGCGCGGTATAGCCGGCGCGGATGCAACGGACGCCGCGGCTTCGTTCATCGCCGCCGCGACGCCTCCCGCCAAGCGCGTCCAGGCATGTTTCAGTGCCACGTGTCGTCGTGCGTGCGTGTGTGTGTGTGTGCTTGTTTTGCCCACGCTTGTCAAAGCGCGGCAGCCGGGGAGAGGAGCTCCTCAACTGGGAGGCGAGGAGGTCTGACCGGCGCCGGCCTGGCGGACGCGCCCGTCACGCCTGAACATGTTCAAGCGTCGCCGTATCGGATGACTCTTCCCAAGCCGTTCCCTCTTGCCCTCGACTCCGAGGGTATAAAAAAAGACAGCTGCGCCGGACGCGAGAGAGCCTTCGATTCCTTCCTTCGAGTAACGTGGTCGCCCTGACCGGCTGCTCTTTTGAGATGCCAGAATAAACAAGTTGTTCTGTTGCCAGTCGAGTCATCCTTTGCCGGGACCTTCGGATGTTTCCAGCTTTGCCCCAGGCCGCCAGGCCAACGCTACCCTTGGGGCTTACAACCCAAATGCAACACAGGGTTCCCAGCTACGACGTCAGTGCAAGCCATGTATAGTCTCAAGTGAAGCGGTCACACTGAAGATGGCCAAATATTGGAGACATCCCTTTGACCCAGCGGCAACCAAAGTTTGAAGGAAGGAATCGTCGGAGGCACCGCGTTCGGAGAAATGTGAAATTCGGCGCGAGTTGACTTTGTATACTGCAGGTCGTTTTTCCTGGCCACTGCCACGATGTTGATTCCAGCCTCAAGAAGGATTAGGATGAGGCCCGTTTCACATGCTGCGACTGGACCGAAACTATCCGGTGTAGTCGGTGAAGCCGCAGTGCGATTTTCGGTCAGTGCTTTCACATGCGACACCGACAAAACGAATTCGGTCAGAGGAACAGGCAAGGTTCCTTGATGTTTGCATAGACAACCTATTATTAAACGCGACAGAAACGTCACACGGAATGTGTTGATTTTATGACCAGCGTATTTTTAGATGCAAGGCATTATTCCGTATGTTTTGATTAGAATAAACACTTTTGGTTCCACCGCGGTGACAGTGCCCACGTGACCGCACGTCGCACGCCGTCTCGGCGCTCCCCAGTGGTCAGTCGCAGAGCAAACACACCGACGCTGCGACTGAATTCCAACCGGACGGAACTCGATCGCAAGCCGTCTGCGACTAGACCGACGGCCCTCCCCATTCGCAGACCGACAGAATTCGCAGTGTCGCAGGCGAAAATCGCATGCATGTGAAACGGGCCTGAGGCGGAGCGCGTACGCGTGCTGTCGGCGGCGTTGTCGCGTAATGCGGCAAAATGGCGGGAACCTCGGTTTTTTGGGGTCCGCTGAATGTTTCCGCGATCTGAAAACACGATCAGACTGCAACGCCATCGGCCCCGCGCCTTTGAAGTCACCAGTTGCGGTAAGCATAGCCCGCAGATGGCACAAGCACTGCGAGCTATATTGTGGAAGACGTCTTTGGAATTGTTAGCATTGTTGGTATGGTATGGTGCGGTATGGTATGGTATGGTATGGGGGGGGGGGGGGGGGGGGGTTTAACCTCCCAAAGCGACACATGGGTTATGAGGAACGCCGTAGTGTAGGGCTACGGATTTATTCAGACCACCTGGGGTTCCTTAACATGCACTGATATCGCACAGTACACGGACATCTTGCATGTCGCCTCTATGGAAACGCGGCCTTTTGGAATTGTTCTTCGTGTGATGGGGTCCTTTTAGGCCACGTGAGCTTGCGTATTACCATGAGCTTGTTCTTTGCGTACTGGTCAAATTCGAGGCTCTGTGGTGCAAACCGAGTTCCGGACTATGAACGGACCTTGACCCGTATCTTCTACCACAACCGCGGCATGCTGGATTCGCGCTCGGGTCCCGTCTCGAAGTGTAGCTGCTGTGCGACCATTAGAAGAGGCAGGCTTCGAGGAGGGAAGGGAAGGGGTTTAATTTACTTAATTGCAGGATCAGAAAGTGAGGCATCGTAGGCATACGCTGTGCGGTCTGTTTTATACAGTTCACTATCCCCAGATCCCCACAGATGGGAGATGAGAACAATTTGTTCGTTCTTCGTGATGGTCCCCGAAACTGTTTCTTTCTCCTCCGAAGTGCGGAACAAGGAGCAAACGGTTCCAGTCGAGAGAGAGAGACAATCTATTTTACATAATGTAGTATTGAGAGAAAAAAGGAAAGGAAGAAAACCTCTTTAAATGTTCGTAATTTGCCCTGGTACCCATCTTGGGAATCTGGTTCCTTTCACCTCCTGACGGTGTTCGGGTTACGGATGGTCACTGGCAAAACTAAATATCTGAGAAATTTAGTCTCTAGGGGCTTGCTTCACGGTGGGTTTCTTTGTTTCCTTCTTTCTTTTTTTAATAATAATAATAATAATAATTGGTTTTTTGGGGAAAGGAAATGGCGCAGTATCTGTCTCATATATCGTTGGACACCTGAACCGCGCCGTAAGGGAAAGAATAAAGGAGGGAGTGAAAGAAGAAAGGAAGAAATAGGTGCCGTAGTGGAGGGCTCCGGAATAATTTCGACCACCTGGGGATCTTTAATATGCACTGACATCGCACAGCACACGGGCGCCTTAGCGTTTTTTCTCCATAAAAACGCAGCCGCCGCGGTCGGGTTCGAACCCGGGTCTTTCTTTCTTTCTTTCGTTATTTATTTCCTTCCTTCCTTCTTCCTCCCTTCTTTCTTTCTTTCTTTCTTTCCTTCTTTCTTTCGTTGTTTATTTCCTTCCTTCCTTCTTTCTTTCGTTATTTATTTCCTTCCTTCCTTCCTTCCTTCCTTCCTTCCTTCCTTCCTTCCTTCCTTCCTTCCTTCCTTCCTTCCTTCCTTCCTTCCTTCCTTCGTTCTTTCTTTCTTTCTTTGTTGCTTAGAAATTTGCCTGAGAGCGTGCTGAAGCTTAATGCTCAATGGAAAAGTGGTTGGCAGGGTGAACTCGGTTTCGACCTCAGCTATATTAGGACCAGGGCATCGTCAGTGCTTTTCTGCGCTCATGATGTCGTGCAGGTATATAGCCCACTTCTAATCCATGCTTGCGCGGAAGAGCTAGCTCCTCTGTTTGCATGCATGAACTTCAACGCGTGCAAGACTACTGTCATCCTACTTGGCGATGAAGCCACGGTCCAGGAAGGGCCTGCGCGTACAAACTCTCTGGGAGTGGCTATTACGGCTCGCTCAACTACGTGAGGCGTGCTTCGGCGGAAGCGCATATAGGAAAGGTGCGTGCGCATCATCCCACTGCGCATCATCCCACTGCGCATTTTCTGCACACGCGCGTGTGTGTGTTTGTGTGCGCGCACTCGTGATGCAACAGTCTCGTCGGCGAGATTCGGGGACAGCGGAAGGCGGCAGCCGCCCCGCTGCTGCTGTCGCGGTGGCGACGGCCCACTTTCGCCCGCGGACCCGTTTTCCGGCGGGGCGGAAGTGGTTTTCTCGACCACCGGAACAACCTGTCGCCCGCGCGCACAAAACAGATCTTCGCCGGACAGCTCTGTTCCGGCCCCCCTCGTTCCGCGGCTCTCTTCCGGTCCTCGAGCCCAGGTAATGCGGGCCTCTTTTGCATAACCCGGTGGCCCCGAATGTGGCGCGGGGAAACGCGCCTCTTGCGCACGTGTCGGCGCGCTGGACGTCGTGGATCAGCGCGGCCGCCGTATTGCCGGGGATTTTACGTCGGAGTTACAGCTTGGCGTATACTTGTAAGGAGACCCCCCCACCCCTTTCGGTTCTCGTGAAGGAGCTCAGTGCCGTGCGTGCGTTATAGCCAGGACCGTCGTCCTGAGTCCTGAAAGAGTCAACAGCCTGCATCGCATAGGAAAGGATAGGATAGGATAAACTTCATTTGCTCTAATTACAAGGTCATTCAGTGGTCCGACAGAGTTATTCCATCTTCCTGATGGTGATATCTTCTGTTTGGCAGGGTTGGTTCCCCTATTCCAGGGCTCCACTGAGGGTGGCTGCTCGTCGGGCATGCTGTATGAGCAACCGTTGTATGCACGGGTCGCCGCTGGAGAGCACCCTCTCCCACTGTTCCGCACTCGGGTTTTCTACTCTATGGAATGCTTTGTTTTTGCTGCATTGCCATGTAATGTGATGAAGGGTCGGCTTTGCGCCACACCACGGGCATGTGTCCCTATATTGCCCAGGGAACATTTTGCTTAGTGTGTTTAAGTTTGGGAAAGTCCCGGTTTGCAGTCTCCGCCAGTGTACTGCGTCATGTTGGTTTAGTATGTTGTGGGGTGGGGAGTATCTTATCCTCGTTCCTCTATGATAATTTAGTAGATCTGAATGCGTCGAGGTCACCGTCATGAAGTCCTCGGGGTCTCCGTCCGAACCAGCTCGGTTTGTATGCTCTGGAGCGATCTTGTCGACCCTTTGGTTGCCTTGCATCGCATAGGACCGTTAGAAGCGTTTGGTCAAGCTGTGTCGGCAACTGTACGTTTCTGTGTAACGTAACCGTTAGTTCATGGGGAATAACTACGCAAACTAGACGCGACACATAAGCGAACGAAGAGGCACACGCACTGGCTCGCAGTTGAAGTTTTAATGAAACGGCGAAGGAACAGATAACCACCGAAAACTGTGCACAGTACCACCGCGTGGAAACAAGGTTGTTCTGTGTGTATATTCCTCCGCCTTTTGATTAAACTTTCAGTTGCGGGTCAGCGCGCGTGTGTCTTCCTTGCCTTATGTGTCGCGTCCAGTTCGTGCTGTTTTTCGCCATGAATATTCAGCAACTAGTCCAAACTTTTGTTTTGCAACCGTTGCTCACACCGCTAGTGGCGCCGGGTCGTAACGGCTTTTGATCATTTTGTTTAACCAAATACTTTTACTTCTACACAATCTCACAAGTCGTTTGCAGCGCTGCGAAGGCTGTGGCGATCTGAGCCGGTCAGAACTGTATGCGTTGTTAAATGTGTTCCTCCGTGCCCCTCACCTCGCGACTAGTGGCTCCATCCCTGGAAAGGAAAGAGCACCAACGCTGCAGCTGCTGCGCTGTGGAGACTCGGCCGTCTGGGCGGACGCCGTGGCACAAAATGTTTCATCCTTCTGTCGTAACGACATACTTTTCTGTTGTTTTGTAGGATTTTTCTGTCGTTTTGTAGTTTTCTCTGTAGTACCTTTCTGTGTTATGCGGTTCTGTAGTGCTTTACTGTAGTAACTACTCAAAATTCTTTTGTCGTTGCAAGTTTTTTGATAATAACATTACAGAAAATCTGTTGTGACGACAGAAAATGTGTTTTTCGACTGGGCTCGCTGCACTTTCAAAACACCACAATGAAATACTTTTTTAATTACTGCAGTAATAATTTAAAAAATAGTCACAACACTGCTCAGATATTTGAGGGACTATTTGTTGTCTTCCCTTGCCTGAACTAGAAGAGAGAGCTTTGGCAATACAGCCGATAGTAGGCACGAAAGGAAAGGTGACGGGCCTTTGTCCCTTTGCTGTGGGGAGTGGGCTGCTCAGTCCTATACCGGCCCCGCACCTTCTCTTCAACTTCCCCCTTTCACCGGTCCCCACACCTAGGCCGAACAAAGAAAATCCCCTCGTACGTTTCAGAGACAAAGGCCCGTCTCTTTCCCTTCTTTTCCTATAGCCTCTACTGCATTGCCAAAAAACCCGTTACTAAGGGACCGACTAGTGCATTGTCACGACTGCAAATACGTGTCTTTTGCTGCTGCGGCACCGCTTTGAAAACTGCCTAATTGCTTAGCAGGGGAACGCGGTAGTTTTATGTGACAGCATACGATGGCACAGCTCTATTATTCCGAGCGAAAGCGTCTCGTACAACTGTTACATTGAAACTTGCATGGGGTCGCTTCTGTCTGCTTGCCTCCGGAGCAGCCACACACTGCTACGACATTCGTTGGCTTGCTCTTGTTGAGCCTAGCTTCACACGGTCTGGCCTCTGGCTACTTCGTAGCACTACCGGAACAGTATGTGCATGCCAGTGCTGCCGCACAGCTCGCCCATCTGGCGCTGTCCTGACGTTCCCGATAAGGTATGTGTGTTCCCATACCGTCGACGTCTATGTAATGTGAAGCATAGCGTGGACTCTTAAACTGCATTTGCCGATAGGCATCCATTGCGTTGTAACCTTTAACCTTACCGCGATCGGTCCGGCCCCCTGTCTGCCGCTCGCCTCTTACTGCACCCCAGTACTGTTTTGCGTAGTGACACGGTACAACGGCGTAATCTTTTCATTTTCAGTGGTGCCGAATTGCGTACCTTTTATGCTGGCTACATTACGCGATGCTGCCTTCCTTCGTGGAAGAGCAAACGTCTTTACTGTTGCTGTCCTTTAGCCCAGTCGTCGGTTTAGCCCTTTCAGTTCCTGTGGAGGATACTCTGTGGTCGTTGTGGAGCGGGCGATTTCACCAATTTTCCTGGTCGCATTTTGTTCGAAATCGTGCGGATCGAGTCGAATGGAGGGCTGCCCCACAGGATACGCCTGTTGCAGTATCTAGGCTTATTTTTGCTTCTGTAAAGGGGGCGTGTTATGGGTCATGTGAGAAAGGTACCGGACTGGGCTCCTCGTATCGGTGTTTCGGTCAGCTTGTCGGTGAGGAGGACAGTAAAATGTTCTTTACGTTCCTACAATGTCAATGTTCATTTCATGATGTTCATGTCATGTTCATTTCATGGCCAAAGGGTTCATGCTGCCTGTTCGTTAACGGCTTCAAGGGCGACCTGATGGTGCCAGCTCATCTCGCGTGGTTTTTCACCCGCTCTGACCGTGAGTGATAGGTCTGGGTTCGTAGATGCTTGTCAAGGTGCTGTTTGTGTTTGGAGGAACCCTGTCTCGATATGCCTTTAGTGACCCCTGGCTTTCAGAGCGCATTGTTACGTCTTCGTGTTACCCGCCCTTGGATGGTCAAAGCACCGTTTAGTGCTGGGGTGCGGCGCTTGTGTCCCGTCACACGGAAAGCACGCAGCAGATAAGCACATGGCATACTTCAGTGATCCACTCCTGGTAATACACATATGCAGCGCACAGTTCTACTTTGTCAGAGTTGCTCTTCAACTTTAGGTCTTTCTCACGTGTTATATATATCTGCCGATGCTTGCCGGATAATCACGAGGACGGCTTCACTGTGATGGCGCTGCGAAATCAAAACGCCTCCGAACGGCTGTTTCATTTTTTTTTTGTAATTTTAGTGTAGTTTGTTCGTTGTTTAATATGTACCTTGATGCTTTGTCCCGGCTCTCCCGTCGTTTCGTTTTACTGTGACAAAACATGTAGCAGCCGTTCGAATCGCATTCTCGTCCGGCGCCGTTTGCACACTTGTAAGTTTGGGGCCCTTGCGATGGGCAACTACTCTGTGGAAAACAGGGATGCTGACGAAATCGGCACTGGGAACATACCGGACCTTTAAATACGAAATTAAAGGAAAGAAAATATCTATGATAATTGTAGGGGAAGCTCTGTGTTGTTTGAGGTCAGGACTGGAGTTTTGCGGACTAAGACGTATGGAGTCAGGTACCACGAAATAGACACGTTGTGCATAACGTGCGTAGAGGAGGAGGAAACGGCTGAACACTTGATACTTTTCTGTAAAGGGCTTCACCCTACAGTGGAAAGCAGCGGGGCTGATTTACCCGAGGCATTGGCGTTTAGGGATAGTAAAGGGAAAGTAGATTTTAAGCGGGTAGAATTAACCAAGCGAAGTTTATATGATTAGCGGCTAAAAGCAAGACAGGAGTAAAATTTCACAAGTCATGGCTAGGTGGCTTGAGCCACAGCCCGATTTAAAGGGTTCAGCCGTATTCATCCATCCATCCATCCATCCACTTCTAACACCATCACCAGCGAGGCTATGTCCTCGTCGTCGTGTTGCTGGGGCGTACGATCTTAATCAGTCGGCTTGGCTTGTTTCGGCGAAATAAACGGCCGTCAGTAAAACAACAGGTTGTCGGAGACACGGCCGGTCGGTCGCGTTGCGGACGTCGGTAGGCACAGCTCGGGTCGCCCGTCGACGTGCAAGGAGCCGCTTTGCTTTTCTTCGCGACGAACGCAAACCTGTTCGGTGGGACGGGCGAGGAGCGGGCGAGATCTGGGCGGCGCGTACGCGGACGCACAATGCGGCCAGTTATACACGCGGGCCATTGTGTGCCGCCGACTCGCGGACACCAGGATCTTCACCCTCACGAAGTGGAGCAACGGGCGCGCTCGCTTCCTCGAGGGAAACCCCGTCCGTTGCCCCCCGCCGAATGTATGGCAGATGGACGACGCGCAAGGACAATGGATGCGCCTGGGAAGCGGCGACGGAGTGTGTGTGTCGAGAATAATTGCCGAAGCCGGACGGCACGTAGCGTAGCCACTCACTGACAGGGCATACGGCTTGACGTCGCTTTTACTCTGCTTCGGGGTATCGTGCTGGAGCATCGCCGTCGTAGTCCATTCCCCGGGAACGCTGTTTGCACCGAGGCTGATCGCGGCCTCCATCTGCGGACGTGACGCGGTGCTTTGGGTTGCGTTGTTCGGCAGTGGGTCCGAGTGAGACCGGAGTTGGGCCAGGAACCCTGCTCCTGGACGGTGCGCCGTCAGTGTGGTCCACCGAGCGCCGCCCTGAGCCACCGTGGATTGGCGCCAGTCGCCACCGTCGCTTTGTTGCTGCTGCGCCGTGGCGTACAGTGAACGTGGCATTCTTCCGCAAGCGGCCCGAAATAAAGGCTGAGAGTGAAGAGGCGCGGCTGTCACCTCTGCGGCCCACCAGCAGCGTGCGTGGCCACCGAGAGCCAGCCACGGCCAGGCCCCGCTCGGGGCGATCCCGGGGAGAGATCCCCCCGCTGTCCGCGCCCGGTTTCGTGGGCGAGTCGCGTGACTCGAAGAGTGGGGGAGAGGGGCGTTTCTTGCCGAAGACGGCGGCCATCGTGGTGTGTGTAGCAGGAAGGCGGGCTGACCCAGAGACCCTCGGGCCAATGTCAGGGCCGCCGCGCCGTGGCCTAGATCGGCGGCCGACCGGGAAACGGGGTCGTTCACACGCGCCACTGTTTGGTCGTCGTCGCGGGCGGAGGGGGGGAGGTGGCGACTGCTTCCGCGACGGGCCTCTTCCCTCGGCGCGGCGGCGGAGGAGCGCACGCGGAAGGGGCCCCCTTTTCTCTCGGGGCGAAAGCGGCGGCCTTCCTTCCGCGGCGACCAGTTTCCTCGCCGTCCGAGCGCCATGAGGCTCGGCTGACCCCCCCGCGCTGGGAGCCAGCACCATGGGCGACGCGCCGCCGCCGCCGTCGCCGCAGCCACCGCACCGCCCCGACACCGTCGTGCACAAGCTCGAAGAGGCCGCCCGGGCCGCTGTGCGTCGCGCTCTACGCCACTGCGCCAGGTACGCTGCCGCATTCTGCTACTTTCTCGGCGCCGCCGCATTTTTTTGCTGCTTGTGGCCGGGAGACCGCCTCCCTCGCCTGGGTCTTCGCCGTCAGCGGCGGCACACTGGGCCGTCGGACGACGACGTGTACGCTCCTGGCAGCCGCTCCTCCTCAGCGGACTGTGTCCTCGTTCGGTGCCGTTGGCGGACGCGGATTTTCGGCGCGGATTTGTCGTTCGCGGAGAGCTCGACTGCCGAGACTGTCTCGCTTTGATGGCTGCAGTCTGCGAGTCCCACGCAAGTGTAGAAGGCAGCGGTTCCTCCGATACCAGTGCTGGCCTTTGCGGATCCGTGCGCCGATCCTGTATACTCGGCCATTCGTGATGCCGGGCACTGTCACCTCGTGGGACTTCTTTGTGCCTGTCTAGAGGAAGTCGCGAAAGTGAAGGTTGCAGCCTGACAATTCGGGTGGCCATGGTGGTGAGGGAGAGGGGGGAGGTGAGACGCGGCTGTAAGCCTAGAAAAAACTTTTGCTGTCTCGCCGTGACTAACAACGAGCCTTGAGAGAATCTAGCGCACCGAATGCGTTGTGGGAGATTGCATCCGTACATGTCGTGCAGATGGCGAGTGCTGCTCAGTGTAGCAGCACGAAACCGAGGTCTAGTGGTCCGTGCGGTGCAGATCATAGTCGTGGGAGCCTTCCGCAGGTCGCGCTTTGATACTCTCGTGCGCAGATTGCGTTTTAAGTTGTCAGAGAGCCGCTCGCTACCGCTTTCGTGCGCATGGGCTCACGTTCTTTAAAGACTTGAAAGAAACTTCATTTTGCTATTTGATAGTTTACATGTGCTCGCAAATATAAATTTCACTTTTCAATAGCCTCTGGGTTGTTCGTGTAATGTAGTGAGGAAGCAGCATTCTTTGTGTCTGATTCTGTCACGGTGGTTTTGATAAGGCTGTTAGTAAAACAGACGGAAGCGGAGACCACTGTTGGAGGGGAATGAGTTGTACACCGGCTGCGGTGACCTCGTCAGGCTGATAAGGTCGTATGACAAGATGAACTAGTATTTGTAATCGCTGCACGATAATATACTGCTAGCGATTGCGAAGACCTTGCGAAGGGTCCGGATCTTCGTTATATCTTCGATGTGATATTTGCGGATTTGTTTTTCGTTCTGTTACACCGGCTCAGCTTCCGAGCAGTATGACGCAGACGCCAGAAGCACACTGCGGCCTTCTCCACTCGCATGCACTTTCCTTGTTCCCGCCTGTCTGGCATTTCGATGGAATTCTATGAGAGGGGCCCTCATCGCTCAGGGGATGGAAGTACATAGGATATGAGTAGTGCGCATGCGCGGGACCCGTGGATTTCTTCGGTCTGTAGTTGGCTTTGACCGGAACGCTCAATTAGAGAAGTAGCTTGCGCACCTAAAGCCAGAAGCGTCAGACAAAATGGCGGACTCCGTCGAAGCAGCGGCCGCTCGCTTCGGCAGTGCGTTGTCGCCACTGTTAGTGGCGTTGGTGAGTGACGCACGACGCCCATGCTTCGTCCCAAGTTGTGTGCACCACGAATGTCCGACGATAAAAGTTCGCAGATTTTATGACTCCTTCGGAAATTTGACAGATGCTAGGCTTAGCGAGGACTCGCGGTTTGGTTGCACTGGTTGCTTGGTCGCCGTGGAAATAACTAAAAAAAAAAAACTCGGGATGTGTGTGCGTACGGGTAATAGTGCTCGTCTTTCGGACCAACCACAAAAAAAAAATTGATTTCAACTGTCTTGTCACTTATACTGGTGCTTTTTATTTCCGCGACATGTAAGTTGTAAATCATAGAAATTGCGAGTGCTGCATTTCGGCCGTATAGCGGCGCTGCGGGCGTGTCCACACGGTGCCAGGCCCGATTTAAACCCGTCTTGGTTGCACCTTTCAAATCCGCCGTACGCAATGCGGTTTAAGGCCTCCCATTCTAAATCTTTTAATGTTTCGAAGAATGCGCAGTTTTTAATATTTTAATTCGAGTATCATATGGCTGCTGATATAGGGACGCCTTGTAATATCCAGGCGGCCTAACGGTGCGCGCCTGTCTAAGTGCCTACAAATATATTCGCTTTCTTTTCACAGATGTGTGTGGTTAGAACTGTCCTTTTGCGCACAGGAACGAATTAAGCGTGAAATGCTTTTAGTTCCCGTTCTCGGCATACTCGGGCGAACATCTCCCGGAAACCTAAAGCGAACTTCGCGAAATTCTCCGCCCGAATGGCATTATGCGGTCTGGTGTACGCTGAAGGAAGCGACGCGCCGCGAGCCGAAGCGCGCGCTGCGGACCTTGGAAGGCTGTGCATTCACGGCGAAGATATCGGGTTGCCGGTGGCAGCGCCGGCGCGGTTTGTGTGTGCGCGCGCAAGCTGCGACACCCGAGCTTGTGACTAAACAATGAATAGACATTTAATCTTATCTCAATGATGGGGCAGACTGCAAATTGTTCTTTTATTTCTGCCCCGAGTCCGGAATTTTCATCGGGGTATTATTGGTCATGGGGAAGAACATGTGGAACAAAAACAAAAAAAAGGTGCGCTCACTGCGCATATTTGTGAGGTAATCATTGTTTGACTGCAGATAATATCTGTTCCCTTTGAAATTGCAACACTGCGTATTTGTACTACCAAAGGCGAACACGTCACCAGTTTCCGTCGTGAGTAGTTAAGTGGCGGGCAAGCGCGATGCATTCGCCATCTGCGGCTCTGTGTCGAGGCGTGCCGTTCATTGCCGTCCACACGTGCTCGCTCGAACGCCGTCGGTCGAGGCGTGCAGAGCAGCACCCCTCGCGAGACCCGCCTACTTGCGCGCATGTATCAGATTTCGCGGCCGCGTTTACAGTCACGTCGACGGCGTCCCAGTTGACGTGCCCAGACTTCGTGTCGGCCGATCCCCTTACAGCATCGTCGCTCGCTATCGGCGCCCAGGTGTTTTCTTTCTCGCTGGGCACGGAGCGATGACCTGCCCGAACTCCGCGCTCTACAGCGTCCCTCATCACACACTCCTGTGCTCTTTGGAAGCTTGCGTGGCTTCCTCCGGAACCGCCGATTCACAGCACAGTTCCTCCACGACCGTGGTGCGCCTTGCAGATAATGGTCACCGTTGTGGTCGGCCGTGACATTGGAGTAGAAGCCGTCGTCGTGGAATTAACTGCATCGACCGGACTTGGCTACTGTACCTCCTGCTCAATATTTGCTCATTCGTCTGTCTGAAAACAAAGCTTCAACGGCGCTTTGGTTGCACATAACCTTAGTTGCGTCTGTCGCGTAATTCAGTCAGCTACTGGGCTAGCTTCCTTCCGCCACAAAGTTTCCGGGTGACTATCCCCGACAGAACGGACTTCCAGCCTGCCCGGACGTCTACACAATTTGCCGGGTCCGAGGGCTCTTCAAAGACGCTGATTGCCCTCAGGGCGTAACTGTAACCCGAAGCGTATAACTGCGGGTCGTTGCGCAGCTTTGCCCAGCAGCAGCGTTCCGAGTCTTCTTTGTGTAAAGGGCCTTAGGTCTTGAGCACCAGCCAAGCGCTCCTTGTTCGTTTGGCGACCGTCACCCTTTTTCATGCTGGCGGCAAATATTTGGAATCTCTCAGCACTTTTCTGGAGCTGACACACATGTCACCCGTGTTTTCGTGCGTCAGGCAAAGAGATGGGGCAGAAGAGCCGGTCCTTGCTTGGACTGAGCCGTAGCACGTCACCCCTTGCAACCGGCTGTCTGGCAAGGTCGCTGACACATTGGAAAAAGTCCATCAGCTAGACTTCGCCGTTATTTGGAGATGTATGCAGGATGCTCCGCAGTGCGCTTTCTCGCCACTCTGTGGACGCCGTGCATGGCATGTGCACACTGAAATGAAATGGCCGGTGGCCCCCTGCCACCACCGTCTCCACGTCCTCGCCTCGCGCGGGCAGATCGATCTGGAAGTTCGCGCGCTGGCACCGTTCGGTTAGAATGTATATAACGTGTATAAAAGTCGACCTTGCCCGAGTGCAGACGGGCTTTCTCCGTCTCAGGTTTCCTCAGTCGAAGGGGGGGGGGGGGGGGGGGGGCGAGTGCTTTGGCGAAGTAGCGGCAGCGGCCGAGTCCGCAAACACATGTGGCCCGGTTTTCTTTTTCCTTTTTTTTTTGTTCTCGGCACGTCCGCGTCGGTGTGCGACCCCGCGCCTCGCCTGCCTCGCGGCGATCGTTCCGCCTTGTTGGCGGCGGCGGCGACACGGGCTCGGGACACGTGTAAACATGGAAATCGACAGTGCCACAGTCTTCCCGGCTCCCGAAAATAGCATCGGAGGGTGGCCGCCCGCCGAGCCTGCTCTGATGGTGGCGGTGCATGGTGGTCCCGGCGATCGCCTTGCGCAACTGGCCGCCCGCCCTTCGTGCGTCGCGTCACGTGGTCTCTCCCTCCCGCACTCTCCCTCCGGGCGTCTACTTCGCGTTTTGCGGCTGAAATCCAGGGCGGCCCGTCTTCCACCCCCCCCCCCCCCCTTTGTTTTCCCGCGGATTCTCGGTCGGAAGGCGACGGATAGCGTGGTCACTTATGGTGCATACGTGGCCACGCATGGCCACGTGTACCGTGCAATACACACGTGGCTACATATGTCGGATGCTGGTTTGGTTTGGTTTATCGGAGTTTAACGTCCCAAAGCGACACAGGCTATGAGGGACTTGGTAGTGAAGGGCTCCGGAAATTTCGACCACTCGGGGTTCTTTAACGTGCACTGACATCGCACAGTACACGGGCCCCTAGAGTTTCGCCCCAATCGAAATTCGACCGCCGCGGCTGGGATCGAACCCACGTCTTTCGGGTCAGCAGCCGAGCGCCGTAAACCACTGAGCCACCGCGGCGGAATGTCGGATGGTAGGTTATACGTGCTATTGAAATGGGCTTGGAAGAAGGGGACGAAGTAGCTGACAAAGAACAGTAAAGTAACCTCGCAAGAACACACGGATGGGAGCTCCTGTCAGAACAGTCGAGGGAAGGCACCGTAATCGGTCATCAAGCGCAGTTGCAGCGAGTGCTCCGCGCTGTGTAATGGCATTCAACGCGCAGAATGTCATTCATATCAAATGGCGTGCAGTCCTTGATTGTGACAGCGTTAACCACGGTTGTTGTCTTCAGGAGTGGAATGCTTTGTACCCACAAACACTCTCGCGGCCAGCTGCGGTGGGAAGCTGAAGGCTTGCGAAGATTTCGGTCGAATAACTCATTCGAAAATTGACAGGAACACGTTGAGAGCGCATCACGCCATACCCGCACCTCTTGTCGGAAGAAGCCACGAGCCGTCCACTTGGAAGTTTGTGTGCGTTTGCTGAAAGGCGGGTGGCGTGTTATAAATGAAGCACCTGGCGCAGCGTACCCCATTTGAGTGCCGGGAACGACCGCGAGCTTCTTTTTACCTCTTAATCATTCCGTAAGTAATTCGAGTTTATTCTGTTCTCGCTGGTCGAACGCACCCACAAAGTATTCAGCGGGTTCTAAAAAAAAAATCAGCGTGCTGCTAGCGCGGGCTGCTGGCTGTTCCGGGAATCTGGGAACTTCATCTTGCTACGGGACGGGACTGATGATTTATTCAAGATTTGTCCTTCAGAATGATATGCGCGTGAAGTAGTGAAGAAACTTTACTTTTGGTGTTAGGTATCGTTAAGCTCTCTCTTAAATGATAGTTCCGTTTGTCAAGTGTTGCGATATTCTTTCTTCTGTTTTTTGTCCCGTGTTCTTTGTGCCCTCGTATTTTCTGTCAGAGTTAATTTTCAGATAATAATAGGAATTGTTTTTTTTTTTTAAATCCAAGAGACAACCGTGATTTTGTCGCCTTTGCTCCCCCTTCCCTTTTAAGGAGAGAAAACGAAACTATGCAAACTACACTACGCCCTAGGCTTTTGTGAATTGTCAAACGTGTCTACATAAGCCATACAGCCAGTGGCACACTCAGGTCCGGCTCGAGCGCGGAAAATTCCTCTGGAAAACACTCGCACATATTTCTGTCTCGTACGTTTTTTTTTTTCTTCGCTGTAATGGGCGTCTATGTGAGCGTGACTTGTTTTGTGCATTCGGTCCACCGCACCCATCACACGTTGCGAGTAGCCTTGCGAGAATCGGGAGAGATTGTGTACTCTCTGCTTACTCTCTCTCCCAGATGCGGTATCTCCAGCCGTCTGGACTGAGGATTCACGATAGCCTCGCTATCTCTGTCTCGAAAGACCACTCATGTCTTGGTCTGCCGCATTTGCAAACACGGCGTCCTTTGCGGGGAGGCTCTGCGTTTAGCGAGATCGCGGCCGACTTGAAATAATAAAAAAAGTCACCTCTTATCTTTGGGCAAGGAGCTTAAAACGCTGCGGCTCTCCTGGTTGTGCATTAGCGCAGGACAACGAGTGTGTCGTTACTAAACAAGCGGCTTGCCGGCGCCGTAAAGCAAACGACGGTCCTGACGGGCCGACAAACAGGGCTTGGACGGCTGAGTGCATTGTTCGAGAAATCCTCGCGCGGCTGGCACGCCGAGGGAAGCCGGAGTGGGAGGGCGAAAGGAGGTTGTTGATGAGAGCCGGACGGAGCAGCCATCCTTCCTCTCGCTCGCGCTGCGCTGCCTGTTGTGGCTCTTCCCGGCCAAACACGGCGCGCGTGGCTTTCCGCTCCAGGCCGTGTTGGTTGCGCAAACAGGGGCCAAACGAGTGGCCGACTCTGACCCCGTTTGTGCGAAAGCCACTCAAGGCTGCCAGTCTGTGTCCGCTCGTGCGATGAACGCTCTTAGCGCACGTATACCACCGAGAGGAGAGGCGGGGGGTGGTATATAAACGTCACGGCGCTTTCTCGCGCGCTTACAGTGAAGGCTGCCTGTTCAGTAGCGGTGTTCCCTCCGGACAGTTTGTGTGCTAGCCGCTAAGATACATCCACAACTACGCGGATGCTCTACAGTGTCAACAGTGGCCGCCGCGTTCCATTGGATCGCTTCAAATTACGTCACGACCGCGCTATAGGTGCGCCAGGCTGATGACCAGCGCACACTGCAGACCTTGGGCCCGCAGCGACTGGTGATCTGCTGCATGCAAGAGACGCATTCTGCGTGAGTGATTGGTTGTGCATTGACGTTCATACGTGTACGTACCGTATCGACGAGACTATTTTTCGCGAGCCTAGTGTTTCGTGAATACTAAATTTGTCGAAGCGTGCGTGAGCCCCTTAGCTCTCCTTTCGCCCGAATTATTCGCGTGATCAGTTTTTCACGAGGTCTGTGCGATTCGCGAAAAGCGAGAAAATCGCGTCTTTGCAAAAATTGAGTCATTTACAGTATATATAAGTAGCGAAGTTGAAAAGCGCTTCATTTAGGTAAGAATTCATTTTTAGTCCGCGTTTCGACCAGGAACTGAACTTTTTAAAAATATTGAAGAGGGCCAGTTTCTGGTTCAAAAGTCGACTAAAAATAAATGCTTGCCTAAATGAAGCGCTTTTCAACTTCGCCGCTGACGTTACTTCTCCAGAAGCCAGCAGCGTTTATTTCTCTGCCAGCACATGCCATAGATGTCGTTAGCGATGCGTTTGCTAAGACCTGTCCTTGAAATGCCGCTACCGTTCGGTCTACGGGGCTTTGTTTCCTTGTTTCCCTGTTTCGCGTGTTGTTTCGAATAACGACGGCGGACTGTTTGTACCGCATGCCTGCGCGGAAATGCACCCCGCGTCATCCGGTCGATTAGCTTGCATGTGCTAAGTTACATCATCATCAGCCTAACTACGACCACTGCAGGGCAAAGGCCTCTCTCATGTGTCTCCAATTAATCCTGTGCTTTAATTGACAGCTGCGACCACCCTATCCCCGCGAACTTCATCTCATCCGCCCACCTAACTTTCTGCCGCGCCTCTGCTACACTTGCCTTCTCTTGGAATCCACACCGTTACCCTTAAGGACCAGCGGTTATCCTGCATGCCTTCGCGTTACATCCCCTGCCCAAGCCATTTCTTCCTCTTGATTTCGACTAGGATGCCATTAACCCGCGTTTGTTCCCTCACCCACTCTGCCCGCTTCCGGTCTCTTAAGGTTGCACTTGTCATTTTTCTTTCCATGGCCTCGCTGCGTTGTCCTTAACTTGAGCTGAACTCTTTTCGTTAACCTCCACGTTTCTGTCCCCATACATAGGTGAGTTCCTGTAAGATACAGCTGTTGTGTACTTTCCTCTTG
The DNA here is from genome assembly GCF_052857255.1 of Amblyomma americanum. Lineage (NCBI taxonomy): Eukaryota > Metazoa > Arthropoda > Arachnida > Ixodida > Ixodidae > Amblyomma > Amblyomma americanum. The sequence goes on along the minus strand of NC_135498.1, from coordinate 17,727,748 downwards.
AGAGAGGGCTTGAGGCATGCATCAGCGCCTCACGTTTAACATATTTACGTTCTATTCCTAACAGCAGCATGTCGCTGTGCGTCTGATTCGCGTCGCCACTTGACTGCGACACATGTCGTACCACGTGCAATCTGGTCTAAATCGAGTTAGCCGTTTTATGCAGGCTTCCATTCTGGGAAGGGGGGGGGGGGGGGGGGGACAAGCAAGCGGCCTACATGTATGCGGTTCTTGTTTTCATGATTTTTTAATTTTTTTTGCATTGCCTTTGAAGGGAATACGTGCCGAGAGTTTTCATGTGTTCGTGCGGACGTAGCAGTATAGCTTTGAGAAGTACTAAACGGTGTAGTGGATAGCAGGGAAGCATGGCGGTTCCTCTTGATCAATCTCCGCGCAGGTCTGCAGCTGGTAGTAGTAAAAGCGTAGGCATAACGAGAATGCAGCAAAAGCAAACGTCACCCTCTCCACTTTCACTCTGGCGAGCTTCGTTTAGTGCGGTTGTTTCCTTTCCGCATCATAAAATAAAAAAGCGCTCTGTAGGAATCCCTGAAGAGAACGTAGTTTAGGATTTGGCTCGTAAAGCGGTAATTGACACAATTTGTAACTCTTTTACTTTCGGGGAAACGTTGCAGCCAAGAAGAAAAACTGATTAAGCGGGAAGATTTTTATTTCTTGTTTCTTTTTTCTTTGGCAAAACGTGCCTAGGTCTTGAAGTGTCGCTCAGTAAAACTGCCTGCACAGAACATTTCGCTCAGGCCACCCGAGGATGACGGTGCAAAAATTTCTTATCTAAGGCTAACGAACATTGACAGGGATCATATTTGGCAGCGCAACTCCTATGGTATAGCCTCTCTGTCGGGGACCTGTTGCTTAGCGTTGCGTTGTAAACAGGGTGCATCGACCGAACGACGAGTCTCCGTTTCTGCTTTCTATAAGAGATCGACAAGCGGAAAAGTTTGGCGCCTTCCAGGGGCATCGTTCATAATAATAATTGGTCTTTGGGGAAAGGAAATGGCGCAGTATATGTCTCATATATCGTTGGACACCCGAACCGCGCCGTAAGGGAAGGGATAAAGGAGGGATTGAAAGAAGAAAGGAAGAGAAGGTGCCCGTAGTGGAGGGCTCCGGAATAATTTCGACCACCTGGGGATCTTCAACGTGCACTGACATCGCACAGCACACGGGCGCCTTAGCGTTTTTCCTCCATAAAAACGCAGCCGCCGCGGTCGGGTTCGAGCCCGAGAACTCCGGATCGTTTCCGTCGCTTCAAGCTTTCTGTAACAGATCGGAAAGTCTGGTGGCTGGGTCAGTGTTTTCTGGTCTCCAGATGTAATTGGGCTCATTTTTGCTGCGAACGTGGAAAACAAGGGCGGTCATAGATAAAAACAATAGAGACCAATGCCGCTAAAGGGTTTACAATTGCGAGCCTGTTCATGCCCTTTATATTTACAGAGGAATAGTGATACGCTGAATACCTCGCTGGCCGCAGAGAAACACTTTCTTCCTTTGAAGCAAATGCCAAAATCATTACATTCATCCGCACGGGTTTCAGAGTGTTCCGCACTCTGATGAGAGCGCATGCTGCTGTGATTTGCATGATCTTACACTTTGTTGTTTTACATCTGCCAGCGCAAGTGTGTGTGCGGGGATGAGGGCGCGCGGGTGTCAAGGAAAGACAAAGAGAAATTGTGCGTGTTTTTTTTTCTTTTTGTTTTAACACGAATACGTGTTCCTGGACTTGCAGTGAGATAGCGTACTCAGATAATAATGGGAGTTTTTGCGCAGACACTTCCTTTCCGAGGGTTTCCGAAGTGCAGTTGACTTACTCCGTTTGTGGAGAGCGAGACAGTTCCTGTTGCAACCTTCTTGGCACGTTCACCGGGCCGTAGTTGCTCCATACGCGAACACAGTGCGCACGCCGATTCATTTTTGAACGCAGAATGCACTTAAGGACTGGTGCTCGAGGTTACCTGCCCGTCAGCTTTCGTGGAGAAAATTTTTCGGAAAGTTTCCACTTTTTTTAGCCCTCGTATGTAAACGGAAGAAATGCACCGAAGGGGCTATCTTCGTTATCGCTATCTAATCATGTACTTTTTAAGTGGCCAGTCACGCTTGGATGGCTTTTTCAGACTAATTAAGACGAGGTGGTAATAGCACAACAGCGCGTTCTGAGTCCTTTCTATCATCCTTATCAGCGACCTTGGCCATCGCATCGCCAGCATCTCTGGTGGGTCACCTGAACGAAATACTTTCTGCTGCGTGCAGATTCAGCGGGAGCTGATCGGACTGCGTTTTCCAATTAATTTCATTTCCGTTGGCGCAGAAAGTGTTCCAAGGCACAACTTCGTTAGGTTTCGCGCCGTGTGATTAATCACCCTATATGGTGGCCACCGAAACCCCAAGGTAAAGGTTGACTGTATGAGGCGCCCCTGGCCACGATTGGAACCGTTTCGCGCGAGGGCAGAGCTCGTGCATAGCCACCGCTTCAATGCGAGGACATGGTTGCGGTCCTCGACGAATACGTGTCCTCAAGAGGTGTGGCCCCGAGGCGTGTTCGGCCGTGGAAGAGGCAGCAAAGCTTCATTCTTCTTCGGCGGAAGGTCCCAGTTGAGTTTCCCCTCTCAGACTGCGCCAGTTGCAATCCCCTTCAGGTGGCGATGAGAGGAAACACCTTGTTGATGATGGAATCGGGGTTTCTTGATGACCCGGTGGTTCTAACTCGCAAACATTCACGTTACTCGAGGAAAGGAGGTTAACTATTTATTTACAACATAATTAAAACGAGAAGAAACGAACAAAGAGAAAACTATTTAGAACATGACTAAACCGTTGATCAGACGAATTCAGCCCTGGTTCAACCCAGAGCGCTTACAATTTTAACCCCTGTCTCCGCCCTTAGCGGGGCCACCAACCCATAATGTAACGTGACCCTCCTCACCAATCAGTGGTTAGGGAGAGGAAAATAAGGTTTGCGCCAACTAATCGCAGATTGGAGAGAGAATATTGATTAATAGAATATTGATTGATTGATCGGGGAAAGGAAAGCCAAAACTGCAGTTTCCTCGACCAGCCAAACTCTTGGGAAAGGAGAGGTTGCAACCAAGCTCACAAACAGCACATACACGACTACCATTTTCCATGGCACCCACGGCACAGCAGTTACTACATTCCTAACGTTGTCATGTTTGCTTTCGCACACGTGCATGCGAGGCAAACGTATGCCGAAGAGACCATCACTCAAGTTCTTTACAGAAAAAAAAAGGCAGTCGTCAAGGGAAGAATGCGCTTCATGGTCACTTGATGCCAGGCGCCTCTCCCGCATACCGGGAGCCCCCGCAACCCCTTGGCTTCGCGCGCCGTACCTGTCCAAGTTTCTTCGAAAAAGTTTATTCCCGTGACGGCGCGAAGGACACAAAGTCATCCGCTGCAAGAAGGGGAAGCAGGGACGGGACGGGTCCCTTTGTTGGCGACGCGCTTATCACAATACAGCCGCCGCCGAGTCCCCATCGGGCCTCGCTCTGTGACTTCACTGGTGTGGCATTCCTCGCCAACACAATACCGGCTGGCGCCACGGAAAGTTCACCGAACTTCACAGTCCCGTCTTCGTACGTGTGACCGACCACAACTGTATGTAGCTTCGTTCGCCTTCGCGCCACGTGTCCCCCTGCTCGGTGTGCTCGCCCCCAGAACGAGCCCGGCTCCGCATTCGTCAGTGGGAGCCCGCTGGCCATTTCGGATGACGTTCGCTATGCCGCACTGGAGGCTAGAACGCGACACGCTCTCCTGTAGCGCTGGCTGTAGTTACATTCAGTAAGTACTGGATGTCGCTGGTCTTGCAGTAGTACTTGCGGCAATGAGCGCGACGCCACCTGTTGGGACGACTTCCTTTCTTTCTTTCTTTCTTCCTTTCTTTCTTTCTTTCTTTCTTTCTTTCTTTCTTTCTTTCTTTCTTTCTTTCTTTCTTTTTCCTTCCTTCCTTCCTTTCTTCCTTCTTTCCTTTAGGTGACCCTTCGTGCCTTGTACATCTTTGCTGGCAGCTGTGAGTCTGTGACATTGGCGCGCGCTGTTTCGACGTCCTTTACTGCGTTTCGGTCATGCTTTCCTGTTAGAAGCAGAAGAGAGACCAACTATCGCAGTTACGTACAACCTACAACGACGTAGAGTAGTCGACGTCACCTGAACGTCCTCCAGCCCACGCTCCCACGCAGCCAGAAACGAGGCGCGAAAAGAAAAAAAAAAATGTCAGTTACGCTGAGACACGCACTGACTGCGATCTAGAGGAGAACGGGCAGGCGTAGCTAAGCGGGTTACTGACCGCCGAACCAGCTGTTACTGGCAGTGTGTCGCAGCCCTGGGTGTGGTTTATGCCTGTTGGTTGAAACGCTGACTGCATACGGGCGACGCATCGCTGGTGTCCGCGCAGCTCGGCCTCCGTTGACGTCGTTGGTGGTCGCGCTGTAACGAACCGCGAGGCATGCGTATGCTATTGGGCCTAGCCACTGCAGGACTGTGGAACCGTACGCTTCTGTGGTGAGTGTTTCGGACACGAGCGTAACTAATATCTATTGACTTTCTTTTTGCACCCTCTGCTTGGCCAACGGGCTGTAGCACTGTTCTTCGCTTAGCGCGCATCTTACTCTTTATTTCCCACTGCTGGCTGTTGTGCCGATGAGGCCCTTCACCTGCGCGGTGTTTCGCGCATACCGGTGCGTGGTTGTTCCGCGCATGACTCTGCGTGTTTTTTTTTTTTGTGTTCAACCTCCTCCCGGACTCCATCCGGCTTCATGACAAGCGGGAGTCTCAGTGTTGAAGTCGCCGGTGGGTGCGCGTAATGCTTGGACTGTGTACACGCGTAGATTTCCGTTAGGTGGTGGGTAGTCAGGAAAAAAAAATAAAAATTGTCCTCCTAGCGCCGCCTTTTATGGCATAGCGAGCTTGCACACGTACACTGGAGGAACCCGTTTCAGCGAGTCTGAAGGTTGGTGACGGTGTCTCCTCGTGTGTGCCCCCCCATTGTTTCTTTAAAGCTGTGTGGTTTGTGCCGTGCATAGCGAATGCGCGCTTCCCGGAAAATGTAGCGAAAGAAGAACGCGTTGCGAGGTGGCGACTCACACGTGTGCTGCCCTTCTTCCTCCACCCTGCAGGGCCCAGCGCTGCAGCCCGGGGGCGATGCTGGCGCGGCTGTTCTACGCGCACGGGCGCGTGTGCGCGTCGCACCCGTGGGAGGTGATCGTGGGCTTCCTCACGCTCACCATCTGCCTGCTTTCCATGGGCTCCGCCTTCCTCGCCGGCAGCAAGCTGTGCGGATGGTCGCCTCACTGCCAGATGAAGGAGGTACGCTCTCTCTCTCGTGTACGCCCCTCTAAAACCCCGCACCTCCACTCTCTTATGCCGAAAGGAAAAAAGGCACAGTCTACGGGCTTTGATTCTGGGGCACGTAGGACAGTCTCTTTTGAGGCCCATTGAAGAACGATGGGCCTAGACAAAACTTAATTCCTTTCACTTCAGAAAGATTTGGAATGCTGGCCATGCAAAACGAGTCATATAGAGCACTGCACGTGCACCTCGTGTGCCGATTCTCTGCAGTTAATCCGAAGGCATCAAATTACTGTACAGGACGCGCCGGTGTTTCAGAAACGAGCAGCCACTTACAGGTGCCTACAAATGTTTTCGGAACGCCGAAATCACGAAAAATGTCAATTTCCTCGCTAGCTAGAAGCGCAGCCAAGCACTGAGTGGTGCACTGTGCAGGTCGCGCAACGAACTACAAAGCGCACCCTTCAGATCATGGCTGCATGCTTGTGCTGTGCAATAATTAGGCTTTGTGTCAAATTTCTAGAGGCCCGTGTGCTGTGCGATGTCAGTGCACGTTAAAGAACTCCAGGTGGTCGAAATTTCCGGAGCCCTTCACTACGGCGTCTCTCATAGCCTGAGTCGCTTTGGAACGTTGAACCCCCATAAACCAATCAATTTTCGTGTTCCGAAAACTTTTGCGGGCACCTGTACGTGTTGCCAAACAGTGCGCGTAACCGACGAGCCCAGGAATGGTTGAGCTTCTCCATGGATTGATGTTCCGACCGGCCAGTGCGTCGACTCGAAGCCAAAACGACACGACACGACAGAAAGCGAAAAACCAACGAACGTCGGTCGCCAGCGCGAAACCGGCGATGCATGAGGCTTCAGCAGTGACCAGATCTGCATATAATCATTCAGGATTTAATTCTAACCGTCCCGTGCAGCTCCGAAAACGGCCACTGTCGGCGGCATTCGCTATTTGGAGGTGTCTGTACACCTAAACGGGTTGAAGAGGAACGCTATAGATTTGGGGTCATCGTCTGTAGGGAGGGTTAACTCACGTCACAGCGGCCGCCATTTTGTTGCCTCTGGAGCGCTGCGAAAGGCCGCGGACTTGTCTAATGGGATTGTCGCCTCCTGCTCCGGCTTGCACTGCTGAAGCTACGCGCTGGACGACGAAATGGTGCCCGTGACTTCACGTGAATGCCCTCTATTAGTCGGAGCTTGCTTCTTGCAGGTGGCGAATCCGCTAGCGTTTACGCTGCCGCTGTTATCTAGTTGAAACTGGAAGGATAATATAGAACAGAAAACGACTCATGAAACGTAATTTTGTTTGTGTGACGGCTTGGGCTGTGTTAGGCTAACACATGCGAAAGCACAGCTGCATGAGGTCTTCCGTATACATCCACAGGTGCATTACGAAGCGGCCTTCCCGCTGGTCGTGAGCTGACTAGCGTGTCTTCTCCTCTGTCTGCAGTTGACTGCCCGCGCTGACATGTGCTAATGTGGAGACCCTTTCCATTAAGTCCGACTGGCTCTGCAGTTCGTTTTTATTTTCTCTTCTGAGCTACTTTTGATTACTTTGCAGCTGCCATTATTACAGCTTCAGCTAAGTTGACGCTGCTGGTACAGCCTAACCTGGGTCAGAAGCCTGTCGGCTCAGCTTTGTTTCGAGGCTAATCGTTATTTTGTTATTATGCGTTACTCCCAGAGTGTATGGTAGGGCGAGGGCATGGAGAGGGGGTTTTGCAAACACAAAGTGAACAACGGAGATGGAAGCTGCAGGGAGCTCGGCAAGCTTCCTGATGATTCCCCCTGCCTTGTTCACTCTGTGTTTATTCCCAGAGTAAGCAGTAAGATTGCGTTTATGGCCCGGCCGGCATTCGTGTTTGATTCCGCTATACGTCTGTGTTGTAACGATATCGCGCGTCGTCTCGCGCCTCAGGAGGACAAAGGCATGGATGTGGTCGTGATGACCGTGACGCGCTGCATGGCCCTGCTGTACGTGTACCACCAGTTCCGGGTGCTCTACAAGCTGGGCTCCAAGTACCTCATAGGTGAGCATTTCGGCGGCATGTTTGCAATACCCGGCAAAAATTTTTATGGCCGGGATCAGTCTTCGATATTACTCCGTGGACGGCATAGTTCAGCATCAAAAACTGTCTTTGGAGCCGGTAGCGATTAATGTAAATGCGAGGAACGGCGATCTGTGTATATTGTCACGACGAAGTGGCCTCTAGCGTAAAAGGACGAACGAAGAAGAGGAGGTAAATGTGGCTCCCTGTTCGTGTTGGTGCTCCCTGATAGGAACTCTCCATTCTAACCCCCAATGCTTCTAAATAAATGTAAATAGTATTTGCCCGTAGCAATATTTTCGGGCGGAATACCAAAGTCTAGTCCAGATAGCCAAGCAGGAGTTGCGTACCTGCATGTTTTATAAGCCGTGAGCCGCGCGTTTCGGACACTTTTATTTTTGTTTTATTTTCGTCATATTCGACGAATTGTATTAGCAATGTGGGTTCACTATATATCATTCAATGGTTCTTCCTTTTCTTGTCCCCCCCCCCGTTCATTTTCAGGAATAGCAACCATTTTCACAATTTTCTCCAGCTTCGTCTTCAGCAGCAGTGTGGTGAATCTCCTGGAAGGCGACCTGTCAGAACTCAAGTGAGTAGCTCCCGCTTGGGATAAATTGGGGCACGGGGGGTAAACTGAAGTTGGCCTGTATCGATAGAGTACGGCGTTCTAACGACAAAGAGGCCACTGCCACCGGAAACGGAGCTGTTATAAACTAGAAAAAGAGCAAAAGCCTAAATACAAGTGTTGCCATCAGCGGCCGATTTCGCAAGTAGGCTGTCTGCGCCGACACCGAATTTCGTCGCGGATCCCGGAGGCTTTGTTATACCACCGTTAAATTCCAAACGGCGGAAACCCGTCCTTTTAGGTGTGTAGATTGCATGATGTAGATTCCACGGCCAAATGCAGTGCTAAATGGCTTAAGCAAAGCTATAACAACTTACGCTGATTAGTGCGCTAAGCCTACCCGGTGGGCTTAGCCCCACCATGCGCTGAGCAAACGAGCACCTTGTGCCGTGGCGCTGTTTGGGCAAGTTGCCCTTGCGCCATTAAAATTCGTCATCGTCACTATCATCGAATTCAGAAAAGCGTTTTTTTTTTTGTATGGTAAACCGCGGTTTCTCCTCGTGTACTGTAGACCTTCCCATCAGGTGAGGAGGATGCCGAATCGCCTCCGCTTTGGGCTGTCGCAAATCCGCTCCGCTGCTACTTCCAGTGTGCTTACGTCAGGTCCACGCAACAGTCCTGCCAGAAACATGGCGACGCCCACGCAGCCCTTATCGCAAAGGTGCATAAGTCTAGTGCAACTTAAGAACTAAGCTGCGATTTCACGGAGGCCCTCCAGCCAATTGCGTCGATCGGTTCTCATGACGTCGCAGTTAATTTCCTAGAGCGAAGTCGCAGATCTCTGGCAGGTGCCTCCGTGAGATCGGATTAACCGCGACGCCATTGGCTGGGGGGTCACCTTTGAGGGACATTTGCGGCTTCATTCTTGAGTTGTATCCGACTATAGCCAGGTGTAAATGAGATAAAGAGAGAAGATGGTACGGTGCGGTCATCAAACCGCCCCTCTCCACTTCCGCGCATCCTGGGCGTCGCCGGCGACGTCAAGGGCTCGCCCGCGACCTTGCCCCGCCAGCGATTATCCCTCCGGTGCGGCGGCTCCCAGCATACCTTTCAGCGCTGGCCGCCGCCTCCGCCGAGTCCGAGCAGAGTTTTTACATTGTACCCAAGCGCGACCAGCCTGGACTAAAGAGATTTGTGCAAGTGGCCCCAGGAAGGCCCATGGAGGGGGAGCGAATACTGGAGCAGCAGGGGGCACTCGCTCCCCCGAGACGAGGAGGAGGCCGCCGTAGCCGCTTCTTCGCCGCCGTTTACCGCGGTCGCGTTTCCTCGACGGGCGCTTTCCTTCCTTCACACGCTGCAGCTGTTTTTTTCCACGACTGCGCGAACCGTTTTATTTTTTTGCCCTCGTTCTGGCGCGGACGCGTCGCTTCGCCGCTGCCACCCTGGAAACGGGCGCGATATATGGAAGCGGGAATGACGACTGGCTCGTATACTCCACGGCTAACTCGAGAGGCGAGGTTAAAAACAAGGGAAACTGCGAATATGACGCCCGGCGGTCGACGTGGAGAGTCGTCGTTGGACCTCGTGGCCAGAGGGTCGCTAAATCATCACTGTACCTCATGGCCAGAGGCGTCTGTAACTCATGGAGCTACAGCTAGAGCTGCCAGAAGACCCGTCACTGGTATCCAATAGGGGTACGTGACACAGAGTCAGCATGTTTACTATCTGGCCGCCATGTGATACGCACATGCGTAGGAAAATTACCATTTGTTACTGCTGAAAGCAGAGGATGAACTCTAGTATCACATCTCAGTAGACGAGAGGCTGGCAATGAGTCATGGCCTCAGGCCATTGCAGTGAGGTTAGCTGAACCTGGCTGTAACTCCTGCTGCAGCGCCCAATCTTGGAGGCTGTCTTATGAGCACTATGAACCGTGCCACACAAACAAACCGTGTTGTGGTGCGGAACAGACCTGCCTGCGTAGCTAAACGTCCATAGCTAGCGCTATTTTCAGAGCGATTGGCGCCGAAAACTACTACGTTTCTTTGGGGAATTATTTGGAAACTAAGCGATTACTTTAAAACGTATTGGAATACAGTAAAATCTCGTTGATACGTTCCCGGTTAAAACGATTTCCTGGTTCGTGCGTTCAAAATCGCGGACATTAAAAATGTCTTATGGAGTTGTGCACTATTTTCCCCAGTTAATACGTTCCCGGATAACACGATTTCTCGGCTACTACGTCCACAGTTTGACAAATTGTGGTTGTATAATACGTTTATTCACCAACCGCCCATGTGCAAACAAGGGCGGTTGACGAGGCCGAACTTGAGGACCTAAGTGGGCCGAGCATGAAGGCACGCGATTAGAAGAGCTAAAATGCAGCGGCAGTCACTCATTGTGGTGGCTTCTCTGCAGTGCCGTAGTACATAGGGGCGAAGCACCACCACCAACAAAATAAAAATGGCGCGCTAGCATTCGAGAGAGCCGTTCTTGCGGGGATGCGACATGAAGAGAAAGGCTGAGATTTTGTCGCGGTGTAGGGGCAAGGGGGCGAAGCAGTTATCAACTAAAGCGATGGGATTTTAGTTGCGGGTCGAGTCTGGGGAATGCAGCATAAAAAGCAAAAACGCTACGACAATCAGCCGTTGCGGTGGCTTCCCCGCAGCACTTAGGTGCAAAGGGGCGTAGCATTCGAAAATGACGAGGAAGAGATTTTAGTTAATTTAGCCATTGCTGCCGGAGGACCGTTTGCGTTGTGAAGTTCCTTCCACTGTTAAGGCAACGCAAACGCGTACTGAATTCTGTGAGCACTAGAAAATGGTCTGCTCAAAGGCTAATCTCTGAAAAATGCTGATCAACATTTTAATGAAGAGAAATAGTCAATAAATGTCTTTGTACCTCATTCAGCATTAACATTTTTCAAAATTGGGCGATTTGGATCATATTTTTTCTCAGATAGTACGTTTTTCTGCAATTTTTTCTAAAACCGTATCAACGAGGTATAATGTGCACTACATATTATGTTTGTGCAGCAAATTGAATAGGAGGATATTCAATTTGATATCGAAAAATTTAGATTATTCATACGTTCCCATAAATGTTTTCATTGCAGAGAGGCGCTGCCATTCTTCTTGCTTCTTATTGACCTATCCAAAGCTGGTCTTTTGGCCCAGTTTGCCCTCAGCTCCAGCTCACAGGTATGTGAAGCATGCCTTTTAGGATGGGGCTTGGAATTTTGTGATAAATTTATCAAATTCAAAAAATTTTTGCAGGCAAAATATGCATCCATGTGCATTTATTTGAAAACTCTGAAAGTCCAAATTTTGAGATAAATTTGCAATCATATAACTGATTTTTCATAGCTTGTGCTTATTTTTGTCTCTTCAGTGCTCGTAGTTTAGCTTTCTTTTCTCCAGAAAGCAGCCATTTTGGTGCTATCCCATGGCAGTGCATCTTGATGCAGGAAAATATTAAGTGGAAGTAAAGTGCCACGGACTGTGTGGTTTGTATTTGTACAGGAGGAGGTGCGAGAGAACATAGCCCGTGGGATGGCTGTGCTTGGTCCTACCATCACTCTGGACACCATTGTTGAGACGTTGGTGATTGGTGTTGGCACCCTGTCAGGTGGGTACCTATCTCAGTAAGCAGCTTTCTCGCAGTTTCATATCGCGCAGTGTACATATTCACACTTTGCTCGTGTGTCATCAACAGTGCTGAACAAAATGAGGCACAAAATGCTGTTCAGGAGTCTGAGAGTCTGAAATTTCTTTGTCTTCCGCAGGTGTGAAGCGGCTGGAAGAGCTCTGTTGTTTTGCCTGCATGTCAGCATTGGTCAACTACGTTGTCTTCATGACATTTTTCCCAGCTTGTTTATCTCTGGTCCTAGAGGTGAGAGACAGTGCTGTGACTAATAAATTGTGCACTAGGTTGCGACCTACACTTTAAAACCTAATGAGAACCGGTAGGTTACCAGTACGTTATTAATAGGTTTCCACTAGGTTAGTTAACCAGGTCAGTATGCTGATGCCTACATTTTTGTCAATGTGCACATTTGCATGGTTGCTATGTACACAACACAGGGTTGCTGGATTGATAATGTTTCCTTCAACACAATAGGCAGCACAGCTTGTTAGCAAAGCGAGCCAGTGTTTGAGTGATGTCTAATAATTTTTGCTACTTTCAGCTGTCACGAGACAGGGAGGAGGGGCGCCCCGTGTGGCAGCTGAGCACATTAGCCAGGGTCTTGCAACAAGAAGAAGAGCAGAAGCCAAATCCAGTCCTCCAGAGGGTCAAAATGATCATGGTGAGAAGCAAAGCTGCATTTGCCATGGAAATGATGATGTGAAATGATGTGGACGTAAAGAAAAACATTAGCTGAAAAAAAAAAAAGTGGAGAGAACACAAGCTCCACCTTAAGGGTATTACGCGATAGCGTTAGTGGGTTAATGGCCATATAGGCAGAATTCGGCATTCTCTACTTTGCATTCATAGATCCCTGGAAGTCCTCATACCACTCCTGGCGCAGTGGTTCAGCAGTTAAGCAATGCGCCACTGCTCTGCAATGGCAGGTGCTGCCACCGGTAGGGCTTGTACGACCCAGGTTGCTCTTGCCAAACAACCTCTGGCAATCAATCATTAATTTAACTGCCATCTGTCGCAGTTTGTTCACAATCCGATGGCAGGTTGTGATAAGGTTACAAGGTCACGTGACCTAGGTGGCCCACCAGCATCGCATCCCTGGGAATTTTTCGTGAACTTTTCATTCACGGCCAATGATGCCAACGATGATCCCATGGTTTCTGCAACATGGGACATTGAACACTCTCCTGTTAAAGTGGTAGGAACCAGTGGTAGCAAATACAGTCGATCCCTGATATATTGAACTCGGATATATCGAATTATTGCATACATCAAAACTGTCAGAACATCCTCTTGAAAATCCCATGCAAAAGTTCGCGTTTATTTAACTCACATTCACGGGACATTAAATATATGGTCATATATTGAACGGTGCGGCTCACCCTTGCGAGTGGCGCTTCTCCTAACGGCACTCCGGAGCCGGGTCGGCTGTGCAGCCTTGTACACCTGCTCTCAGCGCTAGCGCTGTAAAACTACGCGACAAAGTGAACGTTGGGTATGCTTGAGGGCAGCCTTCGGTCTGTTGTTCTCAACTTTCATGGAACACTGCTGTCACGCAAAAAAAGGCAGCATTCAGTGCGCGTCTTGTCCTGCGGTGAAGCCAACCTAACTGGCCGAAGACTACGGTGGTCGTGATCTGGCATGCTCTGCTCGCTTCACTACCGAAGGCATTGAAAAAAACCAATTGTATCTTGATAATAATGAGAAAATATTCTGTCTGTAGTGTACCGGTAAAAGGATGATAGGCTGTGGCTAGTTCTAAAGCACCATCTGCTGCGGTTTCGATGAGAAGAAGGCTAGGCTGCTACTCTATTTCATACATAGCATTCAACACTACCGAAGCTAGCACGCCTGTTTGCGCAGGCTAAGTCCGCAGCTAAAATGTAGTTGGCCATACAACCAAAGTGAACACAGGCATATTTCGTTGTGGCAAATCTTAAGTGCCGTGACTGGCAACCTCCTGGACTTCGTTTTACACGCACACCAATTCCACTCTCAGTCATCCTAGACTATATCTCATCACTGGTGGGGAATACGACCCCGTTTGACCTAATTACAACCATGGAGTGTTCACCACTCAGGCACTCATACTCTGGGAATGTGAGGATAACCCTCCCCCACAAACATTACTGCCAGCTCCCTCTGCGGAGGATTGGAACCAACTTCTCGCAAGTCCAGACAAGAAGACACAACTGGCACTCGTCTTGTGAGCCCAAGACATCGCCCCCACCTGGGGGCCAGACTGAGCCCACCTGCCCTAAGTCCCAACCCTCAAGTGGCAAATAAGGTCATTTCTCTTTCTCTCTACCTCTTGCTACACTTTTGTCCTCAGTTATCGAGACTTCAAGAAGTAAGAATTACGTGTGGTGACATGATACGTGGCTGGTAAGGTGAATCACTGTAACGTCATTCGCATCTAAAAAGTAGTATACACTCTGTGAAAATTATAGGAAGAGCGCCTGAACACTGAGCAGCTCACACCTTTGGCCGTGATTTTCAGCACGAGCACTTCATTTTATACCATTTGTTTTTCTCCTACCACTGACCGAAGTTTCGAAAAGAATGAATGGTTACATGGCAGAGTAAAATGGTTTCGCAGAGGCACTACTGCAGTCTCCACAGCATTGCCTGCTATGTACGAAATGGAGTGTAGAGATGCATAGATAGTGGTGTGTTGCCACTATGCCAGTGGGCTGCACATTGCTGCAAGAAGCACGTCACTAGCGTGGGTGCAGTGTACCCTTGCTTCTAGGTTACAGATAAGCTTACCTGTTGCCATTTTTTTCATACATACCGAACTATATTTCGTGGTTCCCTTCAAGTTAACATATCTGGGATTGACTGCTATTGCACACCCTTAAGATGTGTTACAAAGGTTAAAAGTGAAGAAAAAAAAATTTTTTTGGCTGTCCTACCTTTTAAAGTAACAGTGTATAAGCCCTTTTTCATAATGAATAGCACTGTCCTTCGCGATCGTATGTCCCGCATAATTTTGTCCATTTTCATGGAAAAAATAGATGGACAACATCTTGCTTGAAAAAGAAAAACTCCAAAAAGAGTCAAAATTATGGCCCTAATTGGTTCCACTGTGTTTCGGCTCTTGAAATGGTGTACTACATATATATATGCACATTTTTATTCCTGTGTGCAGTCAGCTGGGCTCATGCTTGTTCACACACATAGCCGGTGGATGGCAGGCAACCCAGCAACACACGGCCCAGATCCCATCGCATCAGACACATTTGCCTGGGGGCCTTACTTTCAAAGGTAGGTGTCTCTGCTGTTCATGAGTAAGTAGTTTTCCTGTCTAGACAGGCTGCAGCATGCATTCTGATTTGTGCTAGAAGCTTCAAGACAGATGCTGCTCATACAGCATGTAGTACACTACTATTTCAGGCAGGAAGGAAATGCACATACACGGCATTAAGATTCTGAGATTTGAGGCCTGCAATAGATTATCACTGGTCTTTATTCTCCTTTTGCTTGGCTAAGCATTGTGTAGCGTATTTCTTGTTCTGAATTCTTGAACCTCTGATATGTGCTTGCAATGATGTTATGTTCTTTTGGTCCGCAAGCTTTTTAGTGCAAAAGCACCACTTCACTAGCAATCCTGAAAATTGTGATGTCTGTCTCAAGCTTCTCAGACGCCTGCAGAAATCGGATATTGCCGCAACTGGGTTTTTTGACCTGTGGCTGCGCAAACAGATCAGCTTCTCTGACCACTGCACGAGAGCACTATGCTATCACTGCAGCCTACCATGCCTTGTGTTAAACTGTCACACTCTCATGCTGTGCACTGTACATCGTCGTCTTCATCAACTTCCGTCCATGCACAAAAATCACGAAAAGGAAGGAAACACACATGACTGGCTCCCTGGAAACCTCAATCGTGCTTTGAGCTACGTGGCAGCAGTGACAGAGAGAGATGTGCGCTGCTTGCATTTGCATTGACAGCGCAAACACAAGTGGACAGTAGCGCTCGTTCCATCCACTTCTCTGCTGTGTCCTTGTTCTTTCACACCTCTCTTGATAGCCTACAAACAGGCCCAAATTGCTACTCTTCTGGGTCACAATTTAAGCAGCCATGCATTTTTGTGTAATGCCAAACTGTGCCAAGTGACCCACTTCATGCTTGCATCCGCTCTCAGACTCAACACAGACAAGTGATTTTCAAAGGCAGACTTGCTACCAGCTAAACCAAACCAAGAAAGTGCAGTTTTTCACATTGGCTCCACTGTTTTGTGTGCAGATGGCTGGCGGTGAGTCCCGAGCAGCTGGTGTTGCTCGTGTTGGCGTCAGCGCTGGCCATCAAGTACATCTTCTTTGAGAACCGGGAGGAGCTGGAGCTGCACCTGGCCCAGCAGAGCCACCCGTGGGAAGAGAAGCCCTGCCTGGGGGACACGGCAGCCGGTGAGCATTCACTGCGGTCATGGCATCAACGCTTGGCACACCTGCTTTTGCTATCGCTTTCTGCACCTGTCACAGTAATCACTGAGGGCAAGTGCAAGTTGGTCTGTATAGATAGGTTACCACGTTCTACTGACAAAGTGAGTACTTTAACTGGGAATGGAGCTTTTATATAGGCTAGAAAAGACCAAAAAAGGATTAAAGAGCCAAAGAATTGATTTTCACTAAAAACAAAAATTGCTTGTAGCTGTGCTCAGTGTCCTTTTAAATCTGTGCTTGGCCCATCAAGAATATTTTAACTTTGTTTACTCATTCATGGCATTCAGACTTTTTAGTCTCTACCAACAGATGTTGAAAAAGACATGCCAGTCAAAACATCTCTAGTTCGTATTGTACCAAAAAATGTCAACTGTTGGCGATTTACTTCGCTGACCATAACTATACGGGACATACCATTACATTGACCTCAGACACCAGGCTACATGCTCTTGGATGCAGCCTTGCTGGAGTTGGTTGGAATTAGAGGGACTGATGCTTAGAGCTTGCCCCTACACATATGCACTATCGTATATTCTAGCTCACCTAGGACTTGATGTGACAGGTGGAGAAAAGAAACTACAGTCATTGTTACACATTGACAGTGTGGTATATCACAAGTATGTTTTGTGCTGAAGCAAACATGAGAATACAGCTTATCTATGCAAAGAATAAGCATGGCATGATGAACAGTGAGGCATTAGATCCGTTGTTGATCGCTCAACCACTGTGCGTTCTGATTATAGCATTCCTTTTTTGTTTTTGCTTATATTTATCTCTCTGTCAGTATAGTCTTTATGCCTTCCACAGTTGCTTGTACTATTTGGCTGTGTTGCTTCTGCAGTTTGTACTTTTTGCTGTTTTATTTGTGTAGTCTGTTGGTGTAACCTCTGAATTTTGTCAGTCCTGATTGTATTAAACCTTTTGCAGTTTGTGTATCACTTCTATACGTAACACACTCCCCTTATGTGCTCGGATCTTGAGGGTAACGACATGAATAACTAAGTTACACCGCTATCTTGCAGGGGCAGATGGGTCTGCTGGGAGCCGCCCCAGCACACCATCTACTCAGCCTGCCTGTCCGACCGAGCCCCGTGTGGACTTCGTGCTGGGGGCCGATGACTGTTGGGATATGGTAGACAAGGGCTGCCAGACAGAAGACAACCCCCAGGAGGAACCTGATCCTGAGCCCCGTAGCTTGGATGAGTGCGTGGCCGTGCTGCAAGGACAGGTTTGTGCTTATGCACCAGACGAAGTGAAATCCTTATTTCCTCATGTAGTAGAGAGTTTCGAGGCAGAGACTGAAAAGTCATTGCAAAGTTTGGCGTGTGGTTTTAACCTTCCACTGGAAAATGTTCTTGCATAATACCAACACTTACAAGAGGCAACCTATTGATACTAGACACATTAGCAGATATAAGCACAGCTATTGCCATCAGTTTTTCCCTTAGGAGAGGGCAAAAAAGCCAAGAGCTTTTGTGCCGTGGTACAATGTTAGCCCATTTACCTATCTAAATGCGTACAAAGGCTTTAGATGAAAAGACAGTTTGTTAGGGCAAAATATATTAGTTTATACGATAATATTGAACTAAAAGAAAGTGTCATGTGTGTTGCAGCAAAAAGGCAGGTATGGAAGCAGGATGACAATCATAGTCCAGGCTTGCTCTCAGGGCCTAAGAATCTTGGAGCAAATTCAATTTTAATAATGGTACACCAGTTTTAAGGCTGTGAACATGATGGGTTGAGGTGTGTACAGAAAGGTATCTAGTTGCTTACTCGGGCTTGCGGCAGTGGCATTTGCTCTTCTGCCCTTCCTGCATGTTCTTTCCTGGTGTCATGGACACGGTGCCATATTCCAAACAAAGGGCACATTCATCGTGCAGGACGGTGCTCGGAGCCTGACAGACGAGGAGGTGCTCCGGCTGTGCGAGGCCCAGCGGCTGGCAGCTTACCGCCTTGAGCAAGCAGTGGGTAGTGCCCTGCGGGGCGTGTCCCTGCGGCGGCGGCTGCTGGAGCGGCAGGGGGCGACAGCCCTGGAGGGCCTGCCCTTCCACGGCTACGACTACACAGCTGTGCAGGGGGCCTGCTGCGAAAATGTGGTCGGCTTCCTGCCCGTGCCCGTGGGCATAGCTGGCCCCCTGCTGCTTGACGGCCAGCAGTACCATGTGCCGATGGCCACCACCGAGGGATGCCTGGTGGCCAGCACCAACCGGGGTTGCCGCGCCTTGTCTGTAAGTGTGGAATTGAGTGCTGGGGGCAACGTAAGATGAGTGATGACCAACCAGACAAGCTCTGTTAGAAATTCCTGTCTGGCTTATTTATGCCAGACTGGAATCATTTATCAGAAACATTATTTTGTAGTGGGTACCTTCTGGACATCACGCAAAAGCACCCGAGCAGTGTAAACAGCAGTTGGAAGCTTTGGCTCTACATTGGAGTCCCGCTGATACGAATCTCACGGGATCGTGAAAACTATTCCTGTCACCCAAAATTCGTGTCACCAGAAATTGCACAAAATCCGTAAGCCTTCGTGAGGAAATCCGTAAAGAAATGCATTCACACAGATCTATATGCGCATGATGGGATTCATTCATGGCTATGCGCTATACTGCTTTGTGCTTGCATGTACTGCGCAACTGGCGATCGCGGCGTTGGTGGCACTGGACATGTGAGGGCAGTGCTGGTCATCAGTGTGATCTCAGCTCTCGCATTGGCACCATCCGTACGAATATGAGACAGTTTTCTGAACACCTGAAATTTTATACATTGTACACGGTGCACGTTGGCCAGGGCATTTCAAGAATTCGTATCATACCAAAATTGGAGTCAGCTGCGATTGTATCACCGAGATTCTACTTCATGTAGATAACTTTGTGGTAGATAGTTCAATGCCTTTTGGAGCTTTTGCACATGCACTCCCGCATGGATGCACCACCTAAAATGTTGAGTTTCAACTCCCCAGGCTGATTATGTGCTGTTGCTTGTGACCTTTCTTTAGCCAACTAATAGTAGTCAGAGGGACAGACAGAGAGATTGTTTTATGGCAGAGTCGCTTTGGTTTTATTGAACTTGCCCCTTAAAGTTTTGAGACTGCTCCCAGAATGGCTGTCATGCTTCAGAACACGATTATCGACTTGAAGTACTGGTGGCTTTTCGCTAAATTCAAGTACTGGTGGCTTTTCGCTAAATTCGATGATTGTGTATGCCTGCCTACCATATTTGTTTCTTTTGTCACTACAGTTTATTTTACGCTTAATTCCATTTCATTGAATTAAACTGGTTAATTACACTAAAAGTGTTCTTTTGGTCGCATGCAACATGTTTAATATGTTGTCTGTCAGGCGTTCTTTGTCAGTAAACGTATCCTAATATTCATGGAATTCATACTTTTTAGCACATTTACGAAGCGTTGTGCTGGCAGGCTTAATTCTTCCCAGTCAAACATTGTGAACTGTACATGCAGTCACAGCTGTGCAGTTGCTCACATGTGTGGTTCTTTTTTGCTTGCAGATGTCTGGCGGTGCCTTCAGCAGCGTTGTCCAGGACGGCATGACTCGTGGGCCTGTCGTCAAGTTACCCACAGCACAGCAGGCAGCGTGAGTGGTTTTCTTTATGCCTGTTATCCACATTCATGCTTTCAAGAAATAGCACCTCCAACTGTCCATACCTGCGGAGTGTAATAACTTTGGTCCTTCCGCTGCAGAGCTTTGAAATGTTTGTGGCCCAGGAGCAAATGTGGTGGACTTAAACTACTGTAAAGGACAGTACGTCAGCTATCCACTCTGCTAGGCACACCTCTGTTTAGCGATAGCGGTGTGGCCATTGCTTCTGTGCTGCAGATAACATTGAGTGCGATTGCACAGTCATGTGCATTTGCAGCGTGTGCTGAAAAAAAAAAATGGAGGCCACTTCAGAAGTAGCCAAAGCAGATTATGCATATCACTGTGGGCCACCTGTGGTGCTTCTTGCACTGTGAAGCTTGAGAGAGAGAGTGGGAGAACTCCTTTCCCTTTCTGCTGCCTCAAAGCACCAGGAGTCTCACAGTAGCTGCACGACGCAGTCTGGATATGGCTCTGGTTTCACTCAGAGGTGCTTGGAACAGTTCTGAAAAAAACTGTGCATCCTATTCTCTTGGCAAGTGTCGTTCTTTCCTTCTGTCCTGCATTGGCAGTATTACAAAGAAAAATGGACAGTCTTTTTGGAAGGCCCTTTCAGAGTTTTCGTGTTTGCATTGCAGGGAGGTGATGCGGTGGCTGCAGAACCCAGAGCACTTTGCACAACTCAAGGTAGCGTTTGACGGGACCAGCCGCTTTGCCAGACTCCAGAAGCTCCACACCAGCATAGCGGCGCGCTACCTCTTCATCCGCTTTGTCTCGGTCACTGGCGACGCCATGGGCATGAACATGCTTTCCAAGGCAAGTGGATGTACCGCTGCCCAGTCTCAGATGAAAGGACTTTTGCACAGCCATTTGCCGTCACAGTGAGGAAAATGTACAGCACCGGATGTACGCTAAAAAAATTCACTTTTTTTTTGTTTCTTGCTGAGAAGTCACGACAGCGCACTTTCTTCATTTGTTTAAACCCTACAAGGTTTTTTTCGTGTGTGTGTGGGCTTTTGGTACAGAAACAAGAAGACAGGCAACACAGCAAAAGTAGACAGCAACACATATGCCAAGTGCTGTGTTGTCTTCTGCAGCCTTGCATCTTGTGTTTTCATTGCAGTAGAGTTTGTTCAAAAGCTTCGTTGTGTAAGAGCCAGCCCAGAGTCAGCACTGTATACATATAACACATTTCACCTTAATGAAAAATGCACAATGTAGTCGGCTGCCAAATTTCATTGCAGATTGTCATTGTTGTGATTTGTCACTATGCTCTTGCAGGGTGCAGAGGTGGCCCTCCACAGACTACAGGAGGTGTTCCCAGCCCTGGAAGTGATCAGTGTCAGTGGCAACTACTGCACTGACAAGAAGCCAACTGCCCTGAACTGGTGAGCTCGAGTAGAGAGTGCGTGTTCTTTTCTGGCAGCCTGTGAACAAATCAAACGGGTTATGCTTGTTGGTGGCTGGCAGTGATGTTCCATCTGGGGAATTCCCCATTTTAGGGAATTTGAGAAATAATTTGGCGAAAGGGAGTTCAAAGAAATTTTAAGAACAGAATTTGTCTCACTTTGCCGAACTGATAGGGGTTTAAAGCTGCTGGAGGGAAAAAGGGCCCGAAATGGATATTTTGGTCTAGTTGCGAGAATTGCATGAAACATAAGAGGGTGGCTGCCATCAAGTTGCATTTCGGAGAATTGACACTTTAGTTAAGAAGGTGCACTGGAAGAGTTCAGAGCTCTCACCACCAATGCTCATGAAGATACGAGTGAAATAATGGCTAGCCTGCCGTGTTAAATCCATTGCTTGGGGCTATGACATAGTGGAAACTATGAAAAAACTCATTTTACCTCTTTGTTCATGTTTTGCAGGATTGAAGGAAGGGGCAAGTCTGTCGTCTGTGAAGCCACAGTACCAGCTCGGGTAGTAAGAGAGGCAAGTGACATAAATTTGCAATGAGTGCCTTTACTGGGATGTTGTTAAGAGCTGTCATCATTTACAAGTGCAACTTTAGCAGGTGTAGTATTGGCCAAGAGAGGAAGCCTCTGTTTAGTTGTTGTTTTATCAGAAACATGTTTCCACATACACCATCGAATGCTTCACTGCAATGTCCTGCTTATTTGTCCCAAAAGAAGTGGTAGTTAATTATTGTGTGGCTGTGACAACACCAAAATGCAACAAGGATTTGTACCTCATTTCAATGCGGGCTCTGCACTTCATAGTGCATCTAAATTACTGTGTTGTGATGAAGCAATGGTAGACGAACGTAGCAATTGATAACTGCTGTTGGACCAGCACTAAACAAGTACCTACGTGGTGTAATGAAGAAAATTTGTTCCACTGCCACGTTGCCAATGGGCTCTTGAAAGCTCCCTGCCTTAAAGGGCAACTGTGGGGACTTTTACCTCTACACTTTTTTCTGGGGTATTTTCAGTAGGCTCTCTAGAGTGTTCGAACTCTTTGTGCCAAATTCTGCGGTCGGGTGGCATTTTAATTTAGTGAAAACAAATTGACTTTTCCTGTTTCAGGGCCTCAATCGGGGCAATTTTTTCGGATTAGCTTGTCTGTGTATGACACCACGGGCTCAAAGCCCGTTGATAATCGCACCACATTTGCTGAAGGAAAAAAAAAATTGAGGTTCTTTTGTACACAAATAATGATCGGAACTGACACTTACCCTTGCTAGTTTAGCCAACTAACGTACACAAGAAGTTTTGTGACAATATCAGTGATGTCTTACTCTGGTTGAAACCCAGTTTTGGTTCCAGTTTCCTGTTGTTTTATAATTGTATTTTTATTTTAAAAACTATTCATTGCAACTAAGGCAGGGAGGTGCAAAATATATCGCGCGACAGTCAACTGAAAAAGTTCAAAAATCACACTGCATTGCTTACTAGAGTCTGACTTTAAATATAATGCCATCTCAAGTGCACTGTCATAATTGTTGAGCACATTTAACATACAATTGTGTCACTAGTGTATTTTCCAAAACTGTGGAAACATGCCTGCCATAGTTTCAGTGTGGCCTCAGTAAAACGAGGCAAGCCATTTGGGCCCAACCATGCCACACAGGTCCTAAAGACAAATGTGAAGTCCCTGATCGAGGTCAACATCAGCAAGAATCTTGTGGGGTCAGCCATGGCAGGCAGTGTGGGTGGCTTCAACGCCCAGGCGGCCAACATCGTCACAGCCATCTTCATTGCTACTGGCCAGGTAAGAGAGGCAGCACACCTGTGGTGTTGCCTCCACTGTCGTTATTTATGCGACTCGTATTGGCAGTCTCCTGCCAGCTTTCTGTGACGTTTGAAGGGACACTGAAGGCAGCGACATGCAATTCTTGTTAGTGGTAAAAGTCGATTCCACAGCTCTTTCTGTCTGTGCTGGTGTTTTTCAGCAAAAGATGACTTTATTGCCGAGAAAATTGCATTTAAACATTTTGCAGCCCAAAAAAGATTGCGTAATCACGAAGTGAATGACGATGTAGCCTAGCAGGAGGTATCTCTGCGCGAAAAACTGTCTTGACGCACTGCGGCTTATTTGCAAAGGTGGCCACTGGTTGTAATATAACTATTTCATTTTTGATGTTATCTTGCTTATAAAAGGTGATTTCAATGAAAGTAGCCTCTTTATTGTTAGTATGTGGTAATCTATTGGTGCTGGCCTACTTTGATTTGTTCTTGCTGTCCCCTAGTGGGTCCTGATGGTTCTGTCTAAGGTGCTGGCAGAAGAAGGCCCTACCAATGTTCTAAAAAAAAAGAGACTGGCAAATGGATCGGACATTTGGGTGCTGGGACAATTGTTTAAACGTGTTGAATTTCCATTAGATGCCATCAGTGCCCGGCTTGGGTCACTCAGCTATTCAGCTGCATCCATATATATCACAGATGAATAATCTTCCATTTTGAGCAGCACTGTCACTGAAAGTAGTAGGCAGAGCTTGCAGTCTTGCACAGAAACTTCACGACCACTAGAAAAGGCATCGAAGGAGGCTGGTCCTTTGTTTCTTTTCCTGGATCTGCTTTGAATAACATTGAGATTACTGCACATGCAGAAAGTTCATGGAAATTGTACTGGCAGCTTACCATAGCCAGAATGTGTTAAACATTAGAGACTGAACACATGAAATTGGAGGAGCAGGCCTGATTATTTCAAATATTCGGTCAAACAGTAAAGAATTCGGTATTCCATTCAGTCCGAATGTTTGGTATTCGAAATCTTGATGTATTCGTCTCAAGCGAATAACATTTCCGGAACGCTCGCTTCATGTTGTGGTTCAATGTGCCTTTCACATCACAGAAGCACGGCGCATGCTCAGTTGAAAGGTCCGCCTTCGACACGGAGCAAATCGCGGGCTCAGGCGAGATTGGCGGCAGCGGGTCAGAGTAGACACGTTTCTGCCCAGCGCTAATCTCGAGGAATTGCGACGCAATCGCAATTAAATACCAGTAGCAGAGGCAATCAACAATGATAAAATGGTGCAACTGCCGTGCCTTTCACTCGTGTGTGGCCCAGCTGACTAAGCAGCGAAACAAACTGCAAACGGTTGTGTAGTTTTAAATCCCGGTGGGGCGTGCACACCGGAGGTTACCAAAAGAACCAGCAGTTGGTTGTCATGCTGCCTACCGATCGTCCATGAATGCGAGTGAGTCGGGTGTATGGTGCACAGTTTTGTTAGCGACTCTGATTTGTGACGAATTCGCCATTTTTGGGGGGGAAGGGTGGGGGGCACATGGAGCTCCACTAATCATGGTGGGAACGGGCACCAGCCCGAGGCGTGTAATATACGCGGCTCGGCTGAGCGTACCCAGACCCCGCTGATAGGTCGGCATCATGTGTAGGTCGAAGCCTCCAGTTTCGGATGGTTATTTTTGATGAAGGTAGTGCGACAGCTTTTATGCACTTTTTTTTTTTTCATGTAATGGCCTTGTGTGCCAGAACTATTCCAGATATTTGCTTTGAAATTTTTCTAAGAAAATTACTGTTCGCTTCAAACCAAAACACCACTGTTTGCACAAACCTAGGGATCATTTGGATCAAGTATAGTCCACAAAGCAGCAGAAACAGGTCCCTCGCCCACTGTCCCCACTCAGTCTTTCTCTTTTTGTTGCCTACTACATGCCTTGTTTCACCTCATGCAGAAGCATCATCATTGTTTTCACAATGAATGGCTATATTTTGTAGTTCTCTTGAATGGGCTAATGTGCTTCACACAGTTGACTGTCCCTCCTCAGAATTATCCATTTAGCATACACTAGAGTTCAATTTGATGCAACCATTGTCTGGCTTTTCATGTAGTGCACTTTTCAGTGAAGCTTTTCTCAAGCTTTTAGTGTTTATGCAACTGTTGTTATGACTCTCATGTGTGCATCTGTTATCTTTGATACATGGTCCAAAAGTTAATGTAGTTGCTCAAAGCAAACCTGATATGGTCAAGTGCCGTAGTAGTGTCCACTTTGCAAGCCGCCAAGAAGGTGATCGCATCAGACTACTGTGCAGCAGAGCCTATTGAGAAGAAATTTGGTGACACTGAACACTAAGGCAGTTCTGTGACATGTGCATAAATATTGCTTTCCAGGACCCAGCACAGAATGTGACAAGTTCAAATTGTCTCACACTGGTTGAGGCCTGCGGTGCAACAGGCCAAGATTTGTACATCAGCTGCACCATGCCTTCCATCGAGATTGGTACCGTTGGTGGAGGAACAGTGCTGCAGCCACAGGGAACCATGCTTGAGGTATGTGCTCTAGTTGGAAATAAATTTTTATCTTTTTTTTTCCCCTGGACTTATTGTGAACAAGATGTTATATCAAGATATTTGCTGCTGTATTACACACAGGTACAGCGTGTTGTGTTTATTTGGACACACCAGAGTCAGAGCCAGTGGTGCCATAGCGCCAAGCTTTAGTCTCACTGTGCAGTAATTTCAAGAGATGTGCACCATAGTTATGCTGATTGAGCAGAAATATCACGGTTGTAAAGCTGCAAATCCATTCCTCATAGCTGTACTTCTGCCAAGGTATTCTGTACGCAAGTTTGAACTAGCCTCTTCTGCGGGCATTGTGATCCCATTGTTAAAGAAAAACAAATGCATAGTTTTTGGTACAGTGGAGAAACAACTGTGCGCCCTGTTGCAATCCAGTGGTGAATGAAATGTTAATCGATGTGCTACTGGTTCCAACTTTTGCAGCTCCTGGGTGTGCGAGGCTCGAGTGAGGAGCCTGGTGCGCATGCCTGCACCCTGGCACGAGTGGTGTGTGCCACTGTGCTGGCTGGAGAACTCTCCCTGCTGTCGGCGCTGGCAGCAGGACATCTAGTCAAGTCTCACATGAGGCACAACAGGTGCGTGCTTTTATGTGGGATTTCTTGTCACATGGCCTCAGTTTTCCAACTAAGGTATTTTGGGTGTGGAGTTAACAACCAGAGTTTCCATTGGTGGTCACTTTGCACTAAATTGGCTACTTCCTATAATGCCTGTTGGCTGAAATTTTGGGTTGGTTTCCCGGCTACGTTCAGCTTTCACTTGCGGGTTAGCGGTAGTTTATTAGTGCCTACTGACAGGTATAAGAACGATGCTTTGTTTTCATGCCTCGCAATTTCTGGCTGCTCTTTTTGTTGCCATCTTAGCGACATGTCACAGCATATATTTTTCCTCTTTATGTGAGAAGAAAAATGTATAGAGCTTCGTCATGTGACATCAGTTGCACGGTGCACGTGTTCATAACTCTGATAATGACACCCTCCCCAGGTCCTTTTGTCCCTCAGTTGGAACTTCGTTTCAAACCTCACAAAAGCATGGTGGCTTGGGGAGGTACAGGGTTGCCACGCAGGAGTGTCCTGCTGCCTGCCAAATCTGATTATGAATAGGTCTATAGTTTGGTCAAGAGGTTATCATGTGCTTCTTATCTGAGATTCCAAATTTTGACAGGGCACATATCTTGACATATATGGTAGCAAGCACAAGTTTTAGTTTTATGCCTATTTTAATCATTAGGAGAGCTATGATGGCAAAAACTGTTCAACCCAAGCATGCATTTTCAGAATTTTTGACAGAAAGTAGCAAGGCCAGTTGGTAGAAGATTCTAGTGAAACAGTGCGTGAAAAACGGAAACCGCGTCTTTTTTAGTCTGTGTTTTTTTGTTATTTCGCTAAATACGAGTTTCAGAAGTCGCCATAACAAGACCAGAATTTTGAAACAAGATTAAGCTGGGCCAGCTTGTGGTGATCTACGAGTAATGTTCGTCCAGCAGCTGCTAGAAAAGACTTCATTGGTCTTGTTTTGCCCTATGAGCTCTTGCAGTAAATGAATGTTGCACTCACTCGGTATTTATTCCAGGTGAGCGAAAGTGCAGGCAGTGCTTTGTCTTTGTGTTTTTGGCCATATATGAAGTTGGCAACGAATTTGGTGCCAGAATCGAGACATGGCTATTTTTGGCAACTTTGACTTCAGTCTAGGCTTCTTTTATCAGCTGCCCAGTGGCAACCCTGCTCACACATGAGCACAGTTTTATGTAGGTGCTGTCAATAGGGCATTGCTTGAGCATGATTCTAGTGTGGTTGCCCCTCCCTGCTTTGCCCAGGTCAAGTGTTAATGTGGCTCAGTCAACAGCAGATGAGTCTCCAACAAGCCCCAAGACCATTGGAGGACTACTCGCCCCACACTAGGATCTGCTGCAACACTGGCAACTAGAACTCGCCAGCATGTGTTGAGTATGTTGAATAAAATGGGAGCACAGATCACTCTTGTTGTGATGGATGAAATGGCACTGTGAAGCTTTAAGCAGTACGCCAAGCACTGAACATTTGACCGCAAGCCACTTTGGACTTCTTTGCACGACTGCATAGAAGTGAGACACAAAAATGAGCACTGGACAGAGTTTACAAAAGCTTGTCTCAATCCTTCTTTGTAGCAGTACTCAAGCTGACAATTCTTCAGACTCTTTGCGTGCATTGCACAATGTGAGGCACCGGAATGAGTGCTATAAAAGATGATTCAAAAGCTTTGCTCAAAACTTCGTTTGATGCAAGGCTAAAAAAATATAGAGCACACTGCAAGGTCATTTGTTTTACATGTAGAAGAGAAGCATGAACGAAGTTAAACCATTCTTCACTAGCTAGGTCCGCTTTTGAATAACATGAAAAGCAAGAAGCTATCTTGCTCCGAAGAATAAAATGCAGTTCAAAAGGGAATGGATGCCCTCTCAGCCTACTTTCTGCAAGGGACAGTTGTCTTTGCCTCCATTTCCAGCACCTCCCTAGCCACTTCAGGACAATTTAATAATAATAATTGGTTTTTTGGGGAAAGGAAATGGCGCAGTATCTGTCTCATATATCATTGGACACCTGAACACTCCAGAAGGGAAGGGATAAAGGAGGGAGTGAAAGAAGAAAAGAAGAAGGGGTGCCGTAGTGGACGGCTCCGGAATAATTTCGACCACCTGGGGATCTTTAATGTGCACTGAGATCGCACAGCACACGGGCACCTTAGCGTTTTGCCTCCATAAAAACGCAGCCACCGCGGTCGGGTTCGAACCCGGGAACTCCAGATCAGTAGTCGAGCACCCTAACCACTGAGCCACCGCGGCGGGTTCAGGACAATTTGCCACTTTCGGTAGTCCAACACATCCCCGCCTCAACTGCCTCAAAGCTTATAGCATCGACACCTTTTCCTTTGCCTTAGAGTTGCGAGTGGTATTGATACCACCTCAGCTCAACCTGACAACGCTCCCTATTATGAAGTTAATCTTTTCACCAATTTCCAAAGTCCACGGTACCTCTGAGTTTATCCAATCAATCCATGCTGCTTGTCGCTCATACCTGGTGCCTATACACATTTGCTGGTTACAGGCTAACATAGCCATCTAACATCCTCTACTTCCCTCGGGCAGTGCAGGGGCAGATTTATGGGTGTCTCTATACTCCCTTTCATACATCAAGTGCAACGATATCAAAGCTAGTGCTCTTGTTTGCACAGCATGCATTCACGATCAAAAAGTAGTGCAGTGCATTTATGTGGTGAGAGACATATAGTAAATACTTTTCCTGCAGGCTTATTGCACTGCATTGGCAGATTACAGTGGACACATGTCGAGTTTTGGAGAACCTAAAGATGCAAAGTAGAAGGGAGACAGCATATAAAAGTTAACCACAGAACAAATCAGCAAAATAACTGCTTTGCAGGTTTCGTGATGAATTCACTTCTTGGATAGAAGTAAAATAATTTTTAGCCAATGTCTGCCATACCAGCGTGAGAAGTTAAAACGGCTAAACTTGGCAGTTTTATAGACATGCTGTGGAGCCCTAGTTGAAAGTTAACTTGTAGGAGCTTCACAGAAAATTAGTTGTAACTGTGTGGGCATTATTATGTTATGGCTGTGTGTGAACAGTCTGTGACCTGAATAAGGCGCGCTATGCCATCTAACTGAGCTGCAATGCCAGGGTGCATTCCACCTCTCTGCAGGCGTCGGGCCATGTGCTGCCAACATGCAGCTGCAGTCAGAGTAACATTACAATGTAAGTTATTGGTTACCCGAGGCTTATTTGTGAGCAACAAACTCATAATTTCTGATGCATGTCATAATGGACACTGAAAATTCTGAGGTGTAAGGCACAGTAGGTAACACAGAACAGTAGCTTGGCTAGTTATTTCACAGCACCACAATGCATCAGCCTAACAAGTAAAGGATGCCGATGGAAGTGCAAAATACATATTAAAATATGTTGCATAGCACTTAGTTGTGCAGCTTTTTATGCTAACAGGCACACACTCCCAGGTGCTTTTCACAGTAGATCAGATGTGTTCACAGGGGCCAACATTGGCAACCCCTCAAGACTGTGAATTACAACAAGGCCAATTACAGCAGCACTTGTTTCAGGAGCACTGCACACATGGAAATAACATAGGTCACTTAGTCACTGAATTTTGCCCATGAACTTGAATCATGACTTTAATAAAATTTTCTTCAAAAACAAAAACACTTATGTTGCAATGGGAGCTTGCTCATGGTCCTGGCGCAATGTACTTGTGGCGCATCATGTCATAGCAAAATCGTATGTGTATTTACAAGTTTCTGCAAACAAGGGCATCTACATTTCACCACACTGAGATATGATGACCGGGATTTTCGGTTTGTTGTTAGGCCCAATTGGAACGTTTTCAATCTTCCTCATGACCAGTAAACCATCGAGAATGCGACCTGCAACAAAATTTATATTAGCTCCACGGGGTGCAGAGAAAAAAGGGTTCAAAGAAAAGCTAATTCTCTATGCTTACCGAACACAACATGCTTCCCATCCAGAAAGTCGCATCGGGCACACGTAATAAAAAATTGACAGCCGTTGGTATCCTTGCCACTGTTCGCCTGCATGAAAGATCATAATTCAGCGACATCCGCAACGCCACTTGGCTGACACTATGACAACGAGTCGAGCAGTGTACCATGGACAGCAGGCCAGCTGCATCGTGCTTCATCTGGAAGTTTTCGTCGGGGAAGGCTCCGCCGTAGATACTCGTCAATCCCATACCGTCACCCTAAGGTCAAGACACCGCAAGGTTTGGAATCCACAAGACACAGGAAATGTGCGGCACTTACGTTGACAAAGTCGCCGCCTTGAATCATGAAGTCCTTTATGACACTGCAAATGAACGTGACGAGACGTAAACTAGTGGCGCCTTGGCGCCATACGCAGGTGCTTACCGATGAAACGTCGAGCCTTTGTAACCAATCGGCACCCCATCCTTCTTGAACTCGCCAGTGCAGAACTGCCTGCAATATTACTCAAGATAACAACCAGTCGCAAACACCAGTACTGATGTCTGATCACCTGAAGTTTTCCGTTGTCCTGGGAACCACGTCGGAAAAAAGCTCCATCTTCATCCGCCCAACCTCCTTGAAGACACAAAATTGCCAGAACCACTTTAGGAATACGAAATACTCAAGAAGACAGATTGCAGTAGCTTTGGTCACATCACAACACGTCAATGTTGCAAGCATGGCACTGAACGGCCCATTGAATGCGAGCTTCGTTTGTAAACCACAAAGAAACATTCATCGCGCATAAACAACGTGAAACCACGAGGCAGTGGCGTTCCAAGAGTTCCTCAGTTCGCACGCCGGCGATGTTAGTGATGTGATGGGTACAATAAAATACGCACCGTGGAACCGATGGTAATATCAAAAAATACTACAGGATTGTTCGGATGTCTAAGCTGCTGCTGAAGTTGATTCCAATTTGCCATTGTTAAAGAATATATCAAAGGAACGGCACTTAGCAGCGAAATCCCCGAAATCCCAAGTTACCGGCACAGACAAACGACGCCAGTTGACGTCATGAGCACGTGGCTATGCGCATTGTTGCCTTCTGTAGAATGGCGTGCCGCCGTGGAAGATGCGTTACGGTTTTAAAACTCACGCCTTTTCCAACTCGGATACTCTTGTGCTCAAAGCAAGAGCGTTTTAACACACATAATGACCTACGGCGTCATTTACATTTAATTCTTAAATTTAGTATCTTAAGAACAGTTCACTCACGGCCACACTGCCGCATCCCGCAAACTTTTGTTCATAAATGTAAATTTTTGTGTTTATGTATCACTGGCCTTGCGTATCATGGTAGTAGTAGCTCTATGTTGCGTATCAAGCACATATCACTCTTATTTAAAAATCTTTGCATGCAATTTTTGGTTTTGGTCTTGATGCGTATTTTGTTGGAAGTAGGCTGAGGGAAGGTACAAGTGCGTTCGAGAGAATACAGATTATTTTTAGTGTGAAACAGCGTTCAGATATATTGCACATTCTGATGGCCTTATGCACGTTGTTTCGCCTCCGGTAAACAGCCTGTCACTTCAAAGTTGGGAAGGACTGAAGTGGTACATCAAAAATGAAATTTTGAAAAGAGACATATACTGAAGCACGCATGGAAGACACAAACCGTGTTGGCTTATTAAAATGAGTGCTAGCTCCAGCTAAGAATTAACCTACCACTTCATGGGAACAGGGCCAACTAGCCGAACATTCTCATGGCTTGAAGATCCTGGCTGGGGTTTTGCGTATGATCCGAAGAGCCATTACACCATTCTTAACTACTGGCCAGCAAAAAAGATCACGAGGCGCGTAAAGTTAAACCAGAATATAGGACAGGTATAGTGTTAGCAAAGAACAATTTGGCGTAGTCGAGGGCGCAGAAAAGTGTAGCAGACGATAACTAGAACACCACAGCGACCACAGTCCCATCGTTGCTATGACCACTGTGACGAAGCCAACGAAGCCGATACCTCTCTACTTCACGCTCCTACCACTCGGCGCATTACTAAATGAGAAGCCGGCGCTAGTGTCAAGATGCGTAAGCTTTACGTAATAATTCATGGACCAATGGGAAGAAGCCAAGGATTTCGGTTGTCTTCTCTTTACGGACGTTTAAGCCGTTAAGCCATTCACGCGTCCTGTGGGTGTAATGGCTTGGTAAAGATGATAGTTGGCCTGCCAGGCGCTTGCCGTTTGCACTCGCGATCGACCAGCGTTTGAACAAAAACCAAAAATCACCACGCTTCATTTATTATGACGTCACTGCCTCAAAAATTAAAACTGACGTCCTCCGTGGAAATAGCAGCGCGCCGGGAAGTGGTAGCCGCGGAGAGCAGCTCGCCGCGTTTGCAGGCAGACCCGAACACCGCCTTGCAGGGTGCATTTTATCCGGTGCCGTCCACGATAAGCGGACGAACGGCGCTCAGCCGTGCGGACAACTGTGTGCCGACTTATGTGCCGCGCTCCGCTACACTTACGGGTCGTCCGATGGTGGACCTCCCGAGCGCGACAGGGGTCCTGTCGACACAAGCACTGACTACGGGTAGCGGCTATGCGCTACAAGGTAAGCCTTTCCGACGTGCCCATCGGGCCGGCACCTCTGCCGTCTCTGGTTGGCTTCGGTGTCCGCTCACCCGTAGCAGCGACGTATCAAAATGCGCCACTCATGTATCTGCATAATCGATCACTCGAGCAACGTGCATGGCACGGTGCTCGCCGCTGGTCACGTCACGAGTACGAGACCATCGCACGCGCACCTGAGTAGACGCGTCGCCCGCAAAAGGTCGCTGTGAGTGAAGTTGAGCCGGGCGCGGACGAGCGACTACAGGCGCCTCTTTAAAGGGACAAGCCATTGGCGCTTGGAGACGACTGGAGTCGCGCTCCATGGGTCACCGCACGAAAATGACTCGACTGTTTTTCTTGGTGATCACGGGCGTAGGTTTTGGTGCGAAACTATTTCCCGTATCTCGCCTGGAGCAGTAGGCCACCGCACTTTTTCATTGAGTAGTCGCAGCGCCGCCACCTTCAGCACGAAGCGGAGAAAGCAGAAAGAGCTTAAACTCCAACAAATTGCTCTGTGTAAGTCCGGACTTTCTGTGCAGTCTCCTTATGTTACTACAGCGCAGGAACGGTGCACAGGAACCACTGTAGAACCTACTGAAGGCGGTTGTATTTCGTATAACTTTCGGGCCGTTATTTGCAGGCCAGCGGCGCCCTTCACTTTTTGGTGGGCGGGCCTCCAGAGTATGCAGTTATAGTTTTTACAGCATTAAGATTTACGTCGAAAGCGAAACTACATCGTTTGCGAAATGCTTGAAAAACGAATAGCATGCAATCAGCACCGTGAACTTGTTATTGCTATGCACAGATGTCTTGGTATTAGTCGTTTAACTGCTTAATGCCTTAATATTTGATCCTTTAAAGTTGCTTCTGCGAATTCGGCTCGCGTTGTGGCATGTTCGCTGTTTAGAATACAGTTGGAAACAAGTTTATTTTTTTTTTTGCTACGCGCCACCGTCGGGAAAAAACAAGCCCATAAATATACTGTCTGTTGTCAGCAACTTCCTTCTTTGGCTGATTGACAAATGCTGCAGCCAGTGACAGAGGCAGTTTTTTGGGAGCATAAATCTTTGCCCATCGGCTGTGAAGTTGCCTTCCTGCTAAAGGGTTGTCCGTTTTGCACTGGAGCAAAGTTTTGCTTCATGCTGTTTGAAAGGCAGAACTACAAACCGAGACTTACAGTGGACGCTTTGTATGGAGCAGATTAATGAAGTAAGCAACTGGTAATGCATCTGTTAAAGCTCCACTGTGTGAAGACATGTGCAAGTTATCCTTTTTGAACTGACATGTTTAATATCTATGGATAGGTAACTGTATAGAAAAGCACGCAAGGTGTATGCCGTCCATGCATCTTTGTAAGTGAGTTCCTAATCGAATGTCTATCTTGTGTTTGCAGCTCCCTACCGTTCTTCACAAGTTGCACACCGGAAAGAAGTATGCAACCATAGCCATCAAGCTAAAATGAGTGACACAAGCAAAGAATCCACAAGTACGTTTCAATAGCATGGCATCACATGGTTTTGGCAAAGTGTTCATGGGACTATATTGTTCACATTCTATTTAAATAAGTGGAGGCTACAAAGCTTACTCAGGCATTCGATGCTATGCACAAAGAAAACTGTGCAGATTAATGAGCTGTCTTGTAATCCACACATATTTCTCAGCAATTTACACAAATGCAACAGTCTATCTTATATCAATCAATGCTGATTTGTTTTTGATGACTCCCTCCATGGTGTAAAATGGGCTTCGAGACAAAGATTAGACAGAAGAAAGGACACCACCACTGCACAGTGTTGACCTTTCTTCTACCCCTTCTTTGTCCCCAAGTGCAGTTTACACCATGTTGTCCTGGCCCAACAGTACACCTTGATTACTGCTGCAAAGGGCAAATGCCATGAAGAATGCAGTTCATAGATATGATTATACTCCCGATGTGCTGTCAGCAGCCATTTCTTCCTCTTCAGTGCATAGGCCCAATACGTTAGTGTACTTTTGCCCCCTCAGCGCCTCTGTAGTAGTCTCAGAGAGCAAGAACTCTTCAGTGACTACAGTACGAAAAGAGACGCACACTGCAAGCACAAACGTTCTAGGCCAGCACTTATTTTTTTCTGTCCATGCCTTTCTGTGACACAGTGATGGATAAGTGATAAGCAACTAGTCCAGGTAGCCATTCTAGCAAGATTTTAAAGTGAAGGCTTTACTGGCCGCGAACTTGTGATTTCGCTGTGGCAGTGCTCCTAGGAGGCTCATGACGTCACAACGCGCGCCTCGCCGCGGAGCCGAACCGGTCTGGCCGGGCTGGCGGCGGCTGGCGCACTCGGCCAGAACCACCTAGATTAGGTGTTTCTGACTCAGCGCGAAAGAGACATGCTCCAGGTCTTCGCCAGTGCAGTCAGAGTGCGCCGAAGCCGGCGAACGCGTCGGCGGTCACGACGCGTCAAGCTCAGTTGGAGTGTAGAGGGTCTCGCTTTGGTCGATGTGACGTCGCCGGGCAGCGTGCGTGCGCACGTTACGCCGGAGTATAAACGCGCCTTAACAGAGCCTGCGCTTAACCCCTAACCAACGTATTCGGTGGGGGCATCTATGGGAGCCACTGAAACCCTCCGCACACTCACTGAATAAAAAAAAAACCTGTGCAATCTTTAACCATGAATAAAGGCGCATCTAGTGAATGCACTCTTCCGATGCAGAAGTCGCCGCGCTTTCGCTACGTATATCCTGGCCTAACAGAGCTAGGCCATCAGCAATTTTTTAACTTAGAAGGATTTGGTTGTACGCCAGTTCGTAGGACATCGCGAGGAGCAAAACCACGAAACAGGACGGGACTGAGACAGGCGACAACACGGCCAACACAGATTCTAGCACGATTCTCCGCTTGACTACACATTTTCGCCAACTGTTGCAGCCCTCGTGTTTATGCTCGGCGTGACCTCCGTGATGTCAGTCAGAGCTCTGCAGGTACATAGGAAAATTGGAAGTTTGGCTCAACTTATGCCACAGCCAATTTCAAGGGGCCTGAAAAACTCTTTGCTAGTCGTGTAGTTTGTTTCTGATGGTAATGATGATGAATTTTTATGGCACAAGGGCAGCTTTGACCAAAGGGTGCCATGGCACAAGCTGTTTGTGTTTACACAAGATGGGGTCAAAGACCTGTTTTCCAAGCATTTCCCTTCCTGATAAGGCGTGCACCAGGCCTGGGAAAAGCTTGTACCCATTGCTTCACCAGTGGGTACCTGCCAATGTCAGGTATCGAACCCAGCGCCTCCCTTATGCGAAGCAGGTGCTCAAACCACTAAGCCACTGCTGTGGTGTGGCCTAGTGGTTCTAAGACTTTTCCTGTCCTTAAGGGCCACAGAAAGGGGTGTTTGAGCTTGGCTTTAAAATGCTTGCACTATGTAGAGTACGGGCCACCGAGCGTCCATGCCGCTTACGAGACCTCAAAAGCGAGCGGGAAATTTACAGTAAATTTTAAAAAATTCCCGCTTTTGCACATCGCGGCGACGGGCGGTGCCAGGCTTTTGCGCAAAAACCTGGCAGACGACGTCACGTATTGCAAATGATGTCAGAAGCCGGGGGTTATCATTGGTTCACAGCGCCAAATTCTTTCAGACGTCACGCACTACCGTGGCCGTGGCCACTCCACACGCGCCGCAGCTGGCGGAGGTAGGGGAGGGGCCGAGTGAGTGGGGCCGGCGGAGGAGCGCCGCCGTTTTGGCGTGCAAGGGGAGAGGGAAAGGCGCAAAGACGCGGAAGTTCAAATTTTGTCTGCATGTAACCCAGCTTCCACAAAACGTATTAAAATAGTTCTTGCTGGGGGATAATTATGAACCGTAGTCTTTTAACATCCCAGACATATCGCGGCTTTATTGAGACCCCCTGTCTGGGTCCCTTTAATAGTGGTTAAGCACAACACAAGATGCATATAGGCCAGTGCAATGGGCATGCAGAAGCCAACAACTGTTTATTCAGACAGAATGTTCGTGCTTACATATGTATATACATTTTTAATTTTGTCAAATTCAAACAAGAACATGGTGTCTAGGTTTGTGCTGTCAAGGAAAGTTGGTGTGTTGCTAATACATCAGCCTGCTTCTTATCGTTCCGTGTTCTGCCTCCTCTTGGTTTTTCTAGAGTGCTAGAAGATATAGCAGTCTGGCTGGCATAGCATGAGCTCCACATGTAGTCATTAGCAAGTTATGTATAATACAAAGGCATCTTTTTTTTGCCTTTTGCGACAGTGTGCTGCTGAAAGTAAACCTTCTCTTTTTTCATTATTGCCCAGAAAAGCGGACCTTTATGGCGAACAGGCCATAGGTCATACTAACAGACTAACAGCAGCAAAGGAATGCGGGGTGTCTGTAATGTTTGCATGAGCAGTGCCTCCAGTCTCTCTGTGTGGCAACCTTGATACGGGTGGTGATTCAGGCTCATTGCATTTTGTGATAGTATGTCTTGCTTGGCAGCATTCTTCCTGACACACAAGCTTCAATGCATTTTGAACTATTGCTTTTCTAGAAAAAACAACTTAAGTTGAGATGCTTTACTCTGCTGTATGGGAAAAGTCGGCAAAAGTCGCCATACTCATACTGTTCCTTTATTTGAGGTGTCACATGGGAAGGTAACTCCAATACGATTACTGAATAGGTCCTGTCTATGCATTTGTGCCCCTGTTTACTCCAGCCTTCTACTGCTCACAGTGAACTTTTCCTTCGTTTCTTCTCACACAGGCATGACAGGTGGTGGGGCCATAGCAGGGCAGTCTCGTCTCTCTGCCTACCTGCTCGCCCTGCGGCCGTGGTCCTTCAGTGCCTCTCTTGCTCCTGTCGCATTAGGCGCTGCCCTTGCATACCGTGTAGTGCACCACTTTAGCCCACTCGTGTTTGTGGCCAGCTGTGTGACAGCCCTGTCGGTGCACGCAGCCGGCAATGTTGTCAACACCTACTTCGATTACATGCGAGGAGTCGACAGCCGCACGAGCAGCGATGACCGCACCCTGGTCGACCGGCGCCTCACACCAAATGAGGTGGTCCATTTGGGTGCGCTGTTGTACACCCTGGGCTGCCTGGGTTTCATACTACTGGCCGGCTGCTCTGAGGCACGCATGGAACACCTGGCGCTGGTGTACTTTGGCGGCCTCTCTAGCTCCTTTCTATACACTGGAGGTCTAGGCCTCAAGTACATTGCCCTCGGGGACCTTTTGGTGCTGGTGACCTTTGGGCCTGTCTGTGTGCTGTACTCGTTTGTCGCACAGGCCGGTCGGATGGATCCCGCTCCGCTCTGGTACGCAATGCCGCTTGCCATGAACACGGAAGCGATCCTCCACGCCAACAACGCTCGCGATCGGCAGCAAGATGCTCATGCCGGTGCCGTCACTTTGGCCCTCCTGCTGGGGCCCACGGGATCTCACGTGTTGTACGCACTCTTGCTCTTCGTGCCCTACCTGTTGTTCGCACTGCTCGCAGCCCGTGCGCGTTGGCTTCTCCTGCCACTCATCACGCTGCCCAGTGCATTCAACTTGGAACGGCAGTTTCGCGATGGACGCCTAGCTCGTCTGCCGCAGCACACGGCACGTCTCAACATCTACTTTGGCCTCTTCTACATTTTGGCTGTTGTCCTAGCAGACTCCCTGCCTGGTCTGCACTAAGTGGTGCACACAACATGAATACTCTCTGCAGGTCTTGGAGCCTACAATGTGTGGCCACTGGACAATATAGCGGGCTGCAATCCCTGCGTGTGTGTGTGTGTGCACACAACATATCAAAGTGTACTGTTGCCCTCCCTCTTCCCCCACGAGAGTCTACGGTGCAGTCATTTTCTGCCTTTGATGGACTAGGCTTTAGGACTTTTAAAAGTGACTTTTGTAGGCATTGCTGCTGCCTGGTTTGGCGGCTTTTTCTTTTCTTTTTTTTCTACTGCGGACAATAAAAGATCACGTGATTTGTAGGTTTGCCATGGTTGTTATTTAAAACGTTTTTTTTTTTAACTTAAATGTGGTGAAACAAAACATGGGTAGAGCATGTTCGAGAAATAATGACATTTACAGTGGGTTGATTGATGAATGGCAATTAAAATGGCATAAAAATAAACACAAAAATATATCCCTGAGTTTGGTTTTCTTGCAGTAGGCATTCACTCCTCTGATGCTGCTTGAAAGATCACAGTGTGGAAACCTGAAATGAAGTGACAAAACACAGAGGGCAGCTGGTCAGTCTGTGGTTGCTATCGGTTTGATTCTATGCTAGAGTATGAACGTTAAAAATGACATACTTTTGATCGTAACAAAAGGTACACTCTGCTGTGTACTGAGCTGTCTCCAGTCATTGGCCAGATGGCCTACATCAGTAATTCTGTTTCTCTTCTTGGTGATGGGCTTTACTTACGTGAATCAATGACAATTTCTTTTGCGATTGATATAGCATGATTAAGGCCTGTAAATTTCTGTGGCAAAATATTAAAAATTTCGCGAACAGAAAACAAATCTGCAAAATATTCCATGGGAAGCATCCCGTTTAACGCATGCGGCCTTTGGTGCAGCAGTGGCTGCCATGCCACCGTTCTTGCCTTACTGCTTCGTGTTTTGCGCTGCTCAATTTCTATCATACTTAACCGGGAAATCATGTTTTCCGGGACCATATTGACAGGAAGGAAAACAGTAACTCTATGGAACATTTTTACTGCTTGCGATTTTGAACGTATCAACGAGATTCTACTGTACTGCTATGTCACTGCATAAATATACTGTTATTCTACAATTTTTATGAGTCCACTCACCTACGCCAGCAGCCAAAATATCTCCTGAGCAGCTGAAAGCCGTGAGCTGCAAAAAGATAGACAAGAAAAATCAACTGGCGTTTCAAAAGCGCCATTCGTAGCATAATCGGCTGTCCTAAGAACGCTAGTGACGCAGGTTGTACAGCTGTGCATGTGCCATGTGAGCACCTGTGATACAAGCAATGCTTGTCACATTCACTGCATGCAAATGAGAGGGAAAAAAAAGGGCAAGTTGTACAGAATATTGGCATAGACATATCTAAATAGCTTTTAGGCGCAAAAAAGGACGACACATAGGGTAGGTGACAGGACGAAGTGCTTCGTCCTGTCACCTACCCTATGTGTCTTGTCCTTTTTTGCGCCTAAAACTATTTAATTATGAACCAAAACCAACTAGCCCAGCAGCAAGTGCTCATAGACATATCTGTATCTGAAATATCTAATGCTTTCGCTACCAGAGGAAAAATGACCGTTTTTGATAGGCCTGAGATAATTTTTTCCCACAAAATATGCGAGATGTAAAAAAGCAAACTTTTAATGAAAATGAGGGAAATAGAATGTGCTTTCTGAAGCCATTTATTTCAACACAAACACTTGGTGTGAATATTGTGAAAAAATCGGCAAACAGAAAATTTGAGAATTGAAAAAAAATTGCACTGACAAGACAATGAGATATTATTAAAAATATTTTGCAATGCACATAATGTTTCAAATTTGTTTACAAACTAGCCACCAAAAGTCTGATATTATAACCCAAAAACTTTTCTTTGAGCTACAAACTTTTTTTCTGATGCTACATGAAAAGGCCCTCTTCAAAGTGTTCTTGATATAAATTTTTCACATCAAGCAAAAAACTTTTCAAAGTAAAATGTAATGTTTCAAAATATAGAGGTTGATAAATGTCCTTTTGAAAATTATCCGTTTGAGCTAAAAATGTTTCCAGAGAAGCTGCAAAAAATTGCAAAAACTTGAAAAGTATATCCACCACACTATTTGTGATGGTCTACTCACATGAAAACTATAAATGGTTATATGTACAGTGATACCATGTAATAGTGAATAGGCAAAAAACTAAAATGGTTTGATATAGTGAAAATTTGTATTGTAAAATTTGTCCAGAAACTCATGCCAGAGAATCAAAATTTAACCTGCAAAAGAACAGCAATTGGGAGAGACCTTTTTCGTAGTTTTATCATCATTTCGAAGCCGCTCGTAGCGATTGCAGGGGCCGCAAAACAAACAAAAAAAGAGCGGAAAACATCTGTTTGGTTGGCTTCCCCTCAAAGCACTGTAGAACGCGACTGTAGAAGTTTAAACGCCAGCTAGGGGGTGGCTTCCTTGCATTACAGTGGTGTCGCATAACAATTCGGACGCCAGGATGATAGCTATTATCATTGTCATCACTGCCGCTCTGTAAGAGTCAATGTGAGCAGAAAATAGCTGCTGGAAAGCTACAACAAATGACCATGTCGCTGGTTCCGAGACAATATCTACGGGTGCGAGAGGTGCAAATGGGTGCTGACCGCCTAGCTACC
Organism: Amblyomma americanum; assembly: GCF_052857255.1. Lineage (NCBI taxonomy): Eukaryota > Metazoa > Arthropoda > Arachnida > Ixodida > Ixodidae > Amblyomma > Amblyomma americanum. The sequence goes on along the minus strand of NC_135498.1, from coordinate 17,686,963 downwards.
AGACGTTCCCGCCGTGGCGCTGTTGGCAGAAGCGAGATAAAGCGTCAACCATGGCGTTAACACTTGCCGCACCACCAATAGTCACTCATGTAGTGAGGCAAAGCCTGCCGCCTGCCATCCGAGCGCGCACAGTTCGGCGGTTGGCAGTATGATACGTCCATTTTATGGGGAACCGCATTCTATATTTAATGTAAGAAATGCATGTGTTTGTTTAGTATAACCAATAATTCGTAATATCTGTGTATATTATAACAAGGTTTGATTGTAAATTGCTTGAAAATGCTCTACAATGCTCCGATTTTACAAGAAACTATTTCGAAAGATGCTTTGGACGATTTACGGCCAGTCGGAAGACGTCTACAGCTTTCACGAACAACTTTGGGCTATTACGAAGTGTCAATCCGAGGCCAGTGCCCTGATTTCTACCGGGCCTGAAGGCGATTCTTCTTTGGGCAGATCGAAGTAAATTTTACGCATATAACGTTGAGACACTACAGAGCCTATAGTTATCATTCGTGATATCGGTGCGATGCGCTAACTGGCTCCATGAGCGAAAAAAAGACAAGCAGAAAATGAAGCCTACGGGCGGACAGGTGCTCATGTTCTGTGCTGAAGTTGCGCAGTTTCTCTGTCAGAATCAAATTCCGACGATGCAGTATCATCGTTAAGGGTCACTGCTGTTTGAAGCACCGAAAAAGTCTGCTACAGATGCAGCAGAATTGTGTGGAGTTATATTTCTCAGAGCACGCGCCGTCTCAGCGGCTGGTGCCGTTCCGCGAGCGCACTGCACCAGACCCTCAACTTCATGAGTGTTTAAAAAATTGCTGCCTTGCGGGAAAATATAACTATGCAAGAAACGCAAGCAACAAATCCTCGGTGGCCCCGTTAGCACTGAAAGTGCGCTTTGAATCTGTTGATCACAGGTGACTGATGCATAGTGGCATGGTAATGAAAGAGTTAAAGAAATATTAGTTTCTGAGCCGACCTTTATTTCGTGGACAAAGTTAAGGCTAACCAAACCCTGGAAACTGATCTAACTGTATGCAAAACAAGTCTTCTACTTCCAAGTGATGTACTAAGCTGCAGGCAAATAAAAGATTTGGAGTTGTACTAACCGAGCAGATGCCTGGCACATCCAGGGAGCCTTGCACTTTCCCAAAAGATTCGCCTGTGTCACCATCAAAAACGTCAATGCCCCGCACGGTATCAGTGGCGCAGAAGTTTTTGTCCGGGTAACGTCCCACAACGATGAGATTCTCTATTGGATGCCAGCTGGCCTGAAACAGCGCAAAAAAACAAAACAAAACTAAAGCTTGAAACTGCACATGTCCATTGCAGGATGAAGGCCTCTCTCGCTGGTCTTAAATTAGCTCCAGCTGCAACCACCCCATACCTGCAAATTTCTTCATCTTATTCATGGTGGTAACTTTGCGCTAGTTAGTGCAACATATTGACAGGTAAACAGTGCACGAGGAGCAAGACACAAGCAAAAGACATGAACACGCCCCTCTTGCATCTTGTTCTTCCCCTGCTGTTAACCCATTGCTCATCTGGACTGCTCACCGGCTTTCTGCCACCTCGTACATTTACCTTTTCTAGGAATCCATTCCATTACCTTAATGGACCATCAATAATCTGGTCTCCACATTACATGTTCTGCCCACAACTATTTTGATCTTCTCAATTACTAACCTTCTCCAAAACTTCAGGTGAGCAAAAAGATAAGAAAAATGACACCAGAAGTCTTAAACTGTGTTGCATGAGAGTAGACCGACCAGCCACTCAACTGCTCTAGGTACACTGCACTATACTTTTTAAAAACTGCAATGTTCCACTATAGACTGCCAGTGTCTACAAAAGTTAGCACCTAGCGGGCGCAAGAAATCTCTCGCACATTTTGGATGTCAGCTGGAACCACTGTTGGCCAGCTCAACATTCGTCAACATCGGTAAGGGGTATAATATGAAAGAATACACAGGGACGAATTTCGAAAGTTTAGTTTGGAATCGCCGGAGAATAAATATGCTGCAAAAGGGAACACAGTCATCACGGTTGTCAATTAGGCCTAATGCCATAAGTCATGACAATTTGATGACCAGTGCATAAGCTTGCACTGCACAAGAAAATCCACGTGCTACATACCTGGATAGGTGTGAGGTGCTGGAACTGGCGGTGGGGGTGGGCGATCACCAGTGGCTCCCGCCAGGCGGGCCCTCGATACACTCGCAGCTCATTTTTTTGGTCTGTGGTCAGCAGCGAGCTTCGGTCCGATGGACTCACGTACGCTGCATGAACAGGGGATAAGCGGTCTGATAACACTACAATGTGCAGCAAAGAGCCATGTGTGCTTAGTGTGCATTGAAGAACAGGGCCACGAACTTTTGCCATTGCTGCCAGCATATATTCAAGCAAGTGTATTCACAGCTAGCAGTGCATTCCTCAAGTAAGACTTACCGGAGTTCACTCCCTGAGTGTGTGGCAGCTCTATGAGGAAGTCCTTTGGGCCGCTTAGCTTGCGCACGTCCCATATGCGCACTGTGTGGTCCACAGAGGCAGTCACCAGAAGATCTGAACCTTGGCCCACAAACTCGAGGTACTTGATTTTGCCCTTATGGAGGCGACTTGGCTGAGGCCACAACTGGAAGCATGAATATTGAACATCAATTTCTTTGCACAGAGATTTTCCATCTGCGAAGTTTTTCGAGAGAAGGTGTGCCTATGAAATGCTCAAAGTTGGTAGCCTAGCATCAGATAGAGCTACACAGTGAAACTCAGTCACGCTATAAATGATGTCACACTATATTCCTTGCAGTGATATCCTAAGCGAGCATGAACACTACAATTTTTGGTTGCGTGCTTTCTTCTTAGGAATGGTCCTTCGGACATTAGTACAGCAGAACCTCGCTGATACACTTTCAAGGTAAAATGCGGGGAAAAGACGTATTACGTGAAAAAACATGCAACTAAAAACACCTAATTTTAAATAATGTGACTGCTGAACGAGGTAGAAATTCGTTTGTTGACAATTTCACCTCGCAACATTGTTGACTAGCAATCCTTGGCACAAGGTCAAAAGAGATTTTTTCCTTGTGCTCACAGAATCCAGCCTGCATTAGCATTGCCTTCAGTGCAATCAAAAGCTCACAACACATCTAGCCCAGTGACAGCAATGGTGAAAGTAGATGGGATCTCTCCCTTGTTGTTTTCAGATCCTTTGCCCCCCTGCACTGCAGGGAAGCTGCAGCGGCCGACTGCCGCAGTGTTCTTGCCTTTATGCTCATTACACAGATCTGGCCTGGTCATGTGTAAGCGTATCGCTGTAGTTCCCAAGTGCTTCATCTCCTTGCCTTTAGGCCCTCCAATGAGCCACTGCATTTCTCCTCTCCGTGTCGTGTCCCCGCCTTACTGCCATTTGCAACCTATTGAGTTCACCACAGGTCATTAACTCAAGAAATGCATACTCTTGTTCCTGTTCCTCATGCAGAAAAGCATGCAACGTCATTAGAAACAACCTCCTATCAAGTATAAAATGTTTTACTCATAACTTACAGTCAGATGAGGCACCTCTACTACATTTTCACAGCACAATGGCATTAGAACTTAATGCATTAAGCACCAAATGGCATTAAAATTGTCTGTGATACATTGTGTGAATGGAACTGTATTTAATGCATTAGGCACTTAATGGCATTAAAATTGTCATGTGGCACAGGGTATCGTACTGTTTTTCTTCCGGTTAATATGTTCCCGAATAACATGACATCCCAGCTACTATGCTAAAAATTTCATCGAAATCTGGTTGCATAATATATTTAGCAACTAACCACACATGTGCAAACATACAAGTGGGCCGAACCTGGGGGCACTGGACATGAGCTGGAATGCAGCAGTAGTTAACCACTAGGAAGGCTTCTCTGCAGCACCTATGTGCAAAAGGGAAAGCATTTGGAAAAAAAAAAGAACGCCAATATACGAGCGGGCCGTTCCTGCAGGGACGCGACGTGAAGAGGAAAAACGCAGCGGTTTCTCCGTAGTGTCTAAGGGCAAGTATAAAGAACTACAACGAGGCGCTTGCGCACGAGTGGGCAGGGTCTGGGAAACGAAGCATGAAGTGAACGTACGCAGCAGCAGTCAGCCGCCGCGGTGGCTTTGCGGAGTGCTTTGATGTAAGGCGGGAAAGCATCCGCATAACGAGGAAGGAATCCGGCCACTTTCACCATTGCTGTTGACGGACCGGACGTGTTGCAAAGTTTCTTCCGTGCTAAGGACAACGCGAAAGCGGACTGAATACTGCGAGCACTAACTAGAAAAGAAGCTGTTTAGAACCTGTGCCAAGAAATGCTAGCTGACATTTTTATGCAGTGAAACTGTGAATAAATCTTTTGTACCTCATTCGAGAGTTCCATTTTTCAAAATTTTCGGTCTTGATTATACCTTTTCCCAGATAAACACATATCAACGAAGTTCTTTTATAATGCCTCCCTGCTGGCTCCTAGCAGTGTCCCTATTATAGTGCGCTAATTGAACAGACTAGGCTAGTAGTGTAAACTTTTTAATGCCCTTTATCAGTACGCACCAGTTCGCCAGTAGTGCTGAATGCATAAGCACTGCCCATGTTGTCTCCAGACAACACCATCTTTCTCTCCTGAAGTACATCCAATGCAGTGAACCACACCCTGCAATGCGGTAAAGGGGCATTCATGAGCAGCAGCGCTTAATAACCAGGTATCATCAAAGAAAGCTTGACATCCACTTCGAGCAGGGCTACAAAGGCAGCAAATGTAAAAAATGATTTTGACGAAATGTATTCCAAAACAAGCATGCATCAACACAAATGATGCACTGCTCATATCACTTATTTGTCAGAAAGTCGCTGGTGCATGGAAGCTAGAATTCACAGCAATCTATCATACACATTATTTGACTATGTGTAAAAAGAAACCACTTTAGCTCATTCTAGAAAACCGTGACACCAGTAAATTCATTTGGCTGAGGTCTCTATGGCAACCGTCAAATTCTCAGAACTTTTCAGAAACATGCACATACCGATCAATGCATAATATATCCACAACCACATAAAAAAGACAACAGCGTTCTGTAAGTAGTAAGTGGTAAATAATAAGCTGAAAAGAGCTCTGAGGAAGAGACAGATGAAAGAAAAATTGGAGAGCAAATATATTGTTCTTCATGAAAAATGCACAAGCAAAAATGGTTGAAAATGAAAATTGGTTTTTGGGGAAAGAAAATGGCACAGTATCTGTCTCGCATATCAGGCCCACACCTGAACCAAGTGGAGAGGAAAGGGATAAAGGAGGGACTGAGAGAAGAAAGGAAGAAAGAGGTGAGGGCTCCGAATAATTTTGACCACCTGGGGATCAGCCTTTAGCCTCCATGTGAACGCAGCCGCCACAGTCCAGTTCGAACCCGGGTATTCCGCGTCAGTAGCCGAGCGCCCTCTTTTGGATGTCTAGGAGCCACCATTTCAGAAGTGTCCTCATAAGGTGTGAATTATGATACAATGGGGAGAAAGTTTTGGCAATTTCTGACATTCGTGAGCAGCATGCCAGGATTACATAAAGGAAATTCCAACCTACCCCATTTAGTAAATATGCAATTTCTCTCGGGTCCTCATACATCCACGCTGTGATTCTATATTATTTTCAAGGCAACAATTATGCTCCTTTTCCCTCATAACTGTCATAATGGGTCATTACGTAAACAAATGAACACATTTTAGGCACTTTCAAGCGTTCATGCTTGCAAAACAAGTGAACGAAAATTAATGCTCACCAGAGCCATATCACATCTGCTGTAAAACACAGAGCCATCCATTAAAAAAAAAAAAAAGTTTCTGCATTCGATTCGCTTGCCTGACCCAATATCTTTCTACACGTTTTTCAGACTCCAGCACATTTTCTGCGTCCATATTTGCGCAAGTGCCCTTTGTATAGTCTAGATTTGATAGTGTTCAGGTCGCGTCCACATATGTGGACTCTGCACCTGAAGTGGCTATGCTAAGTTGACAGCTGAATCTGGTAAATGTGCAGAACAAGGCAATCAGCGAAGAATGCATTAAGTTTCCAAGCAAAGCAAAGTGAGAATCTGTTGAATTACATTTAAGGGGGGACGCGGGCTACGTTCATATCTCCAAAAATAGATCAAAAAATTAAATTTTTTGATATTTGTTGTATTCACATGTAAGCCTAGCTTTTTTTATGCTGTCTCAAAGTTCATCACTGAAATCGACCAGGGAGTACTCTAAAAAAAATTGCTTCGTGAACCAAGGTGTCCGCACATTGCGGGGAAATGCTTGAACAATGAGTGTTTTCTAAGCTACGCTTTTCTGCCTAGACACTCACCTTGTGGAGCAGATTTCTTCAAGACTGTTTTATCCATTCTAACCCCATTTGTTCTGTTGCACTCTTACAGCCATAATGCAGGCCAAGACATTTTTTTTTTTTTCAAATTCGTGGACTCTAAATTTCTTGTACGAAATTTCCATCTTACTCTAGATATGTCAACAGAGTCTGCATCGCAAAAATTAAAAAAAATAACAGAAATTAGTGCTTTGTGAAAAAAAAAATGCTAAGAATGTTATGACCTGCAGCATATCAGTACGAACGCACTGAATGTTGCACCAGCCTTCTGCCACAGTTTGTTAACTGTGCAGCCTTTTCACATGCTTCCGAGAAAAAATATATATTATAAAAATATTTTCTGGACATATAACAGTAAGTTTTGTGAGAGTAGTCATAAAATTATTTCTAATACTAAAAAATTTCACGACAATACATCAACACATAAAAAATTTCTGCCGAAAGACGCAGCCCTCTTTAAATATGTGAGTCACAGCAATAAATAATGAGTGCACCAAAATTTTTAGTACCACACAGATCAGTTTCAGAAAGACAGACAAAAGGATTGCAAAGTCACCTCTCTGACTCAGTGTCCCAGAACACCTCGGGCATGGCACCTCCAAAGTCCTGCAGCATGACCCGGCTGAGCAGAGTGGCAGTGTACATTTGGGTTGCATTATCAGGGTGGAACTTCATGGCTGCCACAGAGCTCCCGCAGCCTGTCTGCATGGAGAGTTCAGAGTCAATGAAATCACAAAACGGTCACAGCATTTTTGTCCCCACCCCTTTTCCTATATCTGGCATTACACAAAGACATTCTGCAGCTAGCAGCTTATCGTCACCTTGTACTAAGGAAAAAAATATATATATTTATATCATACCGAATGACAGTGCCACTAGAGTTCTTACAGCAGTTTACTCTGTGATTCAACACTTTAAGACAATCAGTTTCTATTAAAAACTATTCTCAAAAGGTTCATCCTTCTTTTTTTTTACACAAATTTGATGGCCCTATGAATAGACCTATCTTGAGTTTAACTGCAAAATTCCCTTTGCTTTCACTAAATTTGTTCCTTAAAACCAAAGAATGCTGCCTGTGAGCATTTCATGCTTCTAAAATGCAGAAAAGATTTCATTTTATCTGTCTACAACATAATACATTTCAAACTCCTTTCCAACCATTATTTCCATTCATTTTGTACGGTCCTTATGTGTAAAAACTACTCACATTACTCTGTCTTATAATTACAGGCGAAAGAGAAGCCTTGCCTGCTCCTATTCCATTCTTAGAAGCAAACCAGCCTACTCTGTAGCTGCATTGCTTTGTCCGAAATAGCTTACACTGCTGCAAATATGCAAAATGCATGGGGAATAAAAGGCACTTTGGTGCAGTAGTAGTACTTCAATTTACTTTCCCTCTGTTAGCTACAGATGTATCCAGTGCACTTGTTTTGGGCATTACTGTAAGTGGAGGAAGAGGAGAAATGTTACAAGGTTATGAAAACAAACACACAAACTATGGACACGTATGCACAACAACGCCACAAATGACAAAATTAAAGTGCATTGTACATTATACCAAGTTTTTCTACAATGCATGAATGCACCAAGCTATAGCGATGTCGTCAAAGCTCATGTCCAGGAAGACGTTGCTATTGAGAGTGAGCTGGCAGCTTCTTCATGTCTTGCACAGCACCACAGCAGATAAAATTATTGAACTCCAAAGTGTTTTACGCTCGTGCATAAAATGCCTTAGAACATAAGATGCCCTGGATCTTGAATCTCTACTTATCTTTGTGTTTCACTAGATCTGCTAGCCCCTTAAAGGTGATAGAACTTCACTGGTAGTACTCCACTGGTACGTCCCCGGTTCATACACTCAAGATCACAGGCTATTATAAAATGTCCCATATAGTTACACTATTTCTTCCAATTAATATGTTCCCGGATAATGTGCCTTCCCGGCCACCAGCTCGTAATTTTGACAAATTCTGGTCATATAATACGTTTAGCAACCAACCGCATGTGCAAACAAACGAGTGGGTGGAACCTGAGGGCATGCAACGTGAAGAGCTGGAATGCAGCAGCAATCACTCTCCGTGGTGGCTTGCCTGCAGCGTCTAGGTGCAAAAGAGCAAAGCATCCAAGAAATAAAAAATGTTGACAGATGCTCAGATGGTGCGATGCGATGAACTGCATAAGCAGAATGCGCTTTTATAGGATGATGCTTTTCTATTTCATGCTTTCCCCTTTTGTCATATCCCACTGCCTGAATGTTGCGGAAATTAATTTCGCTTTACTTCGGCTGATGTTATGGCTCAATCACTAAAGATTTTGTGCTTTATATTTGTTGCATTTACACTTCGTTTTACTTTGGCTGGCTTTATGGCTCACAAATGATTTTTTTATACTTTCACATTTGTTGCAGTATAGAAAATTTGCCTTAATTGCCGCGTCGCTTTTGCTCTCCGCACTCAACGCTTGCTTGGGCGCATCGCTCCGCCTGGCTCTCTCCTTATGCCTCCGCCGATGGTGATTTACCCTCTCGACTCTCGTCAGGGAGCATTTGTTATGCTCGGCTCACTTTAGGTGCCAGAGGCTTCACTTGGCAGCCACGCAAACACATATGCCGGCATGGCACATACTGTTTATGCGGTAAAGCAGTGCGCTTACAAACGAGAGGGTCATTCCCATGGGAACACAACATGACTTCTTTGCAGCGTCTAAAAGAAAGAGGACGAAGCATCTGAGAAATACAACGGTGTGCTTATATTACATACGAGTGGGCCAGGCCTGGACACAGCAGAATGAAAAGAAAGAATCCTACAACAGTCAGCTACCACGGCAGCTTTCTCGCATGGCACTGGTGCAAGGGGCCAAAACATCCGAAAACAACGAGGATGAGATCCTGACTACTTTCGCCATTTTCATCGATGGACTGAACATGTTGCGAAGTTTCTTCAGTGCCAAAAATAAGGCAAATGCAGACTGGATTATGCGAGCACTAAAACTAAAAAATGAGCTGTTCAGATCTTGTGCCATTTTATGAAGTGAAACAGTCAATTATGTGCCTTTTTTTGTACTGCATTCATTCAAGTTACATTTTTCAAAATTAGACGGTTCGAATAATATGTTTTCTTGGATAATATGCTTTTTGCAATAAAAAAAAAAGCGCACCAACAACTAGGTTCCAGTTTATTATAAAAAGCTTGCTTACCGGTGGTGTTGCAACACATTTTTTGGGGTCCCAAGCATTCCAAAGAATAATCTCGCCGTTCTTGGACCCCACTGCTAGCAGCTGTGGACGTGTAGGGTGCCACTCGAGGCATGTCACCCTTGCAGACATCTTGAACTGCGGCACAGGTCCGATGGCACGCACCAAGTCCAGTACACCTCGGGCCAGCAGACGCCTTTTCAACTGAACAACAAGCGTATGCAACGGCTAGTCAGAAAGACGTCATTTACTACATCCCTTAAAGGCACTATTAATCCAAAATACAATATGGCAAGTACTAAAAATCGAAACCAAAGATTTAGTGTGCATGAATTAAAAGCATCAGAATAAGAAATGGTAACAACTTCCAGATGCCGTTTACGTCACTGTCTAATTACGAAATGTGTGTGTAGCGAGAAAGAACACTTCACAAAACTTTTCAGTTCTAGCGAACATGCAAGCAGAAGGTAAACAATGTATGAAGAAGTTTCTCATCACTGTGAATTCAAAGACAAAAATACTAAGCTTTGAATGCACCTCCTATTGGTCAGGTTATCTGACAACAACTTTCAATTCATATTAGTCCTACTCATATACCTCTTGTACAATACAATAATGCCACAAGCTGTGTAGTTGTAGAAGAATGAGATTTTCTTAGATCAAAGATGCATGGTAAGGTAATTACCAGGGCATGTAATCTGAAAACAAGTGATTGGACAGCATTAATTACGCTTCACTTGAATGCTAAATGACTGGGGTATATAGGCCGCAAAGGAAACCCAAGATTGTGACCAGTGGGCAACAAGATATAACATATGAGAATCCCATGATAACACAGGACTCGGACCACGGCTTACTCTTGCAAAGCATGTATTTGCAATACAGAGATGCTTTACAGCATGAAAAATGATTTTTTTTCCATACATCACGCTGAGCTAAAATTATCCAAGCCACTTTAACGGTGAGCACAGAGGTATTAAGTTCCTACAAATCTTTATGTATCAGACACCTCAAGCGTACAATGTACAAAAACAAAGTGAACACAACAGACAAGCACTAACTTCCAACTGAGGTTACCGGACGGTACATATGCATTTATATCTGTAGAAAACAGGCAACAAAAACAAGTTAAAAAAAGAAGCCAGAACATGAGGTAAAGAATCAAAAAGATGTGCCAATAAGAAACACAATTTTAATTGAAGTTTTCTCTAAGTCTCTCCACCCCCCCATTGCAGGTGCTTTAAACTAGATTATTTAAGTGTAGTGGTAGCTGACTCCCACGAAAAGAAAAACAAAATCTCCCGGGCCTGCATGAGGGCATGGAGCATTAAGAATGACCACTGCTCCCTCTCTTTTCGCTTCAAGAAGGAAAACAGTACTGCCGTTAGGATAGAGGAAGAAGGGGGAAAACCCATCACATGTCACGGCATGTCACCCGCTGCTCCTCTTATCACCTCACCCTGCCAGAAGAGCAAAAAGGCACCTTTCTTATGCAGCTGGTTTCTTTGTTGTATTTCCTTGCAACAGGGACACAAACTAATCGAGCAGTTGGTGCTGCTAGTCAAACACAACAACGCAATACATAATGCTGTTCATGCCATACCATTCCTTCCATCTTTGTATCTCCAGGGATACTGAACGAAGGCCCTACACCTACAATTGCTGATCTGAGGCTACAGAGTCCGTCCCGAACAAAGTCCACATAGACCAATCAACATATTGCAACAGAGGTAAACATACTGGATACATTTCTTTTCAAACATAGGTGACATGACAAGTTACATATGCATAGGGACCTTCATTTTCAAGTTTTATTTTTTATCCAGAATTGGGGGGCAAGAATCGGGCAATACTTTTTAGTTGGAACTTGTCACAAAGTAAAAAATTTTAAAACTTTGGTCTCTTCGGGTAACATTTTCGCAGCAAAAAAAACTGGACGTGGTGCTTAAGCTCCACCTTAAGGGTATGACGCGGTAGCTAATGGGTTAATGCCCATATATGCAGAATTGGACATTCTCTACTTAACGTTTACGGATCCCTGGGAGTCCTCATACCACTCCTGGTGAAGCAGTGCAGCGGTTAAGCGATGCGCCACTGCCCTATGATGACAGGTGCTGCCACCAGTGGGACTTGTGCGAACCAGGTTGCTCTTCCCAGCAACCTCTCGTGACCAATCATTAAATTAGCTGCCACCTGCCACGGTGGGCTGACAATGCGGTGCACATGGGCAGGTTGTGATGATGCCTCAAGGTCACTGACCTAGCTGGCCCATCTTGGTTGCTACATAAGCACTTGTTTTTGTGCCGGACACAAAATGCCCTAGCTTTTGCTCAATAATTCAACATGGATGTAAACAACTCTCAATAAACAACCTGGAAATGACACTTTGCGCAGAAAAAGCTGTTCACCAAATTAGATTTTTTTCTCTATTGCAATTATATTGTCGCATAAACTATTAATCTCCTATGCAGAACTTTGTGTGTATGCAAGACATGCAAGACTCAGTACTCAAGTTCTTGCCTCTCGCTTCCAAAAGTTAGTTTTCGAAGCTATCCACAAATTAAGCCACGTCATGAATAACAAGCATTAAGAGAGTTTTAAGATCACCAGTTGAACGAACACTCTTCTTGAATAAGCGCAGGACATCCTCTAATTTTCGTGCTGTGTCTTCAGCTTTGTACAGGTACACAAATATTCCCCTGCCCTATGAAGGGGCATTCTTTGGGAGAAATCGGGTTTAATCCGATTTGTAAGAAATGGGTTGGGGGTGCAAGAATCGCGTCTCCTTCACACCACGATTCTTACCCTTTTATTGAACATGTAAGTACTGAACCGCCAAGGACTCTTCCAAAACTTTCAAACATTGATTAATAATTTTACTCAGTAAAACATTCAACGCTGCTCAACGCTCTGATAATCCAGCACGACAGTCGATCATGATAGGTGCGGAAAAAAGTAAAGGGATCACGCTATTGCCAATTCCGTTTTTCACGCTTTGCCTAACTGATATTGCCAGTTATATGGCAAGTTGGTAGTTGGCGCTTGTGCGCTTTTTCACGGTCAATCAATGTTTCTACGGGATCGCCCGTTCCGTGTACGCACCTGGAACCTGTACCTACGTCAAACAAAAGCCTTCGTTTATTTCCTCGAAAAGTCACTGAGTGAATGCAAGCAGTCGCATGCTACTTGAAAATACGAATTTTCCAGTTTCGAGATGATCATAGACACCGATGTTAGTTCGGGCACAGCACGCGTATGGATGGATCGATCAGTGCGCGAGAAAAAAGGAGAGAACGTGTTTATTCGCGCTTACCTTGCCCAGGAGCTGGTCGCTAGATTTGTCCCGGAGCAAGCTGCTATTCAAGCACTGGACAAGATTGTTCGTCTTTTGCACATGATTAGCGTAAACATTCCGCTTTTTCCCGACACCATGTTTCTTGAAACTGCTGCCTCCACTGTCATCGGCATCGCGTTTTTTACCAGCACTTTTTTTCGCACTCCCAGAAGTTGCGACTCGCGGCTGACGACGCGCGCTTGCTGCTGCGGTCGGTGCGGTCGCTTCTTCGTCGTCTACTATGGCGCGCCGTCGTCTCGGGCGACAACTTGGTCCAGCCTCATCCATGGTGCTGCGCTCACTGGGGTGACACGGCGCACACACAACGCACTACGGGCACCAAGGTGACCAAAGGGCCAGAAGGCTAAACCAGCGATCTCCGGAGCTCCACGTGCTTTCTGCTTTCACGGACAAGTGCAGACACGCCGCGCGCGAATCAGTAGTGGCGCGAACCACCACCGCCAGGGCGCGCTAGTTGCGCAACACGCGCGTCCTGCGGTTGCTAAGCGCCCGCAAGCCCAAGGCCAAGAGGGCTGGCTGGAGCGTGACGCTGTGTGTTAGGAGGAACGAAGATCCGGTCGGCACAAAATTACGCTCGGATCGCCATCTGCTGCTTCAGCTGCAAGGTTGCAGCTCACTCAAAGTCAAAGCACGTTCAGATCTCGGAGCGTTGCGCGATTAGCTTAACGTGGTACCGTGCTGCGCGAAGGGAAAAAAAAAAAAAAAACGCGACATCGCGCGGACAAGCGTCGGTACTGAAGCCCGTTTTCAAATTCTAAGAAAGCTTTAGTAGAGTTTATCTTACCGATGGGGGGGTCATCAAAATCACGAAAAATCATGCATATCACTGTAGAGAGGGCGGTTTGCTTTAACCACTGAACACCTTCGGATGTTTACTACCGGCAAACCACCAACCAGTCGACTTATCTCCGCATCTTCCAATTCATTGAAACTAGAGGCACTGCAATTGCACTGGTACGTGATGATTATTGTATGTTTTCTTGTAGGAGCAAGAGGTGGAAAACCTAGTGCAGAAAAAAATAAACTCTCCTCCAGCCTCAGGAACTTACACACTCACCTGAAAAGTCCCTCTGTTTTTCTGTACACTGCAGTCACATTTGGTTTGGTCAGCCGAGACACCACATCACGGCTTCATATTTCTTCAGTCAGCGCAAGAGTTTAACGTTGACATGGCCGCTTCAACCTTGTGATCCCATTCCACCAGTTCTAAAAAGCACATTGCTCTATAACATCTTGACAGTAAAATAATGACGAGATAATTAACAATACAGCACCTCTGTTCACAACACAAATAATGAACACATACTGTATGTAGTTGTGCCTGAAAATGAAAGTACTGAAATTTGCTAAACTTTACAAGGGGCCAAGGACAGATAAAATTGCCCCTCCTCTGCAACAAACCATATGCTACCCTGGATTAAAGGCACATGGCATGATTACCGTGCTTGGAATCCCAGCAGGCGAAATTAACAATCTGGTGCATAAAAACCCATGTAGTAAATTTTTTCTTTGCTGAGTTTTGTCAAGTGTCTCCTGTGATGTATGTGAAGAATCTTGTTGAAGACCACATAACACGGCCATAGCACATGCACAGTGTGGCAACCTTTTATTCATGTCCTGTGATGAGCATTGCATAAAAGGTCACTAGTTAAAAACAGCCACATTAAAAATTGTCAGCCTGCAGCATTCATTCAAATGGACACACACACCAGACAATGGTCAACAGACACATTATGGCGAGAGTGGTAATTGTGCCAGTTGGAATGTCCCACATACTAGCTGCCACAAACATGCACACACACGTACAGCTGGCCACTGCTGTATCAACACAGCACGGGGCGCAATCAACCACAGCGTCACAACCACTGCCATGATGATTTGCTACGGCCACTTGCAGCCAGTTGAGGTCTCTAAGAGAAAAAAGAAGCGCTTGGACTGCTCTACCGCTGCGCATGAAAAGGGCACAGCAAAACAGTGGTAGGTCATTGGGCTCAAACGTGCTGGCTGGCAGAGGAAGTGTCAGTTTTGCCGCAGTCCTGTGATGATGGTCTAGTGCTGCCTTCGGCTCCACCGTGATGGCTAAGGCGTTAGACCAAGCCCTTGTCTGAGTACTGATACTCCAAGCCATCCTCTTCCACTGCAAAGCAGGCATGGGATTTGGTTAGGGAAGACCCCGAAGAGCGTGCAGTGCGCCCGAACAGACAGGCCAGGCATGCAGGACAGTTGTTGGCATGCGGAAAACAAAAAACAAAACAAAACAAAACAAAAAACAAGCAGGTTAGCTCCAGTGCAAAGGAAGGGCGTCGTAAAAGCACTGCGCCATGCATACAGGGTTAATGCAACTGATGCAAGCAAAATAAAGATCACACAGAAGTATGTAGTCTTTCAATTTTTATTTCTCTTCCAGTGGCAGCGCACCAGTGCACAACCATAGCTGACGCTGCCTGGTGTCAAAACCTAAAATGCTAAATGTAGTCCAGAAGCAGACACTTGGCACTAAACGAGAGAATGCGGTCACTTTGGCAAAGATAGTCACAGTGGCTACTGGCAACAGTTTTCTTGTGCTTGCCAAAAAAGGAACTGGGCAAGTTAACAGAGCACTGTAGTGATGCACTTCAAGCCTGCTTGTATACGTGGCTACAGGAGCCAACTCACATGCACTGTAGTGTGTGACAAGGGCAGGCACCACTGTGTTGGTCTGGCACCTAACCAGGGATTTCAAGACCTACAGTTACTGCAACCTGCTTGCTAACCACCAACTAACTCTTGCAATAACAAGCGTGTATATTGCATTGATATGCACTACGGTTTGCAGCATACTACAAAAGTGCATCACGAGGACTAAACACAAATGTAGCTTCCATAAAACGTGCGTGAAAATGAAAAAGCTTTTATTTAAATGCAGGCGTGTTTGAAGGTGCTGCTTGTCCCCGCATGAGGAAGTCACTTCAAATAAATATGTGTGCTCTTTGACAGCTGCCAAGTAGCATCAATCTTGCTTTACAGCTGAGTCAAAAAAGACTAATTCGAACTCACCAAAACACAACTGAAACCACTGTAAATCCAATTTGTGCCACTTATTCTCCAATTGGTTCCAACTGTGCCTGGGCCAGCTCCAATCAGTCTTTTTCAACCAAGAGGCCATGGTAAACGATGGTGTTGCCCATTCAAGAACTGCAGTTAAACATTAGGTTGCTCACTGTTCGCATCTTTGGACTTCTCGGCAACTACAATGCTAAAAAAGCTGAAGTCTGGTCATTGCCAAAACAATGGCACGCTGGCAGCACATGAAATGCCAGCCATGAAATCCAAAGCGGTCAGGGAATGAGTTCTCAATGCAACTCCACAACCCGTACATAGAGAGAATGGAAAACATAAGCAAAATAAATGCAGGAAACAGAAGGGAAAGCCCTGGATGAGTTGCACAAGTGTGGACTGCACAAAATATTTGTACATGGCAGGCACCTCCTACCCTTTTTTTTCACAACATGCTAGTACTTCCTGCGTTCTGCATGCACATGCTTGGCTCTTCAGCAGCAGTCATTAAAACCACTCTGCAGCCAAAAACGTCAGATGGCTGTAGCACTGTAAACAACTAATGACATAAGTTGTAGACCTTCTTTAAATACAGGAGGCGTTCTGTATACATGATACTTGTGATGCCGCTTTCGAGGCTCCTTGAACAGCAGTAATTCCACAAGCATAAAATGCGAACCACATTTTTGCCATTGCAGTTGTTCAATGCAAAAAGCTTCGCAGCACACAACATCTAAGCAGCCATAAAAAGAAGGCACTGGAGTACTTCCAAGTGGAACTTAAAGATGGCAGTAATGTAAAGTGTTGCAACTTTTTAGAGACTCTGGCAGTGTGCCCTTTAGAAGCTTCTGTACTCAAATGGCATGGGACATACTGAGGCATGCTCATGCATATGTCACATGACGTCAACAAAGAGTTCGCAGGGGTTGCCCATGGCCATGCGGAAGGACTGCCTACTACCGGTCAGTTCTTGGGAGCCCTCTGCACCGTCCACGCTGCGGCTAGGCTCCGCGGGTGGTCCACCACTGCCTCCTGCATTACCGCCACACCAGGCATCACACCAGCTCTGCGAAACGGCAGCTAGCAGGAACACTGACAAGAGTGGTGCCCCCCATAGAAGTAAGTCTACGATGAGAAGGTGGCTGGAGTTCTGGCGACTGGTAAAGAGATGCTAATACTAAATAGTTATATCTTCCAGTGGAGAGATGCTCTTTATTTGATGATGTGTGGAGTTAATGCAAACAAGTGGATTAATTGCCAATCAAAAAAGAAATTTGCGGATGTTTCTGTGACAGGGGCGGCGGTACTTATACAGTGAAGACATCTGTAATACAAGCAAGACCTATTGTCTCTACTAACGCAAGCAGTGATTGGCGAGGTGATATGATGACCACCTACTATAGAAGATACTATCGCTAAAGACAGCACCGCACTGACTGCAGCCTGCATAAGCCAATGGAATTTGTAGATGCTAGAATACAGCTTTTTATGCTATCTTTTCAATGTGCCGAGTAGTCACCCAAGCTGTTGTTCTTGGTGATTTCGGCCATATAAAAAAATTCACTCTGCAACATGCAGCACAATTTATGCAGGAACAAGAATTATCAAGGTGACAGGTGGTTCGCACAATACAAATCATATAAAGAATAGGCAACAAAATCAATCAACAGAACTGAAGAAAACGGAAGCAAATGTTGTGATGCGAAATAAAGTTGTATGCATTTATAATTTTGAAAGTCAATGAACTTGAGGAAAAACACTTAATAAAGCAACACAGAACCGTATTTAGGTCAGTGCGAGCTGACATGTCTATAGTTGGATAGCACTGAAGCCTGCAGTTAAGTGCCACCCACATTCAGGACTGCCACACAGAATTCCTCCTTGACAAAAAAGTACTCCACTGATAAAACTTTTCTTGTTGCCTAAACAAAAAGCTAATCACAAGAAAAAAAAATTATAAGCGGTACAAATCTGCCGTCTGGCTTGTTTTAATATCGCCAAAGATTAAAAACCTGATTTCGTTTACTGTTGTGATTGGCCAGCAGAGTAATACAGGACACCATGAACCGTGGCCAAGTGCTACTGACTGCTGTTTTTTTTAAGCTGTATATCCCACTGTAGATGCAAGATGTGATCTACTAACCTTTAAGCCGTAACAATATCAGTTTGAAGTACCATCAAAATATCAAGAAAAAAAGAAAATGACATCATGTGTACTGCTCTGGGCTATTAATACCACCAAGAGAGCAAACTGACATGAACCCGTGTCCTCACTATAAATCACACGCATAGGAAAACAAAATTGATGCATGTAGACTGGATCGGTGCACGGTGGTTGGCAGTGGTGGTTGTGTTTTCTTCATCAAGAAATAGTCATGCAGAGCAAATGCAAAATTAGGTGGTGTCACGAGAACAGTGTTATGCTTTTGGTGAAAAGGTTATCTGGAGCACGAACAATTCAGCAGAGGTCTACCTGGTCAAAAGGGGAAGGGAGAAGCGAGACACTCCCAGCAGAGGCTCTTGAGAGAACCGACGTTTAGTCGCCGACTCGACTCGGCACCTTTTTCATGGTTGACTGGGTGGGAGCAGGAGACTCGCTTTTAACCTTCTTTCTGACCCACTGCCACTGTTTAAGGAAGAGGGATGGCTGCCATGCGGGTCACAATGGCTCATCACTGCGTGACCGTGATGATTCATTGTTTGTCCATTATAACTCTTGCGATCCATAGTGACTCATGTGGTGGCCACCCCCTTTCCCAGAACAGTGGCAGTGGGCAAAAAAAAGTTAAAAAGCACATCTCCTGCTCCCACCCAGTCAAACCTGAGTTGGCGCCGAAATGTCGGTTCTCTCATGAGCCTTTGGTTGGAGTGTCTTTTTTCCCCCTAAATGTTATCTGACAGCAGTCAGTGAGAGAGGGAGAAAGTTTTATTTTCCATGCCCCATCCATTGCTCTAGAGATGCTTCGACCATTCCTCTCCCAAAAAGTGATGGACAGGCTGGATTATGAGCAGCATTATAAAGTATTGGAGCTGCTGTGTTGGTGGGGTAAATCAGTTCTCCCAAATGGTACAGTGAAGGTTGGCTCTAACAAGGGAATTAGTACAATTAAGCTCACCTGTGCACAACGATGCAGCTATGAAGTAACACTACAAAACTTTCTCAAGTCTTTGCACTTCAGGAGAAATTCATACTGGCAAGCGGTTTAAACCTGAAACCACTGCATAAACTAGGGCAGTCATTCCACCAAATGACCTATCCATAATGGCTGGTATAGATGGCAAGGTGAACTGAGGAAATTATTGCCATGCTATCATTGTAGCATTCCTAAATTATTAAATTTAAAACTAAATCATTCCCCAGTTCGAGGTCTTCATCTAGCACAGACCCAGAAGACATCTCCAGCAGTGGGCCTTTAACCTAGGTGGAAATACCCAGAAAGCAGTGTGACAACAAAGTACTGGCAAGGGATTGTGTTTCCCACTTCAGGCCATTTTATACACTTTGTTGGTAAATACTGAATGTCACAGTGTCTTTGTATTTGCAGTCACGTGCCCTCAGACTATTCATTAATAAGTCAGTCAAACTAACTTCTGTTGCATGCAGACACATAAACCTTGCTTTATTAGCATTATACGGACTTGATGTGCATTGAACAGGGTGAGGCGGTGACAAGTGTAAACTGTTAGGCAGCATTGAAAGAAACTGGGACGTAGGTGTAAGAGCTCTGTTTATTACCATTGACTTGCCAACATTTGCAAGCACTCTGAGCTTGGCGGCAACAAGCTCCGACGACTTCCGCCTAACTATAGCCCCCAGTTTTTAGAGGCAGAGTTCGGAGGAGGCAAAGCGCTCACCAGATCCCGAGTGGGTGCTTCCCTCACGGGCGTAGTTGACGTAGGAGGCTAGCTGTGTCTCGGCAGCACTCGGTGCTGCAGTGCTTCCGCACACGTACCCTGCTGGCAGAAGGGGCCCTAGGCAACCCCATGGCGGCACCATGCCACCCGTTCCACCCTCCTCTTCTTCCTCTTGCAGCCGCAGTGAGCACATGTCTGCATGGAAGAAGTGGTTGCATGAGGCACCGCTGTGCAGCACTTTCACATGATGAAACACCGCAACAAAGCGCAGTGATATGCGTGAAAGCCCCGCGGTGACAAGAGGCTTTTGCATATGTCATTATGCATCACTCTTACAAAACCTCTAACCCAGTTCCTCAATTAACAGCTTCAGGCCTTCCTTTCCTAAAATAAGTTTGTTTGTTCATTCGTTTATCCTTACATAATCAAGAAGCGCAGGCATTTCCTTACAGAGTAATCAGACACCTGCACACTAAAAAACTGTGCTGTGCATTCCCAGACATGAGGTTTACTCGCGTGTTCCAGTGACTGCACGCAGGCAAGTGATGAGAGTGGAATGAAAGCCAAATGGGCAGTGTACAGCAAAAGCTAACATGCCAGATGTTAACTGCTACAAGATTGCTACAAGATGCTTGCCCGTTTAATTCACCGATTTAAAATTTAAATTGAGGTTTAACATCCCGAAGCAACAAATGGGATATGAGGGATGCCATAAAGAAGGTCTCAGGATTAATTTAGGCCACCTGAGGTTCTCTTCACGTGCGCTGAAATTGCACAGCACATGGGTGTTTTTGTATTTTGTCTCCAGAGAAATAAAGCTGTCACAGTTGGGATTGAACCCACAACCTCAGGATCAGCAGCCAAACACCAAAGCCTGAGCCACTGTGGCAGGTTTCACTGATATAAGATAAAAATTCCTCTTTATTTCACTGCAGCCACAACAGCAAATCAGGAGTTCTCAAAGTGGGTTCCATAGAACCCTTGGGTTCCTTGGCGCGATTTTTAGGCTCCCTGGCCACCTAAGTGCACATACTTCAACCCCAACCTTTCCTTTACCTGCTTTGTTTTGGGACTAATTGTACTGTAGCTGCATGCAGCAGGCTATCTCACTACACAGCTAGTCATAATGAAATGAATTTTGTCATTTTTTCTTTCCAGGAGGTGTGTGAGGCATGCATTTGCGAGCTCTTGTGTGCATGCACGTTAGACAGGAAGGAATGGAAGCCAAATCACGCAGAGTTCCACAGCATCTTTCAGAAACCACAGAGGTTCCCCGAGGCTAAAAAAATTGAGAACCCCTGCAGTAAGTCACCAGTGAAGTAGTACGACAGCTGATATGTAAGTAGTAGCTGAGTGCGGTTTGCCCCAATGCATCGCCCTACCACCACAATGACGAGTCCTCTACCCTAGATGTGAGAAACAAGGGCTCACCAAGGGAGAGGTCGCTGAACACATAGTAGCATTGCTCGGAGAAGGAAAGCTTGTTGACGGTGTGCCGTATGAGGCCTGCCTTCAAAAGCTGATTGGCAAACTTCTTTGCTTCTTTGCGGTCCTGGAAGCCTTGCACATGCGTTGCAAGCCAGTCCACCACATCCACACCTGCAGTCACAAAAGATTACTCGCCGTTTATTACTAGATAAGGCCTGCAGCCCTATAAATAATACTCGTATGTGTCATGACAGAGAAAATTTATTGCGAGGCATTGAAAGCAAATAAGAAGAATATTGCCTCGCCCACACTTCCATCACAGAAAAATATAATGCTAAGACTAATGAAAAAGACGCACCACTGGGTATGCCAATACAGACAGTGGGAGCTGACATAAAGTGGAAATATAGACAAGAGAGATTTTGTCACAACCCCTTGGCAATGGGCTAGAGACAGCCACCACTGTTTTGGAAGTGAGGCAGCCTTTGCGGTCTCCTCTCGTTACTCTTTGGTAATTGTTATGTTGCTTGCTACCCCTCAACAAATCCACTCCCTAATTATCCTCTAAATATAGTTTCCATCCTTTTTTCACTTACTGCTAAGTCCTGCTATCTCATCTAATGGGCTGGAGAGTCTTAGACTTCCTTGCCTCACAAGCTAAGACAGCAAACACTGCCTGCATACAACTTTCGCTGGCAGCATTTCATCTCTGACCACCCAGCCTTAGCCTCAACAAGCAAAACACCTCCCTAGGAGTTTTAAAACAAGATTTATTTCTTCGACATTTTCTCTAGTTGCCCCATAGGCTTAACAGCATTGGTTTATTCAGCATTTTATTTCCCCAAGAAATACTTCCTTAACATCCTGCTGCTTAATACATTGTTTTGGCTTTACTCTAATACAGCGGACACCCATTAACTCAAACTCACTTAATTAGAAGATCCAGCTTGTTTGAAGGCATGCTTTGGCCCTGCCAACATCAAATGGATTAAAAAGGCTCCCCTTAACTCGAACTGCACATAATTCACGGAAATCTTTGGTTCCCTTTGAACTCGAATCATTGAGAGTCAACTTAACCTTATCTTGCACTCTGTCTTGATCGCAGTATTTACATGTCAGCTACATTGTTTTCCTCCGCTGCACAACAACTGCACTACAACAATGCAAGCACCGAATAACTCAAGCTGCCCACTGCTTCTCCTTCATTTGTCTCAACTACAGTTATAAGGTTACACAGTCAATCCCAGATATACTTATACTGAACAGCCAAAACAACCCCTTGAGAATCCCATGCAAACGTAGAACACTACTGTTCTCATTTATCAAAGTCTTCATTCAGTGGAATACTGGAGACATCGAACGCTGCAACAATGCAAGTAGAGATTCTCCTAGCAGTGCTTTTGTGATCACTTCTTGCGTGCGAAGTGGGTCAGCAGTGCAGCCTAGCCACATGAGAACATTGTAAAGCATAAACCGCTTGGCAAGGGGAACATGGGATGTGGCTAGTCTTTGGTCTGACCAGCCTATTTTCAATGCGACATCGTTGTCATGCGGGGAAGGCATTTGGAGCACCAGTTGTCAACCCAGCTACATACAGCAAGAGGCATGCTACCAGGAAGTGCACCACTATTATGGGTGCACCATATTATGGCTTCTAGGTTACAGGTAAGCTTATCTGTCGCCATGTTTTGTATATCGATTTATTGATATATTGAACTATTCTGCGATCCCATTTGGGTTTGATATATTGGGTTTGAATGCATGGGAAGTCTTGCTTCTTTTCTCCTGTGCTTAAAAAAATTGACTACCTACCAATATTGCATTTAGCTATTTTGACACAGACATTTATTTGGTGTAGCTGTGCCTCTTTCAAAAGGAAAAGTAGTACAGCAGAACCCCACTATAGTAAACTCGGTTATAGTAAAAATTAGGATATAGTAAAGTGAAGCTGCGGTCCCATAGAGAACTGTACATTCTTTTTTTTTCGGTTATGGTAAAAATTTTGTCTGAAGAAATGGCTATAGTAAAGAGCGTCTGGCCGTGACGATGTATCTCCCGCGGAATGATGACATTGCAGCACGCGTGAAGTCTAGGATTGCAAGACAAATAGATACTGAATGCGCTCTTTGAGATGGCTTTACCACCAAGCTAGACAGCCGCGAGGAGAAGCCAACTTTGCGAAAGCTCTGAGGCAAAGCGCGCGGCTCGCACGAAAATAGTAAAGCTGGCAATGAACGTAGAAAGAAGGCGGCGCGGGCCGCTGAGAAAGGAAAGCTAGTTAAAGTGCAGTGAGGGCTACGAAAGGGAAGGAAATTGCATTCGTCCGTAGCATGGCAGCACGAAGCACAGAGAAGCAGCAGCAAGGGGCGGAGGTACGGTGGAACTACATAAGCGGTATTGCCGCGCTTTGTCACGCACGTTTCTTAACTTACTGCCTCTTAAATCTCACTGATGCCACAGGAGACGACGCGGTGATCATGGAAAGCTTTGGTTTTCACATGGAATCAAACTCACTTTATTTCTGAAGCCACATTGTATTGTATTCATGCATATGCCGTACTTCCACAAGACGTAAATGAAGTCGAAAACGTGATAACATGTGATAACAATAAATATCACATAAAGGGACGAGGATAAGAGCAGGGTGTAAGGTATTTCTGAGTGTTTTATAAACCAACACTTCGTGCTTAATAACCAGCCAGAGAGCGTAGTCAAAGCCATGCCATCACCACCAACTGATATAGTAAAGACCCTGATATAGTAAAGGTTTTTGCTGGTCCGAGCTACTTTACTATAGAGGGGTTATATTGTAATCAAATCAGCCTTGTACAGTCGAGTTCACATATAACGGCCCCACTTAAGACGAACTTTTGTTTATAATGAACGAGACCTGCGCAACCGTCAAAATATACGTTGTTTCAATGGCACAAAATCACACGTATAACGAACGTTATTAAGCCCTGCTGATCGGTTACAGCGAATAGACGGCGTAAACCCGGCACCGCGATGTGAGATAACCTGCCTCCGATCCCATTGTGCACCCGGCGTGCAGCATGTTTTCCCGAGCCTCATCGCAGGCGGACTGCCTGCACAATTTCGTGCCATTCTCGAGCGAGCTACCCTTTCCCCCTAGACGCACCTTCCAAGATCGCCCTTCCGCCCTCCCTCGCAACTCCGCTTCCCATCCCTCACTCTCTTGCAAATCCGCGCGTGGCCTCCATGATCAACCACCCCGCCGCCGGTGCCGATCGCAGAGGCCACGCTCCGTGAAGCAGGCCTTCCGTGGAAGCCAAGAGGTGGCTGCACTGACGCTCATGGACGCCCCTCATTGGTCTCTCCGCTGGCGCTGTGCGTCTGTATCTTTAGCTTGATTGGCTTGATTGCCACCTGTGCACGTTGCACGTCTACTGACGTCTACCCCAGCGAGTGCTTTTGTCACTCTTGTTGCAGTGCGGGCGTTTCGTTGGCTTCGTTCAGATCTCGGGCCCTAGCTGTAATTCGGAATGGCAGACTGGAACACCGTGCCTATTTCCATTGTATTCAGCGGTAGAGATGATGAAAGCGGCCTGGACGGAGGTGACGGCCACTGGCGAGCGGAACTGCTTCCGCAAGGCCGGCTTCATCGACACAGTGTCTGATGCCGAGCCTGATGCTTCAGAAGATGGCCAGCCCGGCGCCGATTTGTGGCAGCGCGTCAGCGACTCCGACGTGAGGGTTCATGACATTGGTTGGAATGATTTTATTTCTGTCGATGACGACGCCAACACCGCGGAACCGTGCACGGATCCAAGGGCATAGTTTCTGAAGTGTGGGACGAGAGTGACGCGGAGTAATCAGATGAGGATGAAACTTCGGAGCCAGCACCCATAAGCGTGCCTGTAGCAATGAGCTACATAGAGCGCCTCAGACAACTTGTCTATGCCAAGGGCCTCGGCGATAGCATGCTTCTGCTTTAAATAAACTGGAAACCTCCCTCATCGGATCTGCGCTGCAGAAACAGATGTCCATCACGGACTTTTTCGCAAAGAAAAAATTTTGTGTTTTGAAAAGCAACTGTCTTAAAGCTGTGGTCCACTTACTACGAACTTCAGGATATAACGAACGAACGCCACGTGGCGCTCATGTTTGTTATAAGCGGGCTCGACTGTATCTAGTGTCAAGCAAAGGTTTTTGCAGTGAGCACTTTACTGCTACTCAGTGGTGCAGTGCAGCGCGATGCGGTATATGGGGTGCATTGTCCCAAAGCTGCATGTGGGCCATGCCAGTCATTGTAGTGGAGAGCTGCAGATTAACTTCAATCACCTAGGGTTCTTTAGTGTGCACAAACATTCGAAACAAACGCATAAACATTGTCTACTAAGTGCTATTTTGGCAGTCTTTTCCTGAAATGCTGACCTATGAAGGCCTTCGGGATGGTTATCTTGAGCCACATGCGATCTCGCACGTCCAGGCCTGAATCAGGAGCAGCCATGGCCTTAACAATGGTCTCCATGTCGGTGTCCACAGTCAACACCGGCTCCTGTAGTTGCCCTGCAAAAATGACGATCTTGGTCACAGTTCAGCATAATGCGGAGCAACCTGGTTTGCTTACCCATGACATGTATGTACAGTAGACTCCCGTTAAGAAACTCTGTTAAGACGAATCCTTGGATAAGATGAACAACTGAGAACATTTGGTTGGTTTTCTATAGGACTTAATATAAAAAAAATCTGCCTAAGACAAACTGTTTGAAGTGCCCTTTGGTTAAAACGAACTTTCACAGCGAGCACAAACTATGGCGACCCCGCCGAATGGCACTCAAGGGGTGTTCGCGCGGCATTGTAAGCTTTTTTGCCGGTGTGGAAAAGGCAAGGCATCATCACGCCTGTGCTACACAGGGGTCTGACGTGGTTAGATTTCGGCATCTCACGAGTAACGTGCCGCGCATTGCCTCCATCAGACTGAGTATGTGAAAAGTGCATCTGCTATTCTATTAGGGACTTAAAATTAAAAACACCAGGGCTGCATTTTCAGTTGACGTGGCGTCGCAGCATGTGTTATCGCTACGCAGAGATACCAGATATCGTCGCTACGTTTTGCCTGCGGCATACGAAAAGGCATGTTGTGTGCTTGTGGAGTTGGTAACAGCTATGCTGCAGAACGAGTGAAATAAGACAGAGAAGCATGGCTACCTGCTGGGTATGTTCGAAGCTTGCACCCGGAGCTAAATAGAAGGCAAAAATCGGAACACACACACGCACGCACATAGAAACCACTGAGGAATTAGAGAAAGAGACCGTGAAAAAAGTAAACTGAACTAATGGAATTTTCAAGTAAGGCACTGCGACCTCGCTTCATGTTCTGTCTTTAGCATGGTGGAATAAATGCTGTGCTTGCAATTATCCTCTCACTGAAAGTCTATTTTATTCATTGCTTTTATGTAACGTATATATCGACACACCAAGCACGCTCACACATTTTTTTAGGGGCACTTCTGTTATGACGAACATTTGAAAATACGAACAAATTTTCTGTCTATGCAAGTTCATCCTAAGTAGTGTAGTAGAAACTGCTTATGAGCACATATATTTTTGAAGCAATGCAACAGTATCTGCACATTTCAACAACAACAAAAAAACTGAGTAGAGGAGTGGGATTCTGACACTTTATTACTCAAAACCTTCGAGGTTCGCTGCAAAGTTTTGCCTCAGTTTCTTTTTTTAAATCTATCCCTCAAAACTTGCAAAATGCCAGCTTTCTGCATTTAACACTTGATGAAAATGTGAGAATTCTATGAATCACCAGAAACTAGGCACGAATGACAGAATACAGGCATAAATGCCACAGCCAACCCGTTGCTGGCTGACCAAGGCACCCCCCCATCAAACAAGTAACTGCCCTCCAAGTGGGCGATGACAATGAAGAGCACTATGTTAGCAGACTATGTTCGGCAAGGAGGTGGAGCTGCAGCAGCACGGTCTACAAAGGTGTGTAAGGTAGTGGAGCAATAGATGTAAATGTACAACTGCGCTACTTAATTCAATTGTACAGTCTCACCATACCCCTCGCTTTCACACTTTGTCAATTTTCTCCTTTGACTGAGTACATGTAATTCCTCCTTAATTGCCAGCTAGCTTGTCAAGGGTACTGACCTTTATCGGTTAAAACCAAATTCCAAAAATTGAATCCAGCATATTTTTATCACCTTTTTTCGGGTCATATTGAAAAGTCCAACCCCTAGATATAAGCTAATTATGGCAACTACGACCGTATGGCACATGCAGCTAGTCAAATATGGCGACAGGAGTAGCGCATCACCATATCAGCCACACTAACCAATCGGCTATATTAAAATTCTCTTGTTGCGATTCTGAATGCACCATTTGTTGTGCCATCATGTGGTGCCCTCTGAGTGAACAGGTGCTATGCACAAACTAGTTCACGCCGCTGCACACAGAGGATGCCACAAGTCCATAGCGCGGCAAAGCAGTGCCACTCCCCTCTGCTCATTTGTCCACACAAAGCAAACAATGCTCCAGAAATGCGCTCTTAACAGCTGCTGCTGTAAAATGCGGAATGTGAGCCTAAGTTAGGTTAAATTCGGTTACTTCAGGTTTAAGATGGCAGACACTCACTGTCGGACTCGGGCACAGACGAGGTGACCGACGAGGATGTGGAGGTGAGGGTGGAGACCGAGGGCGGCCTCAGGGGACCATCGTAGAGCAGCGGTTGGCGTAGAGAGGGCCCTGGGGCCAACGACAGACGCGAGTGGCCCACGGCCGAAGAGGAGCCCCGTGCGGCCTCCGTGTGGGCCACCCAGGCCCCCGGGTCGATGGGGCGCACGGGCTCCGTGCGCGGGATGGTGAAGTAGCCCTTGGGGTTTGGGTCCCAGCATTTGGCGACCACTAGCTTGATGGGTCTGCAACAGGGTGATGGGTGCAAGCACAGCACAATTTAGTGCTTGACAGAAAGCCATGTCAGCAGCAATAAACGAGAAGGCAGCAGTGTAGTTTAAAATAATCAATTCCCATGAAGTAAAAAAAAAAAAGAAAATCTGTAATTGCTAGCTAGCAATGTCAGAAAAAAAGCCTGTGTTTGCAATGGGTAAATTGCCATCCATGCATTGAATGCTCACCCAGGTTTTTGGACAGTCTCGCGAAGAACCCGGACAGCATCATCGTTGCTCATGTTCTCGAAGTTGATGTCGTTCACTTGGAGGATCATGTCACCTGGCTCGATACGACCATCCAAGGCAACAGCACCTCTGCAAACAGTCAGATGCACTTGTCATGGTCTTAGTTCCAGAAAGAAACATGCCGTTGCCATATATGGCTGTCATCATTTTCTTTTCACCCACCACAGGTGCTCCATCCACTGTAGGTAAACTGTCTAGCACTTTGAAGCAGTTCCAAACCTTAGATGTCCTGCCTCATTCGAACTAAATGTGATCTTGACGAGAGCTCAACATCACTTATGTACATGATGGTCATTTCAAGACAAGACCACAGGTTGAATGTGAAAACAAAAGAAATAGATTTATTTATTTATTTTTACCTACACAAGCAATTTAATTCAGAATGCTTCCTGTGCTATCCTTCTAAATTTGATTATGCTAACCTTTATTGTGTTCTTTCTGAACAGACGCACTTCGTCACATATATGATGATCTATCAAGTAACACTACGAAGTGACAGCCTAACTACACTGAAATTAAGGCAATTATTTTTTTCAGTTCTTTGTCACCATTACAAACAGTTTGCCTTTCACAACCTGAGCAGAACCTAGCTTGCAGAAAAGTTCGACTGCACTCACCCTTTCATGATGGAGCCCACATAGATGCCTCCGTCTCCACCCTTGTTCGATTGGCCTACAATGCTGATGCCTAGGAAGTTGACCGTGTCTGAAAACACAGCATACAGACATAAGGAAAAAGCCTACGTCAGGCACAACACTTGCAACACGCAAACATGTTTCCAATTTGAGCCACACTACATTGACCGTGTTCCGATCCCAAGGCAATGTAAGGCTTCAGAAAATGAACTAGTAATATCAGCAACATGCAACGCCACGGGCCCATGTGTTCATCAGTGTCGATATTCAATTAGAAATTTGGAAGAAAAAAAAAACAATGAAAAAATGCCACACCACTCCAAGGCTACCATGAAGCGAAAATTTACTGCAACCTGATATTCGACAACAGAAGGTATTCACCGTTGGATCCGTGTGGCATTTTTTTTTCATCCGCTGTTTTTCTTCCTAATTTCTAATTGACTATCTAGTATACTGGTGAACACACGAGTTCATGCTGTTACGTATTGCTGATGTAAACAGTTCAGTAGCCTAGTCAGCGTTTGTAAAAGTAAAGATACATCAATTATGTGCAATGCGTTCCTTGTACAAGTTTATTCCTGTGCAGGCCATGAACAAGTGTCAGTAAAAAAAAATTGGTGGGGACATTTAAGCTCCGTCTTAAGGATATATTGCGATAGCGTTAATGAGTTAATTAATGCCCATACATGTGAAATTGCTGATTCTCAACTTCACAGACATATGTCCCTGGGAGTCCTCATACCACTCCCTGCACAATGGTACTGCAGTTAAGAGATGCGCCACTGTCCCGCAATAGGAGGTGCTGCCACCGGTGGGTCTTGCGCGACCCAAGTTGCTCTTCCTGAGCAACCGCTCGGTGGTTAGTTTGCTTACAATCCAGTGGGTAGGTTGTGAAGACCCCACAAGGTCCCCTGACCTAGCTTGCCCACCTAGGTTGCTTCTCCGAGGGTGGCTGCCGGAGCTGCCCTATGCCACCCTATTTATTGCTCACAACGCCAACACCGGATTTTCTGTGTGCTATCACATTAAAAAAAAAAAAGAAGAAATATCTCCCAAAATTTGCGCCCTCATCTGGCACAAAGGAGAGACAGAGACAGCTGAACCCAGGATAACATGCTAGCAGCACCTCGGTAACATCTTATTGGCCAGCAGGTGGATGCACAAGTTTTTGATTACAGCAGAATCTCTAAGATATGAATGTCACGGGGTTGCAAAATAATATTGCAAAATAATATTCAAATCACCTAAAATTTATATAATCTAAAAATGAATGACATCTGCACAGTGAAGCTTGGAAAATGCCTTCACACAGATCTGTTTACAGTTAACGGGATCGGCTGGACAGATACATGTGTCATTCTTAGCTCCGGGGAAAACTTTGAGAGTCACTTACACATGGGCCTTTATGTTTTCAGCTAAAGTGATGCTGGCTTTCTGTTCTATTTTTTGGTTAGATGTGCCCACACCCACATAACTGCAAAAGGCTGGCACTTACCTAGGTTCAGCGTGACTGTGATGATGTTTAGCGACAGTGTGCTGTCGGTGATGCTACTAATGGAGGACGTCTGAAAAGAAGGGCATATTCTTTAGAGCACGTGACATCCATACCATTCTGGCTCAAAATTGGGAGGTGCAGTTCACAGAAGTCTTTTCTTGGGCAAATAGCATCACTGCAAAGTGCAGCTTTTACTGATCAGGTGTAATGCAAGATGACAATCTCCAAATAAAAAATCCGCCTCCAGTAAAAAAAGACT
The DNA here is from genome assembly GCF_052857255.1 of Amblyomma americanum. NCBI lineage: Eukaryota > Metazoa > Arthropoda > Arachnida > Ixodida > Ixodidae > Amblyomma > Amblyomma americanum. Next base: position 17,656,155 of record NC_135498.1, on the reverse strand, counting down.
GTGCGGTGTGGGTCAGAATGATGCTTCTTTTAACTTTAGTTGCAGAATGTTCACAGGATGGCAACCCTCTCAGCCTTAATTGTGTGTGCCGGCACTACCCTGCTATGCAAACTATGTTCCAGGCATAGAATTTCTCAATATTGCCTAGAAGGAAATGTGGTGCTACGATAGTTGACCTACCATCAAGAGGTGCGGGAATGGCGAGAAGATGAGGTTTCATATTTCGCTTGGCCATTGTTGGGCATGAAGCATGGACTCAGCCGTAAACATAACACGTTGCAAACCTTGAAAAAATGTTGCAAAAGTTTGCATACCAGCTTAACATGAGTGTTAAATTTACTGACAAAGTGAAAAATGCACACTACGAAAAGAATTTAATCTGCATGCAGAGGAGATCGTCGCAGTGCAGCTACTGATTCAGAGGCCGAATCCATATTTTCGGCCCAACACTAGCCAAGCCAAATATAAAACCTCATCTTCCTGGCATTCTTGCAGTAGATCAAGTGCTCTTTAAAGGCGTGTGGACACTGAATTTGGTGGCATGTTTTCTTCTGTGCAGTAATGTGCAATACGTTACTGCAAACCAGACTGAGCATTACCTAGGTGTCTGCTAGTTTTTGGCACAATGGAAGGCCTATAGTCCAAATTTCCCGATACTACAATAGTTGAACTTTAAAAACATATAACATATTTTTGAGAAATTACTTCATCAGTGCATTCTCTTGTTTTCATGCATTCTTATGCTGGAAATGACAATTAGTAAGTGTGTTAGTGATCACAGGTCAGCACGACAGAGCAGAAAAAAATGAGAATGCAGCTGACAGAATACAACCTTTAACTGAGCCATGTACTATAACCTTGACCCCTTTCTTGAAGACTGTTGCATTATTTTTGAGCTGATATATGTGGTTTCATGAAGTTTTCTTATTAGCTTCCTGTTTGAACACTAACAATGTGCCAGATCCTAACAATATAAAGCAACATCTTTTCATTTCTACTGTGACCTTACGGCACGTTTGTCATTTGTCAGCAACTTTAAAACAGTGACCTTACAGTGACACAACAGGCAATATATATGTAAAGCAAACATAAAACACAGAATCCTCCTCACCCTACTCATGGGTGGCATCTTCTTGCGCCGCCTACGTCGATGCCTCGCATAGATGCGCGAAACGCTACTCTCTTCGGTGGTCGTCGAAATCCTGATAGAATACAGAAGCAGAGTAATCAGTAAGCTGGGCGAGTGATGCATGTCTCACCAAAACGTACACAAGCCATTGTGGCTTATACTTAAACTTCGCAACTTGTCTCTTGCAGCACTTCATGACCTGTCCTAGGCTAACAGAACTCACCGGCTTGTAGTCTCATCCTCCGAGTCAAGGAAGCTTGTCGTCTCTATGTCACTTGTGGTTAGCACCGAGGCAGCCCCAGGCTTAGCAGCCGCGTGTCCATTGGAACGACCGGCTGCAGATAACAAACACAGATGGCCCCTGGATCACACCCCATTTCACACACAATGCGAACTTATGTCAGTGGCTTCAGAGCACGTGTTTCTATTTCAAATGGTGGCAATACACAAGACATAAATAACAAAGGCATTGTACCTCCTTAATGCACATATTACAACAAGCTTTACACTTCAGTGCCTCTCAATTCAGCACTGTGCAACAGCCAGCCCCATAGTGTGCATGGACATGAGATTCCTGACATGAGGCCTTGTTGAAGAATGCTCACAGTAAAGCTCAAAGTGGTTTAGCTGAATACAACCCTCCAAACCTCTAGAGTGCCACTTTTAAGCATTTTATGCTTAATTAAGGAAGAAGGCAGAGCCATGTTCTTTCACCTACCTTTGTCTCGATGGCGGCCTGGTCCACGTTGGTGGTGGTGGTGGTGCTCTGCAAGAAACATGATGGTAAACAAAGAGAATGGCAGAACAATTATTTCGAAAAACTGGTCAGAAACATGCAATAGTCCCATATAAAAGCAGGTGGCTTGTCATAGAAAATATGAGAGTCCGAATTTTTGAAGCGTGAAAAGTTTTGTGGTGGCCGTAATAGGTGTAGTCATGCTGGCTTCAGCCGATAACCAGCATGTGCTAGCGATTATGGTAAAATTTTGGTTTGCCTATACATCATCCAGCAAGTTATTCTTTTTTTTTTTTTCAAAGAAATTACCTCTGAACACAAAGTGGGGAAACAAGATTGTGTTCATACAATCAAGAGGTTCGGTCCAAATTCGGAAGAGTTAGCAGGTTGGCAGTTGGAAATCTGCTCAAGAGTTAAAAGAAAGCCATGTATTAGTAAACGCAGCACAATAAGAAAGCAGAAATGAAAAGAAGTCCATATAACAATCATGTTCTGGAACAGTGAAAATGAAAACAAAAGAACATACTGAAAAAAAACAAAACAAACAACGGATTGATTCGAAGGTTGAAAGAGAACAATACATATAAAAAAGAGGAAACAAGGACAGCTGTGTATAACTTAGATAAATGAAGACACTGACAAATAACTGTTCCTTAGTAAAAAAAAAAACACCTTGATAGAAAAGTATCGTTTTACCTTTGTGGGAGCTTATGGCAGATTCAGACTCTGTAAAACTGGTCTCCGCTACATCCCTGGAAATGCAATTGAAGAAATTAGCACAGTACAGCAATGTGGCATATCATGCCAACCCGGTAATGTGCATTAAAAAAAAAATGCAAAAGGAAATGCAACAGTTTTCGGCCGACACAAACATGCGGCCGCCTGATGTGTATTATGGGGCAGCAAATGAAGTTGGCATACATCTAAAAATTAGTTGCTGTTATGCACAACAATATAGACAAATAGCTATGAGCAAACATCATGTAGTATTATCATAGCCTGAAATGGACCATAAACCATGTAAACTAAATGCAAATTAGTAGTTAGCTACGCAAGGACACGCTGATAGATAGCCCAATACTTGCATTGCAATAGCCCAGTCCTCCGAAGTAAAACGATAATGAAACAACTAGAGAAATTTCAATTTTCTGAACTAACTATACACTCGGAAGTTAATTTACAGACAATACGTAGCCGAGACGTAAAGCCTTTTGATAGACTTCGCGCATCCAGGAATTAACAGTAGCTATAAAAAAACACCAATTTTCACATCTACATCCCAATTTAGATCCCTAAATGAAGATAAATTCCAGCACCTTTATCATAACAAAGACATTCTGTGCTTCCTGCAAGAGCTTTTTGTGATTACGTTCGTGTTTCACAATCCTAAAGAGAAGTGACTGAGCAAACACAAAGTTACTCACGGAAATGGACGCTGCCGGTGTGTTTCGGTTCCCTCGGAGACAATGCTGCTCCCGTCTGCTGCCACAAGCTGTAAATTCAAAAGGCATCAACAATGCAAACGGCAAGGGCGCTAAGTCTGTTGGCCTGCCCCAATAGTTAATAATGTGCAGCATAACCTTTTGTCACTAACAGCAACGAATTTCGTTCGGTGCCTGTGCAAAACGAATAATGAAGTTCAGTAATACTTTCTGCTGGGCGAGTTGGTTCTTGCTATTGGGAATGCACGTAGCATGAGAGAAAAGACGAGGGGACAGCAGAGCCCACTCATCTGCTGTCCCTAGTCTTTTCTGTCGTGCTAGATGCATTCCCAATAGCAAAACGAGTACAAAGTTCGCCACCAGTAGGCATAGTTTTTGAGGCTAAATACGCATTTTGAAGCCAGAAATTAAAACGTTTTGCATTACTATAATAGTGTACACAAATTTGTATGTCTTGTTCTTAGTATGACACAATAAAAAGAGTTCAAGCATGTGACTATGTAGTGCACATGAAGTAATGAATAACACTATCGCATTAAAAAAAATTGCACACAGATGTCATAAACAATAGCCATACACTGCCATGTTTTGTAGGGGCATAAAAATATTACAGCATTGCTGAATGTCACAGTACAGGAAGCGAAGGAATAAGCTTGGATTCTTTTGATCTGTGCAAGCAACCGAAGAAGCAGTAAGTCTACGTCCCCAGAGGTACCATCTATAAATAAAGGCAGCTAGAAGTGACACAAACGTATATAATGGGCAACTCTCTGGCACTTGAAGCGCATTCTACATTACGAATAGCACGTCACTCACCCATGAAACCACACGGCCATTGAAGCAAGGCAACCGGCAGTCGTCCTCTACAATTTCCTCCTTGACCACCCTGAAACAACACGAGCAGAGCAATAACAGAGGAATTAAAAACTTGCAGGGTCAATTTAAACAGCGATATGAATGCACAGGTGACTACAAAGGTCCACAAAACCCACGTGTCCTGAGAAGGCTAAATTTTGCCACGTCTTCACTGCACAGCTTGAAACCCAGGTGGCGCTGACAGAAGCATACAGAGTTAGCTACACATACAACTAACAACTACATTTTTCCATCCCTGCATGCAAGTCCTGTAAACATTCAGTTTCTTGAAGACTACTGAGCTTCATGCATTTATATTTTTAGTGGAAGAACAAGCACCAATGTAGCGTCCCTTAGTTCTACATCACTCTGCTGAATATCAAGACATGCAGACCTTCGAGAGATGAGTGAGTAAAGAAAAGCAAGGAGTCCCAAGCTATGAAAACATTTGGATAACAAATTGAACACATTTCTAGCCTTCTACTGGTCAATAATGAAACAATAATAACTCGATAATTTTAAATGGCTAATAAAAAACTGAGGCCCTTCTTAACTACATTCTTAAAGAAGGAAATGTGATAGCATTTAGTCTGATGTTCTCTCATGTCTAATGAGTGTCTAACGTTCTTGCGATTTTTCCGCCAAAACTCCGGCTGGAGCAGGTTCCATTGTCTTTGTATGGTATGCACAAGTCACCACCTTCTAATGTTCCAGTAACTTCCAACGGAGTATCATGTGGCATTATACTAATCCGGTCACTAATCAACCATACTCCATTTTGTGGGGTGGGCCTACTTTTAAAATTTTGGGGGTCCTAAGGAATTTTTGGTGGCCAACTTCCAAATTTTGGTTGTCCTCACACTTTCAAATTTGGCGGTGCCCCAAGGTTGGTCCACTGGTGGTCACGTGGTGTTGATGACATCAGGGCACTCACAATCGCATTCATAGATTGTGGGGATCCTCATACCCCTACTGGCACTGTGGTGCAGTGAGTGGTTAAGCACTGCGTCATTGCCTTGGCAGGTGGCTCTTTCAAACACAGCCACCGCACCGCACCGATGGGGCTTGTGAGATCCCGAGCTCCAATTAGGCTCATGCGCAGCTGCACGGTGGGCAGGTGGCAACTACATTGAATTTGGTAATGGTGGGCAGTTTGCTCACAATCCGGTGGGCAGGGTTTGACGATGTCGCAAAGTCATGTAACCTGTCCCAACCAATCAGGAAATTTCGTGAGGAATTTCAAATTTCACGGTGCTCTCTGACTGGTCAATTGGGGTCATGTGACCCTGATGACACCAACAGGGAATTGGCCAATCAGGAAATTTCATTACGGAGAAGCCAAAAATTTTTTGTGAGACGACAGCCTCGACGCGATCGCAGTTATAAATTTTGAATCCTTAAAGGGAAGCTTGGGATTTTTTTCTGATGTCAAGGCACTTTACAGAAACTTCTACCGTAGGTACTATTTTACTTTACTGCTTCTTTTTTGCACCACATTTTGAATCTGGGAGGCATCTTGTTTCAGTGCAAAGAATTTTAAAACTCCATACTTCAAGGCTTTAATCGAGACGATTTCAATGGGCAACCTTCCATTTGTGACATCACAACTACCCACATGTTGACCTTCACTCAGCATTTGCCAAATTAAAAAGCTTCGAGCTTGATTCTTGTAGCAATAGAAATACTATTGGGAGTTATTGCTTACAGCTTCAAGTTTAGCCATTTAGCACACATACGACAGCTTGACGCTGTCTGTTTGTGACATTTGTTGGTAATTTGTGATGCCACGCATTGATGCAAACCCATTTGAGGTTTCAGTTTCCCATTTTTTGTTATTTTATAATTTTTTCGCTCACTATTTTCAAAAATAATTTACCGTTTCTAAAAGAGAGAAAGAGGTCCAAGGAATATAATTCATTCAACTACTCAAAATTTCCAAAAATCTTCCAGAAGATGCTCTTTAAGAAGCATGGGAGAGGTGGGAGTGCAATTTTCATTATGTCCACACAGGAGCTAAAATGGACCTCAACCTGTGTTTTCCAATGTCAGAGCAGACAAAAAATAGAGATATGTACCTGCAGCTAATGGAAGTTACCTAAAACAGAAGTTTCTGTCTTGGAAGAAGTGCCAGAAATGGATTGTCTAGAGAAACTTAGCATCATCAAGCAAGACAGGTGAGTTTTACAAGTGAGTGAAAGCATATGAGCTTGAACTTATGTCTAACAGCAGCCATGAAAAATAAAAATAGAGTAAAGCACTTCACTAGCTCTTACACCAAGGCACTGCGCAAGCTTCAAGACATTGTGATGTCTTTATAGTGGAGTGACTACAACATAGAAAGTGACAAACAGTAAACTTGTTTCGTTCCCTTTGTCACTTTCTCTCACATGGTGTGTAATTCTCTTTTTCTCTCCTGCACACCAGTTTTATATTCGGATTTAAACAGCGGCCAAGCATAACAAAAGACAAGTAGAAAAAGAGCATGGGACACACACTTGGAAAGAACTCTTCGGATCAGGTTTACCAGGATTAAGCACTTAGGGCAAGTGCTTCGTCAAAGTAACTGGTTACTTTCTTTTGTGTGTCCGAGTGGACTGTTTAGTTTTTGTCTTCCAGCAGCCTCCAACACCTTGGCACACCTACACTGGTTTGGTATCAAGATGCTAGGCACCCCATTTAGAATTGTTTAAGTTTAGTTTAACTTTTACTTCTGAAGTAACTGCAAAAATGAAATATGTCACAATGTTCACGACAGTTTGCGGTTATTCCCGTTAGTATATTCACATGCTGCTACAATTTTCACGGAGGGACACGGGACGCCCCGTGTCCCTCTCATGTCATTGTTTCTCTCGCGCTAAGCCCCTTCCAAATAATGACTTGATATACCAGCAACAGCAGCACCTTGTTGATAAGGCCCATGGAAGGTTTTTTGCGGATTTCGATTTACCTCCTTGTGGAAACCGCGTGGAAAAGGGGCGACACAAAAGAGCCCTTCAAGACGACTGTAGGTTTGACTAACACCGGTCAGCGAATTGCGCTCATGCTCAGACAGCGGTTCTCCAGGAGTCTTTTGCCCAGCACTTTCTGCACATAAATTGTGTACGAGCACGATTTATTAGCGTCAAATATGAATAAAACTGTGCCAGGCGACGTTGTGATTCATGCCCCAAGAATTAGCGCGCCGTCTCTCAGCTGTGCCAAATGTAAACGGCGGCTGTGTAACAGCTACGCGAAGGACCGTTTGTCACGGACCTGTCAGCGTCAGGGGCTCAAGAGTATTAGCACGGCAGGCGCAAGCGTGCCTTTTGCACCGGCATGTGTTTCCAAGCCGCTTACCCGAAATCATCGTCCATTGACTTGAAGAAGAACTTGTAGTTGGGCCTGTTGAGCACATTTTTGAAGTCCGCGAGCGTCACACGCTCGGGGGGCACGGGGACCTTGACGAGGTAGGGAGTGTCCTCGTCGTCGATGTGATAGATGATCTTGGTTTCTTCCATCTCGCGACCCGCTAAAGTGGCATCTCAAAGGAGCTCCACGCCAATATGGCGATAAGCCTCAGCAGTGCGAGCCCACCACTCCGCCGGAGACCACGGCGGCAAGCTCCATCACAGGCCACACCTTAAGGCGCCCGCGCGTAACGGAGAGCACGGTCGCCCTTCCGTCCAACATCAGCTGTCAGCTGGAGCCCGCATGTGCAGTGGCGTCCATCCGCCTCGCCAAGACTAGCAGAGCAAACAACCGTAACACCAGGCACTCCGGACCGCTGTCGGACGGACTCTAGCTACAACGTATGTACGGGCCGCCGATAAGCGAGGAGAGAATACAAGCCGAAGTCGTGCAGACGCAGTTCACGCTATTCTCGCTCAAGTTCTTAAACAATCGCGTTATTAAAGTCTTCTCTCTCTAACATAAATAATCAACGCCGCCGTGCTCATGCGCTTCGAGAGAGCGGGAGCAAGTCTTGCTGGTCTTGTCACTTGCACCAGCCTCCGCCAGGGAACCACGGACAAAGTTGCGTCCGCGACGGTATCAGCGGATCGGCGATATCGGTGGTATAGGCCAATCGACCTTGTTCGCACGTCCACGCCAACTTTATATTCGTGCTAAATTTATTTAGGCACTATGACAACATATAGTACAAGGCAACACCTTTCGCATTGTGAGCTGCGCTGAACCCTTCTATCTTGAATGTGTCTTTAGAGAGTCTCTCAAATGTTTGTGAACTTAAATGGTTCTTTTATAAATTTTTCAGATTAGTACTTTATTTAGTTTTATATTGAAACAAAGGTAAATCAATTTAGAGAATACTATCCTAATATTTTTCTCTGTTTTTAAAAGCTTACTAGCGCCCTCTACATTGTTCTTTGATTGATTTCGCAGAGAGGCACGCGGCAGCAGTCCTTTTATGTGTCTGGATTCGCGTACTGCGTGAATGTTAGCGAGATGAAGGTGAGTTTCTTCTAAAATTTTTGAAGAAATAAACTTTTGTTGCATGAAATATCAGTCTTAATGCTGCCACAGAAGTGCTGTAGTTTCAACAGTAAGGATTTTTACGTGCATTTTACTCTTACGAGCAATGATTCTTCGGATTGCCGGACGGGCCTGTTCGAACGGTGTGCTTGTCGACACACTGAACTGGCCTGCTATTTTCTAATATTCAGTGCAAAAGAAAAATTTTGCTGTTGAAACTGAATTTTATGCCTGCCAGCTGATTTGAATTTAATGTTGGTGTTTGTCAGCGCCTGAGTATTGTCTTTGGTTTATAGCTTGTCTTGACTCTACCGATGCGGTCTTGTCATTTATAATAGGGTTCCAGATTTGTTGACAGTGCAGTAATCTTTTTTTTTCTTTTTTCGTTGTTGTCTAGCTGAACATCTCCTATCCAGCCACCGGCTGCCAGAAGCTTATCGAAGTTGACGATGAAAAGAAAGTACGCATCTTCTACGAGAAGCGTATGGGCCAGGAAGTCGAGGCCGACTCCCTCGGCGATGAATGGAAGGTGAGTGGTGGTCGTGCACGTGAAAACGCTACAGTTTCCGAAAGCGCCAATAGTATGCATTGAAGGTCAAGTCGGCCAGGCTACTGCAAACGAATGTGGGGGTAGTTTTCGAGCTGTGTGCGCTTCGTGACGTTGACGTTTGCAGGAAGGCCTTGGTTTGCCTTAAATTTCCGTCTTGTCGTGAGCGTAATGGAGCAGCACCGCTGCATCTGTTCATTCTTCAGTAATCTTGGTCGGTATTGGTTTCCACTGGAACATCTAACCCAGCAGCTGTCGGTAAAAGGCTGGTGCCAGATTGTTTTAATGGGCTCATTACTACAGTTCTGATACCTTTTCATGTAGTGCCATCAGAGCGGCTGATTAGTTACTGTTATTAGTTCATTGTACAAAGACAGAAATGTTAGTACACCAAGGTACACCCTTGCCACGTATGGGAGGAAAGTATGCTCCTTGTTTTAGTTTGGGTAGCTTCTCTTAAGTTGAATGGTTATGATAGACCTTTTCAAGCTCGATGTAGAAGTCGCAGTAAATATTGCTCATTAGTGCAGGCAGAGTGTTTCGTATGGCTAGCACCTGTAGTCTGCATCACTTGTGTGTGGAGCACTCGAGCAGTGCGTACCAGTAATTAACTGATGGCCATGGTGATGATGGCTATGCCCTTTGTAATGGTCTCCACTGCCTCTTGGCATGGCAGAGCCAGAAGAGAAAAAAGCAGGTGTATACACAAAAGAAAATACACTGAGATACACTGAGTTAGTCCTTCTAGGTGAAACCTTGTCTGTTGAGCCCATTCTCCGTTCATACCCCATTTGCCACTTGAACTCCAGGAGTCTCTTCGCATTTGCCACTGTGAGGCCCCTTGCAGCTTTTTCGAAGCCAAGGGAGGCTGAAACTGTTGGGAACTCAGAGGCAGCTGTTAATGCAGGGCATTTGAAGATCACTTGGCTGGTGTCTCTTCAGCTGCTTCACGGATGGCACAGGGAGTGTTGAGATCGCTAGTAAATTTCGTTCGCTACACCCATGTGCACAACACTCTGTAGCCGGCCTCTGCCAGTAGGCCACTGCCCAGGGAATAGTTGAACAGCAATTCCCTGCAGATGAGTATTTATGGCACTATAGAAGCCTAGATTTAGCCTTGCCTTTGCCCCATTGAGCCACGCCCCTGTCTCTGCATTTTTCACTGGAGCCCGGGTCCAGCAGCCAACTGGAGTGTAGTTTCATGTGGCTTCAATTCCGCACAAGCGTCCCCTGTAGAACTCAGCAGCTGCAGCAAGGTGTTCGTTATTTACAGGGCAGCGCGCTGCTTGGGTGCTCTACACTTAGCAGACGCAGACAGAACGGATGCAGTCAGGATGAAGTTTCATGTGTTGTTAACGGGCTTTCATTGTTTGCAAAAATTGTCTGCTTAAATACTCAGCTCTGAAGGAATGCTAAAATTTCTTGCCATAATGGTGTATTGTAGAATTTACCTTAATGCTAGGCACACAGAAAGAACAGAGTGCATGTGGAAAAAAGGCCCATGGATGACATTAGTGGCAGGGTTGGGTGGGGAGCGACTAGAATAGAATGGGTATGGCTTGTTAGGGATAGGCTAATTGGAGACTAGTGCAAGAGCCCTTGTTGGTACAGTGGACATTGCCTGTCTGTTGGTCACGGCTGTAGCTAGGGGCAAACACTCAGTCGTCATCTTAGTAAGAGTCATGCAAAATGGAAAAACACAAGTGTCATTGCCTTGTAACTTGACTGAAGATTTATTTAGTGCAGCTTGATTGGCTTTCTCACTGTCATCTTGGAAATTTTGTGAGTTCTTTCACAACATGAATCTCTTCTGTATTATCCGTCTCTCGATACAATGTTGAACAGATTGTTGTGTGGCTTCATGAGTGATGTACGCAATTTCATGCAAAACATTGTGCAGGGCTATGTGGTGCGCATCTCTGGGGGCAACGACAAGCAAGGATTCCCCATGAAGCAGGGTGTGCTGACAGCCGGCCGTGTACGCCTGCTGCTGTCTAAGGGCCACTCGTGCTACCGGCCGCGCCGTACCGGCGAGCGCAAGCGCAAGTCGGTGCGTGGTTGCATCGTTGACTCCAACCTCAGTGTTATCAGCTTGGTGGTCAAGAAAAAGGGTGAGCAGGAGATCCCTGGCTTGACTGACACGACGCTGCCCCGCCGCCTCGGACCCAAGAGGGCCAGCAAGATCCGCAAGCTGTACAACCTGTCCAAAGAGGATGATGTGAGGCAGTACGTTGTCCGCCGCCCACTGGCTGTCAAGGAGGGCAAGAAGCCTCGCTCAAAGGCGCCCAAGATTCAGCGACTGATCACACCAGCCATGCTGCAGCACAAGCGTCGCCGCATTGCCCTCAAGAAGAGGCGCACCCAGAAGCGGAAGGAGGAGGCTGCCGACTATGCCCGCCTCCTGGCACAGAGGGCCAAGGAGGCCAAGGAGAAGCGGGCAGACAAGATCCGCCGCCGTCGCTCTGCTTCCCATGGCCAGAGCCAGTCGTCCACCCAGGCCTAGAAGTCCACTAAAATAAACACAAGGTTTTGAATCTGTGGCTCTGGCTGCTTTGCTTAGGAGTGCACAGTGGTCTCGCAAAGGCAGCTATGGTTTTTATTTATTTTAATTATTTGCAGTAGCCATTAACATGCCTTATATATATGCTCATATGCTCTAGATTTACACACTTATGTGGTGCTTTGCTGACATGGCTACAGGTGCAGATGTAGTGGAGACTTGCCTTTCGCAGTTGCTAAACTGTGTGGAAAGGCCTGGTGTTGTAGGTGATATGACAAGGCTTGTTCTTCATTAATGCAGCCCTGGCAAACTGCTATGAGCTTGTGGTGGTGCTGTGGGTCAGTTGAAAAACTTGTCAGAACTGTGTTGTTCATCTTGGAAATGGTATTGCCTAGCCATTTCTTGGAGGCTTAAAGGAACCGTAAATATGTCTTCAGCAGATATCTGCTGTGTGTACAAAGTGTTTACTACAAGAGGCTGGCATTGGTCAAGTGAACTAGTGGCGCCAAAAGCCACTGGGACTTTTTTCTGAAATCCCATCACTGGTGCACAGTGCAGCAAGATGTGTTTCTGTGCGACTGGAGCATCTGTGTGTTACTCGAGTCATGGGCACAGTATGCTTCCTGAATTTTCTGAAGTGTTGTAGAGCATAGCACTGTTTGTACATTGTGTAATCTTTATGTACATTTGAGCCGCTTCCATAGTTCAGGCCACCTTGATGGTTGCACGTTGGGTGGGCCTTAACCTGCTCATTACCTGTAGGGGTTTCAACATCCTGTTGAGCACAGAGGCTAGCAGCTGTTGGAGTAACAAAAAGACGTGTGTTGTATGGAACACTTCACCACTACTCCATATTGATCCTAATGCATTTTGCTGCAAATGGCAATTGTCTCCTGAAATTGCGCCACTGGTGTGCTCAAATATAATTCCAGTATCAGAGCTACTGCTACTAGGTGGAGGTGGCTACTGCATTATTAGCACAGGCATGACTTGGTGGTTTAGTTACTGTGTGACATAAACTGTGACTTACTCTAAAGGATCTTCAGAGTGCATTTAAAAAGAACAAAAATAGCTGCCGTCTTTGAGTGGCTATTGTCACTCTCGCCCGTGCTGTCTGCACTTAGAGCATGCCTGATTACAGCTCTTGCCTTCCATCCTGATTTTCATGGCCTATCATTGCAGATGTGGATCTCCCTCAAACATTGTGCTCCCACTTGCATTCTGCCGAGTTCTGACAGCAGTTTAAGCATTGCGCCATGCATTACCAGAATGGGCTTCCGTGAGGGACAGACTACAGCTGGATGATTTCGAATAAGTGCTGTTTGACCTCTTGCTTTTCATATTTTAATATGCCCTAGCCAGATGGTTGTGGAAAGGAATAGTCATTTTTGTCCTGACAATTTTTGAGGCACAAAATATTCTTGGATAACAATGGTGTGGGCTCCTGCTCTTGTGCACACTTGGCTCTCCTAACGTGTCTTTGAATTTGATTGCGCTGTCGCTTTTTTCGTTCCGCTGTAGCGCGAGCTTCTATAGTCTGATATAGCCTAATTCTGTAGGGAAGTTCCACACATATTTGTGACTGCAGCACAGGATTAGTCCTAGACAAAAAATTAGTTCATTGTTAAACTTTTTCTCGTGATCTTAACAAGAAGCATATACCAAACAAAATCAGGTCAGCATTTTTTATGCCTCTGGCTTGCACGAAAAAGCTCATTTCGTTTGCTGGTATGACTGGTAAGTGAAGTAATGCAAGACCCAGTGGCCCATGGTCCGTTGTTAACTGCTGTTTTTTAAGTATCCTATTGTAGTGGGTGGAACTTCAACTATAATGGGTGCCTCCAGTAATGCATTTGCAGTAAAAATATTTGCAGTGCGCTAGCACTTGCAATGACCATTACCTGCATTTACTCGCCTTGTGTTTGAAGCCTTTTTTTGTGGCAGGCTGCCCACCGGGTCGTGGGCACTATGCTCAGGTATATATATATTGTAAGCATTGTGTGTCGTCTTCCTTTGTTTATATACACCTTGCAACATACTGGATTCTGAGCAAACTGCCCACTGTGACAGGAGGCAGTTCATTTAATGACTGGTCGCAAGAGGTTGCTTGGGAAGAAAAACGTGGTTCTAGCAAGCCCCATTGATGGCAGGCGTGGCACATCGCTTAACCACTGCACCATTTTGCCAGAAGTGGTATGAGGGTTCCCAGGGATCTATGAATGTGAAGTAGAGAATGACCAATTTTGCATACACCCCAGGTGGTTGAAATTTCCAGAGCCCTTCATAACAGCGTGCCTACGCGACGTTAAACTACCATAAATCCATAAACCATAATTCTGCATATATGGCCTTTAATCCAATGTCGCTATCCGAACACTGGAACCGAAGTGAGAACCAGTGCCAGTGCACCTATTTCACATTTGGCCTACCTACGCAAATCAACAGGGCATGCCTGAAAATTTTTAGAGGACATTTATAGTTACTGTAGAGTGCATCCAGTTATTTTTGCTGGTTTCAAATTTTTATTGCTCTTTAAAAATTGGCGAATATGGAGCCGATGAAGTTTCTCTGGCGACTTTGAAGGCTCACAAAAGAAAGTGGAATCGTAACTAGTTTAAGCATTATATGCAATATCTAAGCGATAGGCCTATTCGATTTCGCTGCCCTAATTCCGTGAAATTCTGCCAGCGAGCAGCGTCAATTCAGGCAGTTCAAGTGCAGCTTGCAACTGGCTGCTTCCAAAAATTGTCGAGTGCATGTGTAGTCGTCTGCTAGCCCTGTCGTTGCCATCAAATTACAGTGATTACAGCCAGCTGCGTGCCGCCGACATCACCGCGGCAGCCAGCATCTTGACCTTTGTGAATTTTCAAGCAGCAAATTGCAGTAAAGTGTTGCCATGAACCAGCCCCAGGAAATTGTTTCACTGGAAAAAACAAAAATTGTCTTACACACGTTTTACGAATATGCGCTGAAATGCTGGTCGTGGGGCCCGACCGCTCAGGTTTATAGTTCTGACGCCCCGAAGTTACACACCTCCTCATTTCAAGAAAGAAACTACCCATCGACTTTGCCTTGATTACTCAGTGCAAGCCCACTACCCTCTATCGTGTTCATCAACACCTACGCATCCCCCCTTTACGCAAGAAAGAACATGCAGTTTTTTCACCACCTACAACAACGTCAAAAATGGGCGGGAGCCCCTCAAAAACGTCATTCCAGTGCCAAGGACGTGACGTGTTCCATGTCGATGCGGCTGAATATCCCTCCGGCCTCTACCATGCCCTTTCAGCCGTTGATTCTAGCAGCCGCCGAACAACGGCTGGCACCGTACACACCTCGCTCTTGCGCTGACCACTCCAGAGAGAGAGAGAGAGAGAGAAACCACTTATTGCCAAAAATTTGTAGATCGTGTGCGACTGCACCTCACTGTGACCCCCCACGGACGGGTGACCTCCAAGACCCAGTTAACGAGAGTTTCCCGTGTTGTCTTCTCCCGCTTCAGCCGTAGTTGATTCCAGCTCTCTTCGAAGGGAGCTGGCATGCAGGAGCATACGAGGTGGAGGCTTGACCTCACATCCCCATATGTGATCTTGGGTTGCCAATTCCTGGCAATTCAGCCATTGGGGGGGGGGGGGGGGGGGGGTGACCTGTGCTTTGATAAGGACCGCATGCGGAGGCTTGGAGTCACGATTTTCGCCTTCGACATTGCGAATTCTGTGTCTGCGACTGGGGAGGGCCGTCGGTCTAGTCGCGGACAGCTTGCGATCGAGTTCCGCGCATGGCGGTCCCCTGCTGCTCCGCCCTTGTAAAACGACGCGCTTAACGAAACCATGCGGGCACGCAGAACGCACAGCCGCGAAGCACCCCAAAACATGCCGAAACTCGGGTGGCCGCCTGTTGCACCAGGTTTTCTTTGACTTCCAACATTCAGGTTGTCTTTTTCCCGTCTTCCTCGAGTGATAAAAGTGCACTGGTAGTTTCAAAACAAAACTTAGATACTTCAATATTGATAGAACACGTAACCTTCGTGCACGTTTGTCAGCCTCGGAGACAGTTGGCTTTTCTCCTGTTTCACCATCACGCTTATACTTGCGAGATCGGCCTCCTCAGTGTTTTTTTAAGCTGAGTGCGAAAAAGTTATTTGAGAAAAGTAAAATTCTCTTCTTAGCTGCACCGTTGCCGGTGCTCATAGGATGCTCCTAGTTGTTTATTTTTTGCCCACTTTGTTGGAATTAAGGCGCGAACTAATTTCACGGACACACGTGCAAGCAGTCAGGAGACGTAGCTTTCTCTGCTAAAGTGGCTCTACATTACATAAATATAGCCTGTTGAACTGACAACTTGCTCTCATAGTATAGTGCGGTGTGTGAAAAGCTCTCCTCTCGTCAGGGTTTTGGGAAAACCTGGGTAGTGTCGATCGAAACGTACCACTTTGGGTGAGCCCTGTCACTAAGGCAGGTCCGGACGTCGCGGCTATCGAATCACTCAGGCCGCTTCGCTTCCACGCGAGTAGGCGCCGTATTCGTTCTTGATAGACTGTATTCTCTCTCGATATGGAGTGTTGCCGCGACAAGTTGTGAGCGCAACGCGCCAAGTTAGAACTTGAGAGACAGTTACTACATTTGGCTATTTCACAAGGGGCTCTATTTGAGCAGGTATATGTACAGGCATCTTCACGTTTTCTGCCGTTCAGGACGAAGGACACATTGTCAAAGTCAGTACGCACGCGTATAGCTTGTTAACTAAATCGCCTGTCTTCAGAGCATTTCTGCTCTTGCTAGCAGTCGTCGGCAAACGACCACACTTGAAATAAAGCTGTTTATCACCGCGGTGCAAAGCAACACGTTCGGTCCGTCCTCGTCAAAAACCGTCCTGCTGCATGTCGACGAACTTTGCAAAACGGTCATTTCGGCACGGCTGTCTTCAGACGTCGGTCCATGGGTAATCCTTTTTCATCCGGCGAGCCACTTGGGAGAACTTTACGTCGATGGGGTCGGTCTGATCGTAGAGCGACGGAGCCTGGAGGAAAATCCCTGCTGTGCCAACGACGCAGGCTATCGTGAAGAGCCAGAGAAAGAGGCGATCCAGAACCATGGCAACATATTTCCAGTCCTCGCGGATCTGCGTTGAGGGATGAAAGGGTTGCATTAGAGTCCAGCACGAGCATCTGCTTCAACGGAAAGTCATCACATAGAGACAAAATCGTAAAGGCAGAATAATAACACTTTTTGGCACAAAGGTAAATGACACCACTGAGATGGCTGTATCAGTGCGTTGCTTTAAAGATCTTGTTCACATGTGGAGAAGCACACTGGGGATCTGTCCTTTGTCAGTTAAAAGATAAGTACGCACATTTGGCTGCGCACGTAAGTAAGTGTAGAGGATGCGTGGCTCGTTTGGCTGAGACTAGGATTCTAGGCAAAAATGCCGACAGGACTGTGCGTGTTAGCCTGGAAGCTTACTATATTCAGAGATATGGCGACACTTGCATAAGCACTACTTCATTATCACTTTTTGCAGCAGAGGTAGACTTTTTAGAAGCA
This sequence comes from Amblyomma americanum, assembly GCF_052857255.1. NCBI lineage: Eukaryota > Metazoa > Arthropoda > Arachnida > Ixodida > Ixodidae > Amblyomma > Amblyomma americanum. Next base: position 17,638,933 of record NC_135498.1, on the reverse strand, counting down.
GCCAACGTTTGATTTTTTCATGTCTTGATGCTTGCTTGGGCTTGCTGCTACCTTTCTAGATTGTTCGCTCTCCTCCTTTTCACCTCTGTTGCTCACCTTAAGGCGTGCCATCCTTCAATACAATTCAGTTGTCAGTCAGCGCTTGTGTCTTGTCCTTTCTTCTTGTGCAGTTGCATGTTTTTGCGCTGCACCTTTTCCTTGGTTCAAAATGCACCAACTAGCCCAAAAAGTAGTTTTACTGAAGTTTTACTGTCCTTCGACCGCTTTAATACGCATCGCGCCTTACATATTTGATCTTCTTGACATTCGTTTTCCGAATTATCTTCCGTCTTTCCATGTTGCCGATTAGTTCGCTTATCGTGTATGAAAGTTCGGCAAAATGCCGGATGCATGCAACGACAACATCAGACAGAAAGACGTTGGGCTGCAGTGAAGGCCACCCACACTCTCGAAGTCGTCGTTGTTGTCAATGTGCTGAGCGATGAACATGGCGTTGTGGATGGCGCGCTCAAGGTCCCCGGGCGGCTGGTCTCCCACGGGGTCGGCCTGGTGCAGCCCCTGGGGCCGCGCCAGCAGCAGCGGCTCCGGCAGGATCATCGAGTCGTCCACGTGCAGCGCGCCGTGAGCGTTGCCCTGGTGCGGGGCCTTGGCCGCCGATCCCTCGTCAATCTGCGAGACCGACACTCGTCCGTATCTCACTGCTCTGCAACGTAAGGATTCCATGACCATGCGTGGCATAGAAAGGGTAGAATGTTAAAGGGAGTAGGAAAGTCCAAAGGTAACGTACGACATACTAAGCAAGATACAAAGTTAATTATCATCATCATAAACCGTACTACGCCCTCTGCAGGACACATGCAGGCCTCTCCTATTAATCCTGTCCTGTGCCAGCGGCGGCCACCCTATCCCCGCAAACTTCTTAATCGCATCCGCTTTAGCTACGAACGTCGTAGCGGTCTTTGGTGAGTATGGATGTACGGAATAGATGGATGGATGAATACGGCTGAACCCTTTAAATCGGGCGGTGGCTGAAGCCACCTAGCCATGACTTATGAAATTTTACTTCTCTTGATTTTAGCCACCAATCAGATAACCTTCGCTTGGTTACTTCTACACGCCTAAAATCTATTTCCCCTTCACTGTCCTTAAACCCCAATGCCTTGGATAAATCAGCCCCGCTGCTTTCAACTGTAGTAAATAGAGAGTTTTAGCACCACCTTGCGGAAAACCCGGTAACTACGCTAACTGCTACCGTACGGAAAATATGACAAAGCAAGCCTCGCAACGGTAGCAACGGCAATGCATTGCCATATTTGCCGTACAGCTGTCCGGCTATAGTATACGCTAAAATGGTCTAAAGACAAGCCCCTCACGATTGACGTCGCGCGGACAACATGACGTCGCTTCGCGCGAGAGACCGGCACCGAATATCACCGCGAGACCTCGGGAATGGGAATTTTGAAAAATTATTAGTAAATTATCGACTCGCTTTTGAGGACTTGTACGCGGCATGAACGTTCGATGGCCATTACTCCACACAATTCACGGATTTCATGGCCACTTTCAAAACCGCCTGATGGGCTCTTTAAGTACTTTTCTTGATTAACATCCTCTGCACATCTTTCCGTTCAATGCAGCCGGTTAGTTCAGATGACAGACGCATCGAAAGTCAGTTACCCTGCAGACAACAGATTTTTTCGTTTTACTACTGCCACACGTATGTGAATCGTGGACGGCATTAACAGGTCCAGCGGCACTGACGTCACGCTCTCAGTCACTTTTTCTCGAAATGCCTCGTCGAAGCTTGACTGAAGATAAGCTTGCATTAAGCTTTGAGAGTGTCAATGGGCCACAACTAGTTTATCGAATATAACAACGAAACGACCAGCAGGTGAAGCTATAAGTAAAAGTCAAACCGCACAGATCCAGATCGGCCTTGCTTTGAGCGAGACACAGAAATGATCACTCACAACGACTTCTCTTTCAAGGATATAAAACCACTATAATACATGCTTTGCGTTCTTTGAGTACCTGTTGGAGATATCTTTTCAGAATTCTTTTTTTCTAGAGCATCCCCTGCTGAAAGGATATGCCAATGAGTTTTCAACAAAGCTCTCAAATTCACCCACATATCACCGGATAGTATTGAGAAAAAAATGTGCACCGCAGGAACGACACTTTTTGCTTTGCATCATTTGAATAACCCTGGAAAGAATATCTTCGAAATTTTCTTTTATATTTAGAGCGTTAAATGCTTAAACGATGCATATAAAGATTTTAGCAAACTTTCGTACTGCCTCATGTGTTGTCCGTAGCAGGTAGCCAGATAATATAAAGAAAGAAAAAAGTTTTAACGTCGTTAAACAGAGTATGGCGAGCGAAAGCGCTTGGTTTCGAATTAGCTTGACTCTTGCCTGGACATTGCCTTACATTGTCCTCAAAGGCAATTTCTTTTAAACTTTCGCACCACGTGACCTTCCCCTAGCCACACCGTATCCAAGTCATTTCATCTCATAGGTCAAAGGTCGAGGTTCAAGAGACCCATCGGCTTTTTCAGGATTGCTAGTGAAATATATCGTGCTTTTGCACTAAACAAATGTACTGCTGGTAGCACCACCAGCCGACTAGCTCTTTTGACTTATGATTTCAATATCGCGTCTCTACCGACTGAGCCAGGAGCGTATCAGCGCCATTGAGCACCGAGCTGAGGGGACGGCTTGGTATATGTCGGAAGCTGGACAAAATGTAGAGGAATGTATGCACTTCTGTCTTCTTCGTCGGGTGCATCCCCACAGGGATGCGACGGAGATGTTTACTTGGCGGCCCCTTTCGAGGGATCGCTGGACTGCGATGTATGGTGGCGGCGCTCACCTCGATGCGGTATTGCGGCGGCCGCATGAGCAGCAGTCGCGGCATAAGGTGCACGAAGAGACGGCGCACCCAGGGCGCCATGCGGTGCGTCGAGGGTGAACGGAAGTGCACGTTGAGCACGGCGATGGTCACCAGCACCGACACTGTGACCAGGATCATGGTGAAGACCAGGTACTTGCCCAGAAGGGGCATGGCCAGAGACGTGGGCGGGATGATCTCGGCCAGCACCAGGAAGAAGAATGTCAGCGACAGCATGATGGAGATAGACAACGACACCTGCGCAAAAGCGAAGACGCGACGGCAAAGGACACTTTCTCAGGCGGCTTAAGCTTATCGGTCGTGCCTGCTGAAATAAGGCATTGACCTCTAGATCGGTCTCCACATCTAGAATAGTCTCTGAACTGGACTTTGAACTGGAAATATTGAATTTACTTACACTAAGACCTTCCATGAGAAGAAAGTCCATCTGCAATTCCACATCACTCGATGGTTCCGAAATTCACGAGTAAAGCTATAATAGCATAGTTTCCTTTTAATGGCTCTTAGTACTGCTGTGTTGATATACTAGCAGTGCCTACACATCAGAGCTCTGAAATCTTGCCTGTAAAGCGCCGGTGCAAAGGACAAAATTGGTGCCTAAAACTACATCGCGCTCGAAGTCGTCCTGTCATTTATGGTTTCTTATTGGTGAACTACAGTTTTGAAGTATAACGAGTTAAAGAAAGTTGTAATTTTTGCATTGGAAGCCAGAACAGAACATTTCACCAGTTTCTTCATTCTTTCTTCTGCATTCTTCACTTTCATGTTCCTTCATGGGCCAAAGTCTTGTGTTTTGCATCGATTTTGGGCATTTAGAACACGCAGTATAAGCGCGTGGACATATCTCTGCTAGACCTTCGCCCCGAGATCGTTTTAAGCTGCATGCTGCGTATGCGAAAGAGGGAGACCTTTTCTCCAGAGTCGGATGGCAGGTAGAAGACGAGGACGGATAGGCAGGAGATGCCGACGCAGGGGATGATGAGGTTGACGGTGTAGAAGAGAGTCTTGCGGCGCAGAGTGATGTTGAAGGTGATGTCCGGGTAGGGCTGTTCGCAGCACGAGTAGAACTTCTCACGCCTCATGGCCGGCACGGCCATGATGTCCCACTCGACGCTCAGGTAGAACTCGGTCAGGTCGATGCCGACCGGCACAATGTTCGTGTCCGGAATTTCGCTCACGTGCTTCAGGTCCACCTGCGGGACAAACAAGTGCTGTTCGCTTCGGCTTCAAAAGCAGCTTTGGTAGGACACTCAGTTTTGTAGCGATAGCTACACTACGCCACCTATTCGAGCCTTCAGCGTGGCCGCGGTTGGTCACGTGGTGCGGCTCGAGCAGCTGCTGCTGCGGGCGGCGCAACGCGCCGGCGAAACCGAGCTGCAACAGCTGTGCGCATGCGCCGTGTCAAGTGGGACGAAGATGAAGAAGGAACGCCCAGCGAAACGGAGCTGCGAAAGACAGACTTTGCAATTCGACTGGGCGAGTTCCACTCGGCCATCAGATGCAGCTATCGCGTCACTCCAGGTTTAACCAGAGCTTAAACCACAGCCATTTTTTTTTAGTGTAGTAGCTTACGCGATGTGTTCATTTTTCGAAGACGTTACCGTGATGCCGTATGCATTCGGCTTCAAGCGCGAAGTTTCTAGTGTACGTTTATAGCCGTACCTGGAATCCGTCGTAGGTCCAGGATCCGAACTTCATGAAGCAGTCTTGCTTGTCAAACGGGAAGTACTGCACATCGATCTGGCAGAAGCTCTTGTAAATGGCCGGCGGGTTCCAGACTACACGGCCGTCCTCGTGGATTATAGCTTTGGTCATGATGGTCACCTCGTAGTTGCCATCCGCACTGCACACACGAGCAAAGGTTGAATTGCTAGCAGCCACCACAGCGACATCACTACGCGTATCCATGGCATTATTATACTTGAAGACTGGCTGCCAAATTAAACTTTCGGTAACTACAAGAAGAAGAAATGGACTTCGATGGGGCTTGTATAATGTGCAGAGGTATTCTATGGCCTGTTAAGGCAGCGGACTGGATCCCAAATGGGTGGGCGACATATAGCTATGGGTGGCAGAGCGTCAGGTTGAGAGATGAGTTTAGGAAATCTGCTGGGATATATATCTATGGCAGTCGCGGCTGGAACCGAGCTCGGCTAATTGAAAATGAATGATTACATTGAAGGAGTGAATATGTATTTTTCAAGCTCGAGTCTTTGCAAACCCAACCTTGAAACTGCAACCGTCGGTAATGCCTAGGTGTTATATTCAGTAAATCGAATTCCAGTTTTTATCTCTGTCTAAGGTAGGCTGTTCAAATAAGGATTACCTGTTAGCTTCTTAAGACGTCACGTCTATTCTCTGAAGAGAAGGTGTGTCTAAATGTTTTATGTGTTATTTTATAAACTTACGTACTTTATTTCGCGCCACCATGCGGCCAGTTTCTGATCATGACGCATCGTCGCAGGGTTGGTGCACAGTAGCAGGAAACAAGTTCGGATTCCTTTAGCCCAATAAACGCTTGCGACAGCAACAAAGTGATTAATACTCTAAAGCATGCATGAATGGATTTCAGCCAATGCATAGCTGTGTAGAAGAGGGAAGTGTTAGCTATACTCCAGGCTATAATAGTTGCTCACCAGGAGCACAAAGTCAAAGATGGGCCCAGTCTTCACGAAGTGCGACTCACTTGTTGTAGAGTACAATGTCCGGCAGCCAAATCTGCTCGGCAGGCACGTAGAGTTCGGTGACACCTCCGTACTCCTGAGGATCCCATTTGAGCTTATGGTCGGACCATTCCTGCCGAGAAAGAGTGAATGGCCAAGACGAGAACAAAGCGATATATTTAAGTTTCAAAACGGCTACTTTCTCATCTCTTGTTCGGGACTGCCCCAAATCCTGACCAATTCCTAGCCATTTCCACACAGGACGACAACGAACAAACAAGACTGGGTGGCGCGGTTACTTTTATTGCCACACCTCAATTTAGTGTGCGAATTACCGTGTACAACCTTTGTCAGAAGTTGAGAGTCCAAGGGACTTGCTGACTTTGCTTCCAAGTCGTAAAGTGGGGCTCTTGTACTATTCTTGGAAGTCTTAAACTTCGGAGGGGCGAGGTCAATAGTTCCTCCCATCTTCAACAGGTTTTTAACGACAGTGATGCAGAACCCGCCACACAGCATGACCGGGAGAGAAACCCATTGGGCTCTTAATTTTTCATAAAAAGTGCACACGTAACCTTCCCGTTTACCCACGCCCGTGGTTCGTGGTTCAGTCTTTTTACGAGGTGTTTGGTTGGGAAACCTAGTATGAACTGTTAATTTCGTGCAGCAATTGTGCACGTTGTTCTAACATCGGTGAGCAAACCATATGACCAGAAGCGATGCATTCCACTTACATATCAACTGACTGTACGACTTTGTTTTCTTTTCAGTAATGCTATACTGTTAACCGTCCTGTTTGAAAAGGGACGCAGTACTGGGCCTGCCAAACGCAGAGTCCACTGTGCATGCTTAAAGTTGATAAATAGACGAATGTGTCCCCGTGATATAATCCTGTACAGCGATACAGTCATTGCAGCGTGTGAGGCGTTAGTTTTATGTCTCAAGATGTGTGAAACAGCGCTGTAAGCATAAAGAACATTAACCGGAGCACTGTCAACAAGCACCTAGCTCGCTGCCTCATAGAAATCTATCTCTTTTCTTTTACTCTTTATCAATGCAAAAAGTTTTTGTCGAGGAGATTGAATTCGACTCTCACCTTTAAGGAAGACTGGGGCAAAACAAAACATTTTGTTACTTTGTGCCTTCTAACTTTTACACGCGCCAGCATATTAATAGGATATTGGGCTGGCATGACTCGCCACATGCCCCGTGTAACTAAACTGAAAGCAGAGAAAAATATTTGCGGAGAGAGCCTAGCTGGATGAGAAAGCAGTAAAAAAAAAGAGGGAAATTGTGCATGCCACATTTCTCAGAACTGTGCAGCTCAATCGACCAATCGGATTATCGTGTTTAGCTGTTAGAAATAGCTGATCTTATGTCTTACAATGTTTAAGAAAGGTTCTTTGTGCACCATCTTGTGAATGAATTAGTTGCGCGACATTGCGGTGTTCCGCAGGGCCTAAAGTACAGATAACAGTTTTATTGCTTGCTCCAAAAGCCTGGCCGTGTGTTATCGCTCTTGGGATGGTCAGAACTTTCAAACGACGACATTGATAGCCGAGTGGCAGGAATAAAACATGAAGAAAGTTCTGGAAAACATCCAGCAGCGCCGATGTCGCCAAGCGTTTTGCTTTCTCTAAAGGCGCCCACCACAAAACAGTCAGCAATGCGATAGAATGCGAGAGGGAGAACATGCACAAACTTTCTTTAGAGCATAAGTCCCGCACTCTGTCCAGCGAGCAAGGACGACTACTTTAGCGCATTGAGAATGGATTAAGCTCTCTTCAGTGTGACCTAAAATCACGTCCATACTCCTGTCTTCACGTATAGTGCGAATGTAACGAAATCAGATGCCCGTTCGATAGGAAGACGGGAAATAAAAATAACCGTGACACTGAAACAAAAACGTTGCTAAGAAGCAAAAAAAATTGAAAAAAAAGAATCACGTTTCCAGTAAACTAGAAAAGCCTGGCTGTAAAGGTGTAACGGTGGGTCATAAAACAGAACAGTTCTGAGTTCTGTGAGTATCCAGTGGTTGCCACGCTGATAGGCTCACAAAGATTGTTATACTTCTTGTGAAATGACTAAAATACTGCGTAATGTCTCGATTTTCGAGGCTGCACCTCGTTCTGCGCCACGGGGTGAGGCAAAACGTGGCATTTTGCAGTTTTAATGTAAAATTTTAAGAATTTCCCTTTCAGCTGGTCTGTTCATGTTTAGTGAACGTGATGCCAGCCAGTAGCAAATAATTCGGCTGTATTTGTTTGCTGCTACCTGTTAATAATAATAATAATAATAATAATAATAATAATAATAATAATAATAATAATAATAATAATAATAATAATAATAATAATAATAATAATAATAATAATAATAATAATAATAATAATAATAAGGCGATGATTTGTAAATTTGTGTCGGCTTTGGTCCCACTGTCCCCTACACCACTAATAGATAGAAAAGAGCTTATCGCGGTAAGCTGTAACTTCATGAATGCACAGTTAGTATTTAGAGCGCATGACGAGGGGATAATGTGGTATGCTTACTTACTTGATTTACCCAGACATTGGTAGTCATAATCTGATTCTTCAGGTTCTAGAAAGACGAAGAGAAAAGACAGAAGCAGACAATAAATTTGGCGTATTCAGACCAAGACACAAAAGGTGCACCAAGTGTATAAATTTCGCCCTCTTTCTCTCTATTTCTTTCTTTCATTGTTTCTCAATCCATCAGGTCAGTAACTTTTTTGTGGCAGAATTTGGGAGCACTGTGCTCACCAACACTACGGGAAAGTTCAGCGCACAGAATTTGAATGAGGTTCTGTGCACTGTGGCGGTGGAATTCACCTAGAAGACATTTTTTTTCATGGAGAGATCTTCGCCTGTTCTTTCAAATTACTATTCTATCTCCACGTTCACGCGGTAGGATAGCTCGTACGCCCTCGCGAGTGACATGTTTGAGGTAAAACACGCTCAGTAAGCGCGTTTTTGAAGCTTGACGGCAATTATTTGTGTCACTTAAGCTGTGGCTTTGATAAAAATGAATTCAAATTACACTGTTTGGATCCGCCGGTGTGGAAATCATTCGATCGCAGTTTTTTTTCCTTTCCCAGTCTCTTGGCTTGAGGCCATATTGGAAGCACGTTGTAACACGTAAATATAGACGCCCACCATCTTAACGCTTATAATCGGCTTTGTGCATTGGTTTGTGAGCGGTGTGCTCTGAAGAGACTACAGACATCGTTGAGACATAACAACGACAATAACAACAGCAGAGAAACGCAGTACACTCGCTTCCTTCTTGAGACATGCCACAGTGACTACATGTGACAGAGTGTTTTAAATCGAAAAATTATTATGTGAGTAACGGATGTATTGATAAGCTGTCGTAGCCGAAGGGCGTGGCATAACAGGCGCATATGAAGTAGTACCATTCCACCGCTCCTAGACGGTTTCGCTCACGCCTTGAATTTTTAGTGATTATTCCGCAACACGGCGTACCGCCGCGTATTCTCCCTAGAAGCGACCAGCCGGTAAGATTTAGGTCTCAGCTCGGCGTCTGGACTGCTGCAGGCAGCAACTTAGGAGATTTTCCTACTATTATTAGCCTGACCCGCAATGAGCGAGTCAATGAAGCAGACAATTTTTAATTATGGGGAGTACTGATATAAGAAGGAACAGCTCTGTCGGAATAGGCACAGCGTAGCCTCACGCCGGGACGAAGGAAATGGCCGGGAAGGCATCGATGTCCGCAGACAAGTTGTCGAAACACAAAGCGTGGGGTCACAGTGTCTCGGGAATCCCGTGGTCAGAGAGCACAAGGGCCTCTGGAGGACCGGAGACACGCAGGTCGCCGTGTGTATACACAGGAAAGCCGGAACGCAACGTACCACATCGATGAGCTGCGAGAGCTTGAGCCCCATGCGGACGGTGAGCCGGTCCGAGTTGTTGCTCACGGGCCGGATGAGTCGGTTGTAGCTGCTCATGAGGTCGTCGTAGAGTCGCTTGGCGTCCGGGTTCCCCAGGCAGCTGCGGGGCGCGCACAGCGCGAGCAGAGCCGCGATCAGCAGCTCCGCCGGCGCCGCCATGGATGGCCGGGCGTTGCGGCGCCGCCGTGGGCCGCCGCCGGAGGGGAACGCCATCGCGTCCTCTGCCTCCTCCATCCCTCAGGTCCTCCTCCTCCTCCTCTTCCGGAGCATCGATCCGCTTCCTCCCGCTGCTCCGCAGTGTGAGGGGTGCTTGCACCGGACACGACGAAGAGGTGCAGAGAGTAATGCGGACGGTGGCATGCTCGCATGTAACGCAGCGGAAGGAACCAAGGGACGGATACTTGGATGACCATTGGAGTGGCAAGAGCTTCAGTGTGGGATGCGGCAAACCACCTGGGCCTGGTAGAAGTGAAGCAAGCAGGAATTTTGAAGCAAACAGGTGCGCAGAAACAGAGAAAATCGAATAAACAATGATGTTGGTGCCAGGAGACAAGACACAAATACGTCTGTGCGACCTGTACATTTTCCAGATCTGCTACTATGGCTATGTTTTTGTGATGTTACCCGGGATGCTTCCATACTCCAAGCTTGTGTTCCACGCGTAAGGCGGCATGACAGTTAGACGTCAGGAACAGTAATAAGAATTTTGTGGTTGCGTTTGGTTGTCCGTGCATGCGTGTGCTTCGTCGGTTATTTCCGGTGCATTCTGGGCACATATACACCTGAAATGTCCAGGAACTCAGACGGAAGCGATTGCTGAGAATCTTTCTTACACTAGGTGTTTCTGTACGCTGGGATGATTCTCTGTGGGAACGCAAGTTGTTAGATCCCAGTCACATTGGTCTCGAAACTGACGGCTCGCGCTCGTTGCTCCCGCTGCATAGCCGCATAAAGTTGTCTTCGGGTGTAGTTCCCCTCACAGGTTGTGTCAGAGTTCATTGAAATGCTCGTGGTCAGATCCATTAAAAGGCCCCGAAACTATATCGCATTCCCGACGCCACAACGCCAAGGCCCGTTAGGACCCTCTTCAAACGCGGCTACCGACAATCGTTCGCAGTTCTGTGGGTCTATAGCGTTGTGTTGACGTGTAGTTTGTTTCGTCGTTGTTAGGACACGGGGAGCCGGCACTCATACTGCAGACAACGCCTTCGTTGCACGGCTCGCCGCAGCGCGGCGCCGCTTGTCGCTGCGCGTGTCGGTTCGCGCTCCCCTCCCGCCGAATGGATCTGGGCCACGGAAGAAGAGGCGGCATCCCGGAGGAGGATGCGGAGAAGGGAGTGGCGCGTTGGCGGCGACCACCCGGAGCAGCGGCTGTGGCGGCATCGCCGGCGGGCACAGCTTGGCCGCCGGGCGCCCAGGAGCACCCAGCAGCGAGCACCGCCGGCAGCAGCTGATCATGCTGCAGCCTCCGCGATGAGCATGTGGGAGCGCCCGCGCCGCTGAGGGGTCACGGTGCCATGGGCGAGACCCCGTCGAGGACCACTAGCGGGCCTCCGGGGGCCGCGGGGCCGGCATGGCGGCTGCGGCTGTCCGCGCTCATCGTGGCGCTGCTCAGCTGGCGCACGCCCGGGTGCGCGGCCAACGGGGACACCAAGCGCCTCTACCACGACCTCATCAACGGCTACAGCTCGCTCATTCGGCCCGTGGGCAACAACTCGGACCGGCTCACGGTCAAGATGGGCCTCCGCCTGTCGCAGCTCATCGACGTGGTGAGCCGCCCCATCGATCGCCCCGCACCGGCAGCCTCATGTATGCGCGCCCCGTTGGGCGGACGGGCACAGCCCCGTCTTCTTATCAGAGGTCGTGGGTGCGATACCCGGTAACAGCAGTGAGCTCGTTTCGGGGGGATAGAAAGTGCGCCTGCCACATGGCGAAACCCCGGGTGCGCGAGGAGCTACTCCGCAGCTATACAAACAGCACGCCGCCCTTAACGTCGCATCGAACTTTTTGGGAACAGAAATGGTTTGCCGTGGCTATTTTTATTGACGTTCGTAGGTATATTGCTACCGATGGCCTATCATTCAATAGATTCTTCTGCACAGACTGGTTGCCGGGGGTGGTAAATGCAACCATGTTTATAATCGCACTGAGGCGTTCGCGCCTTGCATGCGTGCAGACTTTGCATTAAAGGGAACGATTTTAATGAAACGGAACAAAGGATCAGCGACCACGTCTGGCAGATTCACGGCAGCGGTTCTGTACGGCGCAGGAAAAACAAAGGCGAAAGGTTGACCTTCAGCTTTGAAATCCTCAGCGCAGCTGCTTCTGTGCGGACAAGGTATATGAAGAAGAGAAGCAGCAAATTCAGCAAGACACTCTATAATTATATTTATCAGAGCGAATGAGTCATTGCAAATGTGCACGCCAATGGCTGCATCACATCTGCCCTCTCACATTAGGCGTACGTATGTGGTTGCAGACACACGCACACACTCGCCCGCAAGGCTCATCCGCGCAGCGGACGTAAAAAATACAGCGTATATAGTCAGAGAGCACTCTGCCTTATAATTTTCCTCACAGGTAATCTGAACTCTGAAGGCAGGTCAGCCACGGATTTTTCTTTTTTTGTGTGTGTGTGGAAGGGGGGGGGGGTAATGCGCCTTAGCATTACCTGAGTGTTTGTTCATGGGTTTAACGTTCCAAAACGACTCAGGCTATGAGGGACGCCGTAGTGAAGGGCTCCGGAAATTTCGACCACTTGGGGTTCTTTAACGTGCACTGACAACGCACAGCACATGGGCCTCTAGAATTTCGCCTCCATCGAAATGTGTTGATGTAGTCAATATATACTATATAAAAATACAGCTTCACCGTAGGCAGTGATCGCTATGCGAACAAAGAAAAAGTAAAAATAAATAACACGATTGAAGCAATAACCTCGACAGACAAGTCAAGACGTGAGTCGAAAAACTTGCCACAAAGGTATTGTTTCCATCTTCACTCGCAGCTGTAGCAGACATCTGGTTGAGCGGTCGATTAAAAAATATGATGCATGGAAAGAAAGCATAATGTGACCCAGCTACAAGGATTTCCAAGCAAATTTGGAGAGAATGCGACATGTTTTCTTTTTTTGCGACAGCTGACTGGACTGGAAACGGCGTGTGGTATATTTTATTCCGAAATGGACTGCGCGAAACAATTTTCAACTGATTTGTTCTTCAGGAAGCGCCAAATCGGGCGTTAATAGTCCCGCACAATGTTAATTCGTTACTGAGATGGGAGTAAATCAAGCGGGTCGGTTTATAATACCAGCTGAGCGTCATGGGCTTTTTTAATCGTTGCTACGAATTGATGTAACTAGAAATGCAGCGCGAGGAAGTGCGTCATAGCGATGTCATGTTTCGAATTTGTCGTTTCGTTTGCTCCAGCGGCTTTTAGAGCTGCTAACATTTTTAATGACGTAGATGTTCTTTTTCTGATTCCAGAACCTCAAGAACCAAATAATGACGACAAATGTATGGGTAGAACAGGTAAGAAAAGCCCTTATGATTAACTCGCTGCATTCTTGTTGCGGACATAAATTTATTGATTGGTTCCAATAAATAAATAAATACATACATAAATCAATCGATCGATTCATCAATCGACCAATCAATCAATAAAATCGGGGCGGAACAAAGGGCATCAAGCTAAACCACTGCGTTGGGCTCTTCATTTGCAGGAGTGGAATGACTACAAGCTTCGCTGGGACCCTGAGGAGTACGGCGGAGTAGCCAAAGTCCACGTACCAGCTGAGCAGATATGGTTGCCAGACATTGTCCTTTACAACAAGTGAGCACTGCCGCTTTCTTTTCTCAACCAAGTAAACGAACAAGCTGTAGTGTGCAGCAGACAAGCGTAGGGAAATGATGCGCTCATTACGACATGCATATGAAGGAAGCCAACAGTCACTGCAACCAAGTAAAGCATAGGGGAATGTATTTTTCTCTATTTTATATTTTTTATCTATGGTCTCATCTGTGGTTTCTGAGACAGTTCTGTGCATCTCTTTGCATTCTCTTTTCTATGTCAACGCGCTTATGCGGCCAGCGCTGACGGAAATTACGAGGTAACCATCATGACCAAAGCCATTCTCCACTCGGATGGCCTCGTCATCTGGAAGCCACCAGCAATCTACAAGAGTTCCTGCGAGATAGACGTACAGTATTTTCCATTTGACCAGCAAACCTGCTTTATGAAGTTTGGATCCTGGACCTACGACGGATACACGGTTAGTCCCTGTCAGAGCTTTAAGGGCTACCGTTTCTAAGAGAATTATAGGAGCTCTGCCCGCCACTGCTTTACAGGTGAAAGAGTTTCGAAAAACATTATGTATGCCACGTGTAAGAGAGAGCCATTCGATGTAAATAAAGAGCCTGTACAGACAGATCCTGGTCTCTTTGTAAGTATGCGCCAAGACTAGAGTGGCTTAGCCTGACGTGAGTATAATACAGAGTAGTTCAATGTTCAATCACAGCACAAAGATGGACGAGCTTTTTTCGACGGGGTTTGTGGCAGATGCTGTTCGCAGAACTCGACAACTGTGGGCGTGCATCCTTGTTTGCAGCAGTGAATGGAATTGAGGAAGGGGCTAAGGGCGGGGATGAATGGCTGCAGTCTGGCCTGGGGCTGACGCAGGTCGACCTGAAGCACAAGCACCAGCGCGACGACTCCAACGACATCGCGGTGGGCATCGACCTGTCCGAGTTCTACCTGAGCGTCGAGTGGGACATCATGGCGGTGCCCGCGCGGCGCAAGGAGAAGTTCTACTCGTGCTGCGAGGAGCCCTTTCCGGACATCACCTTCAACATCACGCTGCGGCGCAAAACCCTGTTCTACACCGTCAACCTGATCATCCCCTGCGTGGCCATCTCTTTCCTCTCCGTGCTGGTCTTCTACCTGCCCTCGGACTCCGGCGAGAAGGTCTCGCTCTCCATCTCCATCATGCTCTCGCTGGGCGTGTTCTTCCTGCTCCTGTCCGAGATCATCCCGCCCACCTCGCTGGCCGTGCCCCTGCTGGGCAAGTACCTGCTCTTCACCATGGTGCTCGTCTCACTCTCCGTCTTCGTAACCATCGCCGTGCTCAACGTCAACTTCCGCTCGCCGGCGACGCACAAGATGGCGCCCTGGGTCAAGCACGTCTTCCTCAAGGTCCTGCCCCCAGTTCTCCTCATGAAACGGCCTCAAGACGATGATGACGATGACGATGCCAGTGCCATGGGCTTCGATGCCACGCCGTCCGCCGACAACCGAGCTCCGCCGCCGTCTCCGCCGCCGCCGCCACCGCCACCACCGCCGCTACAGGTACGCCCTGCCTCCTTCCGCTGACTGCCCCCCGGCAGGTGATCTAAATTATTCCGGAGCCCTCCACTATGGCACCTCTTTCTTCCTTTCTTCTTTCACTCTCTCCTTTATCCCTTCCCTTACGGCGCGGTTCAGGTGTCCGCCGATATACGAGACAGATACTGCGCCATTTCCTTTCCCCAAAAACCAATTATTAGTATTATTATTAGCCCCCCACGTTGCTCGTCGCTGAATACGCAGATGAGCCTTCCCGGAATTTTCGAGGCCCAAATAGCACTCCCAGCAAAAGGATATCTTGAGCACAAAAGTTTCTTTAACGTGCTTAATTATGGTTAAGGGAAAATAGCTGAAAAGACGGGGACAAGTGAAGAAAACAACAGGACCAGCGCTATTCCTGATAGCGCTGGTCCTGTTGTTTTCTTCACTTGTCCCCGTCTTTTGCGCTATTTTCCCTTAGGCATGTATCGCCAACTCACCCGTCTTGCCATCGTGTTGAACTTAATTATAGCTTAACGTCCCAAAGCGACTCAAGCTATGCGAGACGCTGTAGTGGAAGGCTCCGGAAATTTCCACCACCTGGGGTCCTTTAACGTGCACTGAGATTGCACTGTAGACCCGCCGCGGTGGCTCAGTGGTTAGGGCGCTCGACTACTGATCCGGAGTTCCCGGGTTCGAACCCGACCGCGGCGGCTGCGTTTTTATGGAGGAAAAACGCTAAGGCGCCCGTGTGCTGTGCGATGAAAGTGCACGTTAAAGATCCCCAGGTGGTCGAACTTATTCCGGAGCCCTCCACTACGGCACCTCCTTCTTCCTCTCTTCTTTCACTCCCTTCCTTATCCCTTCCCTTACGGCGCGGTTCAGGTGTCCAACGATATATGAGACAGATACTGCGCCATTTCCTTTCCCCGAAAAGCCTATTATTATTATTATTATTATTATTATTATTATTATTATTATTATTATTATTATTATTATTATTATTATTATTATTGCACTGTACACGGACCTCTAGAATGTCGCCTCTATCGAAATTCGACCGCCGCGGCCGGGATCGAAGTCGCGTTTTTCGGGTCAGCAGCCGAGCGCCATAACCACTGTGCAACCGCGGCGGTGTTTTGCAACTATTCATTTTCCGATCCGTGCTATGGCGGCCTTCCATTGTATGTAGCCACCGCCTGTGATGCCAAGGCTGACAGCTAATAAGGAATATCATACAATGGCTCCAGTATCAAAGGCGGGGCTGACCGATAAGAGAGGTAAAAAAAATCGAATCGAGAGAGTTAATCGCTTCAAAACACAGCCTCAGCCCGTTGTTCCCACATTCTATCTCATTCTATCTCCAACCATCACTTTCATTTGCTATGTCGTCTTTTATATCTCCGGCGATGAGATTTGTTGAAATTGTGTGCCCTCTTGTTACAGTCAGGTTTTGCGCAAATTTCCTTTTTTCAATGTAATAACTTTTGCTTGCTGTTTCACACTTTGCAGTATATATTTGTTCATGACTGCTGACCGCTACGTGTAATTGCCAGTGTGGGGGCCTGCGGCCTTGTCAAGCTGCCTTAATGACAGCTTTTTCTGCAGGCCTCCGGCATCATGTGCGTTTGATGCGAATAAATAAAGTTATTATTATTATTATTATTATTATTATTATTATTATTATTATTATTATTATTATTATTATTATTATTAAGACGACGCAGGCAGGGTACGACTATTTTTATTCTTTTTACTGCCAAGTCTAAATTCTGTCAAGATATTGACGGTCAGCACATGACTCGCGGCCAGAAAAGCGTCACGTGATTAAAGACGTTACTTTGCATCAATATAACTTTTCGTACCGAATGCGCAGTTGTTTCATAAATGAGGCCCAGCCGCTGAAAGCGTAGCTGAAAAAGGCGTCTGTCCTCCGCAGGAACTGACACTGTGCGCCTACCACTCAGCTGAGCCGCCAGAGAGCGGCGGCGATGACGCCTCCCCGAGGGCGCTGCCATCGCCGCCCGACGGCGGCGCCGACCCGGGACCCCTGCTGGACCAGGACCTGGCCAGGCCTGTCTTCAACGTGCGCTTCATCGCTCAGCACATGGAGAACGCGGACCACTTCGACCAGGTGCGCCGTCAACGGAATGCTCACGAATTAATGGGGGAAACTTGTGTACCTTCTGTTGCCAGCGGTGTTTTTGTTGAGGATATCGTTCCACGATGATGCGTTTTTGCACACGCTCCTTTGGTTCTCCTCTGCTCTACGTCGAGGAGGCCGAACCACTCTTAACAAGGCAAGAGAGAGAAATGACTTTATTGCGACGCAGCATCAAGCGCCGGAGATATCCCGCTCCAAAGTCACCAAAGCTCTGTCAGCTAGTCCTAGGCTATAGCCAGGTCCGCCATGTTGAGAGAGAGAGGGGTATTGATAATGAGGGATTGAGCGGCAATGGAGGGAAGAATATAGCTGACTGTATGAATTCCTAGCGTTCCCAAAGCGTTCCTGTAGCGTTTCCAAAATATCCCGGGCCACTGGGTTTGCTTTGGGCCCTGATGTGCGGCTCGTATGGTATGCCCGGCGCTGAACCTTTTGAAAGAGTTGAATAAAAACTTTTCCTTGAGCACTCAAAGCTGTGAGGTGCCACGACTTTAAATAGGGGTCTGCTACGTGGGCCAAAAGCAAACAAAGTGGTACTTTAGAAGTGGTACGTTCTAGTGGTTGGTTGGTTGGCCTCAAATAATGCTGGCACAGACCAATGCACTACGGGGGAGTGGCCAAGACACTGGCGGTTAATTGCTGGAAACAGGAACGTTTTAGTGAGTGTTGTAGCATCCACTTCTTTCATACTTCTTTGACTTAATTTTAGAACTAACAAACTTTACTTGTACTTAAGTCTTCAAGAATGCGTATCTCTGCATAGCATAGGTGAAATCACCTTTGTAACATATTTCTGCTCTCCAAACAGGAGCACGGCGCATCGTCCGAATACCGTATCTATCGTCATTTACAACGCTCGAGCTGGCAATTGATGAAGGGCTTAAGTAGAAGCTAGAACGACCAGAGGTTCGCAAAGTTTATTTATTTTGAAGTGGTCACAGAATGCTTAGTTTACAGGTGATAAGTATACTGAGGCCTTAAGTAAACCGCGGTGCGTCGACACACTTTTTTGGGCGCAGACACCAGCCGCTAGCACCTCTATTTACTTCAAAACGGTCATCACAAAGTCATGTCCGTTGTAAACATCACAAGTATAAACCTAGTGGCAGGAAATTTTCTAAGTGCAATTCTTTCGGCAATAATTGTGCCTTTTACTGCCGGAAAAAAATATCACTGCGCCCAGAAGGAGCCGTAGAGTCAATTTTTACTAAGAACGAAATTGAGGTGGAGTTTTTTTTAAAGCGAAATTTATTGCCGCAGGGCATCAATAATGGGTGAAGGTGTGATGAAGTATGTATCAGTGATTAAATGAATGGAAAAAGGCTAGCTGATTTGATGAAGTCCAGTAGAGAACGATGGTACGGTCCCTGCGTCCAGGCAATGTGTGAAGCAGGGTTGCTTGGTGAAAGACCCGCTACCATCAGGTGCCGGGTCCTTGTAGGCTTGATAGCTGGACATTCCCAAAGTAAGTGATGAATGCCGGCTTCAATGACCTCATGTTTGCATATCGGACACCCTGGCCGAGGAAACAAATCGTCATCAGTGTTCCTTTAAGCATCTTACGGCAAGACTCAAATTGCATGGCTGAGGTATTCGTAAGTAGTATATGCTGGGAGCATTGAAATAGCGAAGTCCAGCTTTCTCTGGCAAAATTTTGAAAATTGGAAAATTATAAGACACTGCTTGAAAAATAATGAATGTAATGGTCCATTATTCTGACATGTATTAACATCGCCCTTTTAAAGAGTTTCCAGCGATCGCATGGAACAGTTACGACTGCTGTAGGAAACCAGTGGGGAACGGTTTTGACGATAGGAAAAACATGAATAGAAAAAGCAACAAGACAGCCGTCGGGCGATCTGCGGATATGTTGATTGTTTAGTGAAATCTTAAATTATATGAAAAAATTGCGCTCATAAATTGTTTCCCGATAAAAAAAAATGCCAGTGGCTTAACTTGGCTAACCCTGAAATTCAGCGAAAAGCAAGCAAGCGCTTGCTAAGCGTCTGAGGCTCACCCATGGCAGCTCCGCCACACGCTCGCGACAGCCGTTCTATATATACCCACACGACCAAGTGGCTATGACGTGGTATCACGTGGTTTTACGACAACCCTATCGGATGTCATCGCGTGGTTTCACATCACCCATTGGATGTTCTTAAGGTCAAAGGTCAACCCAAAGTCACCCAGTGTCAAAAGTCAACTAAAGGTCACGAGTCAAGGTCAGGTGTCAAGGGTTCGACACCATAACTGCTCCACATATGGTCAGGAGCAGGAGGAGGAAAACATTTATTAAGAGCATAAATACTGGGTGGGTTCAGTCATACACGGCTACATGGTCATACACGGTCATACATGGTCACGCACGGGTAACGTAGTTGGGCTGAAGGTCGTTCAAGGTCCTTCCCCGGCCTACACGGCGACTGCTTTACTTAGCGTAGTGAAGCTTTTCGCTTCAAAATGCTTTTGTCGAGAATTGCTGGATATGTGACGACAGGCATCTGACTAACGCTGACGCCGTTCGTGTCCGGTGCTGTGCGCAGGTCATAGAAGACTGGCGCTATGTGGCCATGGTCCTGGACCGGCTCTTCCTGCTACTCTTCACTTTCACATGCGTCGTGGGCTCAGCCTGCATCATCCTCGAGGCGCCTTCGCTGTTCGACGACAAGCTCCCCATCGACATCCTCATGTCCAAGGTGGCCCCGCGGCTGCGGCGCATCCACGACTGAGCCTGTCGACATCGGTTAGCCGAGGACGCTCCCACCACTCGTCCTCCTCCTTCTTCGGACGTCGTCGTCGCCTCCTCGCAGCCACCCTGCGAGATGGACACCGCAGCCCAATCCTCAAACGTGTTGAATCAAAACACAAGTGTGACAGGAGTGAGAAGGTGTACAGCTGTGACAAGAGAGACTTGCTGTTTGTAGTGAGCAGTTTCAAAATGGGGGCACAACTATTGTGACCGAAAGGGTTAAAAAAAAAAGAGAGGTTGGAGGCGTGGCGGCACCAGTCTAGATATTTTGTACGCTCGCCCGCTTCATAACGCGAGCCCCTAGACGAACAAAATGATATTTTGCCGGGGAAGCTTCCTCCGTCTTTCTCAGTGTTTCTTCGGTGTTTTTAAGACACGCACGTTTAAAGCAAAATAACGAGAAGGTGCACAAAATGGTGTAACAACGCGTTCTTCGAACAGCACCGGTGTCCGCCTCGCGTCGTTTCGGTTTTTCGCTTGCAGCCCTCTTGCCTCCTACATCGAGCCACGAGTGTTGTTTCCTACCACTCCTGATTTCCCTACGAATCCGCATTATACTTACTTAGTTTATGAGTGCGCGAGTTGGCGGGTTGACATCTACTCTTAGTTGTTTTTTAGTTTTGTTGCGTCGGCCTGTCGTCCTGTAGGTGCGAGTCTAGGGTGCGACACCACTGTGTACTGTTGCCCGATGGTCGTCCCGTTCGCCATGCGCTCAAGACAAGCACGATGCATTTCCGCGTCTTCAGCCTGAAAAAAAAAAAAACCTTCGTTGTTCGGGTGCAAGTTGTAAGTGCTCGTAGCAAGCTTGGTGTGTACTTGTTGGCCGCCCCCACCGTTTGATCCAGTTTGCTTTTTCTTTGTTGCTGTTTTTGTCGATGGAGTCGCGTCGTTGTCTCATGGAGGGACGTCGCCTGCGGGAACCGAAGTACGCTGGACTCGCGCGGAACACCTACGCCCAGTTTTTAAGACAGACACTTTTTGGCTGCTGCAGAGAGCTAGAGGCCACTGCACGCGTGGCTGCTCTTTTTTTCCTTGTACGTTTTTGAAAGGAACGTAGGACAGCCTTCAGCATCGGGATCCTCGAGCACACACATCGCACGAAGCAACTGGTATCTATAGGGCTGGCGTCTGGCTTGATTTTTAGGCTAGGCTCCTACTATAGATCATGCATCGCGCAAATGTTCTCGCAGAAATTGGCCACGTTTTACGATAAAAGTCTAATGAAATACCTCTCATAACTTACCTCTCAGTCTGTATAGATGTCTCTGGAGTACAGCGGACAAGAGCAACAACGGATACAAGATATTTGTGGTGGCCAAACTGACCGGTTATGACTGCACGCAGTGATGAGAGTTTACAGCTTCAGCAATTCAGCCGCTCGTGACGCGCGACTTCGGCGGGTTCACACATTCCGCAGGCGAAGCCCCAGTGTGGAACGTTCAGCCTGTGCTTAGCCGAGTGGACTGTTATATAGTAGCACGGCGGAGCGAGTTAACTCCGGCGTAATATGTGTCGGCGACTGCGGGCTTGTGGCAAGAACGCAAGCCAGAAATAGTTGTCTTCGAGGACTTTCTGTAGCGTTGTTTCCAAATAAAGTGCATTGCCGTGCAATGGGCGTTTATGTAAATGCAGCTAGTGATGCATCCGCTTCGTATGTTGGTTTTCGACATCGCTTAAAGGAAATAAAGCCGGCTATCCCTTACAAAAACTTTACACAGTCTATAGACTGCCCATAAACTTTTGTATATGAACTCTATAGACTAATCTTATAGTCTAGTCTATAGGCAATACATTCATTCTACAGTCAGTCTATAGACAATCTATAGATTTACGGTCATACACTTATAGACTTTTGTCCATAGACAGTCTATAGACTATGAATAGACAAAATTAAATATCTATAGGCAGGCTATAGACTCTACAAGGAGTTATTAGGCAGCCTATAGACCATTTTTATAAGAGATGGGCCGAAGCGGCGTGGCGGAATATATGTGGCTATCCTCATCCAGCTTAAACAAACGAAGCAAACTGAATGCTGTGGGTCTGTTATCACATTCGTGGTCGCAAATATGTTTTACAAAGCTAGAAAACAAGGTAAATACGCTTGTTCAGTACAAAATATAGCAGGCAGAATACGCATGCAATGATACAAACCTGTACAAGCTGTCAGCTTCGATTCTGCATAATGCGCTTTATCCGCACAACTGTAATTGCCCAAATGTCCAGATGGCAGCTTTTAAGATTGAGAAAATTAGGTAAAACTGCATGAATTAATTCCTCACTGGTAGCGAGTGTAAAAACGAGCACTGCGCGGCTCGCATCATCCCATGGAGGCGGTATCTGTGGCTAACAGAGCATGACAGTACGTTTATGAGATCATATTGTGACCGTGGGATGCAGGAGTGATGTCAGCGCGGAGTTGTCCGTTAATAAATGATGAAGATGTGGCAATAGTTTCTGCAGTAAATACCTGCCAGACAACAGCTGCGGAAGCAAGCAAACAAACAAACAAAGCCCTTCCACTGCGACGGGTTAAGTTGCTGCATGCTTTCAACACTTCAATCGGGTGATGGTCGCCCAAATGCACTATGCACACGTAGTATCAGCTTGTGACAAGGAAGGAAAAGGTAGCCGTGGCTCACTACCGGCACACTAAACCGTTAGGAGGTAAGAATAATTTTAAGAAATTACGTCGCAAATATTGTTTCAGTTATTGCGAGAGGCAAGCACTATTAAATTTAAATCACGAAGCAAACAAGAAAATCCGGCTTACTTCTGTGAACGAGCACAACCGCGCGTAAAATGCACCACCAAATCGTTTAGAACACAGTATGTAGTCATCGCGCATTGAAGGTCTTTGGATCATGCCACAAAGACGACGTGATAACAGGTTGCACTGACGCAGGGGGCGTTAATTGCGCTGCTGGGACCACGTCATAAAGTAAGCATTTCACAGGCGGCACGGTGAAAGACATAAGATATACAATAAAGTTTCTACGAATAAGCGGCCTTGGGTTCCATGCACCGCTGCACAGAATCACGTGCTCTTCTGATCTAGCCGCGGCGGAAGGAGTGGACCAAGCGGCCGTTCGGAGGCGGCTCCGCGACTGAAGAGGCGTTGGGCGCCGACTGGAGCTGCAGTGCCCAGCTGGGTAGCTCGCTCCACGAGAACAGCGCCTCGCCCAGCGTGTTCATCGAGAGGATGAGTGACGTCAGAGTCACCACCTTGACCAACGTGCCGTGGATGAGCTGCGTACAGCAGAGGAAAAAAAAAGTGTCAGTGAAATGCCTCTAAACGAACGAGTTTCTTAAGAGCAATTTTACGGAAGGCCAGCTGTGGAGATAGACATCACCACCCCCATCACCATTATCTCCACCAGCATTGTCATCAGCCGGATAACGTCCACTGAAGGCAGCAAACAAGACTTTTTCCAATGCTCTCCAAGTGCATTCCTGACCTGTGTTGCAAAAGGGTTGCAAGCCCCAAGGGTAGCGTTGGCCTGGCGGCCTGGGGCAAAGCTGGAAACATCCGAAGGTCCCGGCAAAGGATGAGTCGACTGGCAACAGAACAACTTGTTTATTCTGGCATCGCAAAAGAGCAGCCGGTCAGGGCGACCACGTTACTCGAAGGAAGGAATCGAAGTCTCTCCCGGCGTCCGGGGCAGCGGCTTTTTTTATACCCTCGGAGTCGAGGGCAAGAAGGAACGGCTGGGGAAGAGGCGTCCGATACGGCGACGCTTGAACATGTCCAGACGTGACGGGCGCGTCCGCCAGGCCGGCGCCGGTCAGACCTCCTCGCCTCCCAGTTGGGGAGCTCCTCTCCCCGGCTGCCGCGCTTTGACAAGCGTGGGCACCAACATGCACACACACACACACGCACGCACGACGACACGTGGCACTGAAACCTGCCTGGACGCGCTTGGCGGGAGGCGTTGCGGCCGCGATGAACGAAGCCGCGGCGTCCGTTGCATCCGCGCCGGCTATACCGCGCGTCGTAGGCGAGACGTAACAGACCGCCCCGCCGGGAGAAGGAGATCCCGATGGTCAGGGGACTGCATCCGCTGTCCAGAGGGATGTCGCTCGATGATGCTCGTAATCGAAACCGGTCGTCCCTCGACGTTGCTTGAGCGCAGCACACAGAGAAGGCCTCGTTCTCGGGTTCAGGATCACATAGGACACTGCAAAGTCACTTCGGGAGAGTTGCCATTTTTGTGCTCGTTCCCAGCAAGCGTTAGAACTACGCCGAAACGCAACCGCTCAGTCAGCAAGCACGAGACAACCCTCACTAAGCTCTGCCAGGCTCTTTCCCTTTTTATACTACTGCCTAGTTCCTTACAGTAGTCAAGCAGCACTCAGAACGCGTCCACAAATTGGAAAATTGCACTAGAAAGCACATAATCACTTTGAAACACTAAACAAAAGCAATATGTTAAAAATCCTGCCTCAGGAAGAAAACATCAGTAACCAACAACTTTGAGGCGGATTCCTACGTTAGGGGCTTCGACTTAAGCCATCGGCGTTACCGTTGAGACTCCCCTTTTTGTAACGCACCTCAAAGGAATATTGTTGCAAAGCGAGGCTCCAGCGCAGGAGGCGGCCATTTTTGGGAGAGATGGTCTGCAGCCATTGGAGAGGGCAGTGATCCGTCTCAATGATAAACCTCGAGCCGGCTAGGTAGCACGACAATTTCTGAACGGCCCACACGAGACACGCACACTCTTTCTCAGTGGCGCTGTACGCCTGCTCACGACAGGTCAGCTTACGACTAGCATACAGGACGGGGTGTTCCACTTCTCCATTGTCCCTTTGGCACAGTACAACGCCCATGCCTCGCTCACTAGCATCGCACTGAACAACGAACCCTTTTGTGTAGTCTGGCGATCGTAGCACAGGCTGGCTTGTTAGGGCGCTCTTTAGGGCGCTAAAAGCTCTTTCCTTTGTCTCGCTCCAGACGACTGTTTGGGGCTCTGTTTTTCTTAGAGCATCCGTCAGGGGAGCCGCGATATCGGAGTACCTGGGGATGTACCTCTGATAGTAGCCGGCGACACCTAAGAACGACCGAATATCGGTCTTCATGCGCGGTTGCGGGAAGTCTCGCACAGCGGCCACCTTTATTTCAGAGGGGCGGCGACGACCCTGTCCAATCACGTGACCGAGGTAGACAACCTCGGCCTGTGCTAATTGGCACTTGGGAGCCTTGACTGTCAAGCCCGCTTCGCGCAGGCGGGTTAGCACTGCCCGCAAGTGTGCCATATGCTCAGACCAGGATGCGGAGAATATCGCTACGTCGTCTAAATACGGTAAAGCGAATTCTTCCTGTCCCCGCAACACTTTGTCCATGAGGCTTGAAAAGCAGTATGGCGCGTTCTTCAAACCAAAACTCAAAACTTTAGGACGGAATGTTCCCATTGGTGAAATGAACGCCGCATACCTACTAGCCTCTTCTGTAAGTGGAACCTGCCAATAACCCCTGACAAGATCTAGGGTGGAAATAAACTGAGCGCTACTAACTTTCTCAAGGCGCTCCTCGATGTTAGGGATCGGATAAATTTGATCCTTAGTAATGGAATTAAGCCTGCGGTAGTCGACGCAAGGACGAGGTTCCTTGCCCGGTACCTCAACTAAAATCAAAGGGGAGGTATAATCACTCTCACCTGCCTCAATAACACCGAGCTGTAGCATTTTCTTTACCTCAGCCTCCATAATATCGCGCTGGCGGGGTGACACCCGGTACGCCTTGGATCGTACTGGCTCTGGGGAGGTAAGTTCTATATCATGAGTAAGGACAGAAGTCCTACCCGGCCTCTCAGAGAACTGACCTTGAAACTCTTGTAAGAGTTGGTGTAGTTCGGTTTTCTGCTCAGGCGACAGCGGTGCTTTACTGAGTAAGTCACTAATGACCTGATCAGTGTCTTCCCTGTTCGTCACTGAGCTTAGTCCCGGAAGCTCGACCGGAAGCTCTTCGGGAACGTTTACCATCATACACACCACTGCTTCCCGTTGTCAATAGGGTTTGAGCAGATTACAGTGGTAAACTTGCTGTGCTTTCCGCTTTCCTGGCAGACTCACCTCGTAGTTAACATCCGACAGTTTTTGAACAATCCGTGCTGGGCCCTCCCACTGCACGTCGAGTTTGTTTTTTAGCGATGTGCGCAATACCATTACCTCATCGCCCACCTCAAAACGACGGGCCCTGGCTGTCCGATCATAATAAACCTTGGCCCTCTGCTGGGCCTTTGCCATTGCTTCACCTGACAACTCCTGTGCCCTTCTTAAGCGTTCGAGGAGACTAAGAACGTACTCGACCACGACTGGGTCGTCGCCCCTGCCTTCCCACGAGTCTCGAAGCATGCGAAGCGGAGACCGCAGCGAGCGACCGTACACCAGCTCAGCTGGCGAAAACCCCGTAGCCGCATGCGGCGCGGTCCTTAATGCAAACATCACCCCAGGCAGACACAGCTCCCAATCACTTTGTTGCTCAAAACACAATGCTCTCAACACGCGCTTCATGACGGAGTGGAGCTTCTCAACGGAATTCGACTGTGGGTGGTACACTGAGCTGTGTAACAGCTTTACCCCACACCTTTCGAGAAAGGCTGTCGTCAAAGCGCTGGTAAACACTGTGCCCTGATCTGACTGGATTTCCGCAGGAAAACCAACTCGCGCAAATATGGACAGTAGTGCATTGACTATCTCAACTGAGCTGAGTTCTTTAAGAGGCACTGCTTCGGGGAACTTTGTCGCTGGGCAGATCACAGTCAAAATGTGTCTGTACCCCGTGGCTGTTACCGGCAGAGGTCCCACTGTATCAATAACGAGCCGTCTAAAAGGCTCCGTAATGATAGGTACCAACTTCAACGGCGCCCTCGATTTGTCCCCTGGTTTGCCAACCCGCTGACAGGTGTCACATGTCCTCACAAAGTGTTCTACGTCACGAAAACACCCTGGCCAATAGTACTCTTGCAAGAGACGGTCCTTAGTCTTCTTAACTCCTAGGTGTCCGGACCACGAACCGCCATGCGACAAGCGCAACAGATCCTGACGGTAGCACTGAGGCACGATCAGCTGATCGAACTCGACTCCCCTGCGGTCTAGATACTTCCGGTACAAGACCCCACCTCTTTCCACAAAACGAACATTTTTCTTGGGGATACCTTCCTTGACATTGCAGCGCATGTTTTCTTGGCTGCCATCCTTTTTTTGCTCGGCTATCAAAGCCGACCGGCTGACTTTTAGCAACCTATTAAGTCCATCGGACGTAGGCGCGATGAGCAAATCTGCAGATAGCTCTTCTAACTTTCCCGTGTCGGGCGTTTCCTCTCCAGTACCTGGTGCCTTAAGCGCTACAGGCTCAATTTTATTCAGTTCGGACGTGCTCTGAATATCAGCTTGCTGCGCCTCCGACCCTTTCTCATTGTTCGACAACGTCGGCCCCGCAACTACCGCCTTTGCAGCGAGCTCCCGAACTCTCGATCTGGTTAAGGCCTGAACGCTAGCCTCACCAAACAAAAGACCCTTCTCGCGCAGGAGGTGATCGGACCTGTTCGAAAATAGGTACGGGTACTGGGGGGGCAGCATAGATGACACTGCGGCCTCCGTCTCAATTGCTCCGAAAGGTCCTTCAATAAGCACTTTTGCTACGGGCAGACACACGCTGTGAGCTTCCACGGCTTGCTTGATCCATGCGCACTCGCCCGTGAACATATCGGGTTCTACGTAAGAGGGGTGAACTACATCCATTGTAGCTGCGGAATCACGAAGCACTCGGCACTCTTTCCCGTTCACGAGGAAGTCTCGCATGTAAGGCTCGAGAAGCTTCATGTTCTCGTCAGTGCTGCATAATGACAAAAACACGACTTTTGTTTTTGTTTCTGGACACTGCGCCGAAAAGTGACCCGGCTTCTGGCACGTATAACACACGCGCGCTGCCTCGCCTCGAACCGCTTTCTGCGTTCGGCTTCGGCTGCCGCCGTCTCCTTACGTTCGGTCGGACTGCTTTCACTCGCATCCGCACTACGCGTGTCCCCTCTTGCTCTCATGGGTGTGAACTTCGGCCTCTCAGACTTGGAGCCAAATTCACCCTTTTGACCGTCCTTAGCTCCGCGAGCCCGACGCGTCACAAACTCCTCGGCTAGCTCGGCGGCTTTAGCCACTGTACTAACGTCTGGCCTATCCAAGACCCAGTACCGCACGTTCTCAGGTAACCGACTATAAAACTGTTCCAGCCCGAAACACTGCAGAATTTTCTCGTGGTCACCAAACGCTTTCTCTTCTTTGAGCCACTCCTGCATGTTTGACATAAGCCTGTAGGCAAACTCTGTATATGACTCATTTCTGCCTTTTTCATTTTCCCGAAACTTCCGACGGAACGCCTCCGCTGACAGCCTGTACTTTTTTAGCAGACTTGATTTCACTTGGTCGAAATCCTCTGCCTCCTCTCTCTTCAAGCGAGCGACTACGTCGGCCGCTTCGGCGGGTAACAAAGTGAGCAAGCGCTGTGGCCACGTTTCCCGAGAGAACCCCTGCTTCTCGCACGTTCGCTCAAAGTTAACCAGGAACAAACCAATGTCCTCTCCAAGCTTAAACGGCCGCATCAGGTCAGTCATTTTGAACGATACCCGTTCTCCTGCACCGTGTGCCTGACTTCCATTACGAGCGCGTTCCATCTCTACCTCGAGACGCTTCATTTCCAAAGCGCGCTCTTCTTTCTCTTTTTGCTCTTTACGTTCGCGCTCGTCTTTCTGCTCTTTACGTTCGCGCTCCTCTTTTTCTTTTTGTTCTTTACGTTCGCGCTCGTCTTTCTCTTTTTGTTCTTTACGTTCGCGCTCGTCTTTCTCTTTTTCTTTTTGTTCCCTCTCCTCAGTGGTCTCAAGGCATTCCGACAGCTCGTCATCCTCAGCCTCCAACTCAAGAATCGCCCTTAGCAGTTCTGGTTTTCTGAGTTTGTCTGAGACATCAAGACCCAACTCTCTTGCAAGCTCCAGCAATTTCGGTTTGCGCAACGACTTCAAATCCATGGCTGCTCCGAATGCTGCTTTCTCTACTGCCTACTATTGTCTTGCCACAAACTAACCCGGCAGCAACGACAACACAATTACCAGCTCTGTTTCTGACACTAACAAAAGCCTGGCAAAACTCAGAAGAAGAAAGTCCCGCACTCACCAAACCTCGCAGCCAAGAATTCAGCGCAGTCGTTCCGCTGCAGGCAACCAGTCATCACACAGGGCTCGTTGCACTGCTCCCGGATGGTCGTTGTGCTGCTCAGCATACAGTTGACCGCATATCTTCGCTGCTGGCCTCCGTTGTCGGGATCGCACCGCTGGCAACCAGTTGTTGCAAAAGGGTTGCAAGCCCCAAGGGTAGCGTTGGCCTGGCGGCCTGGGGCAAAGCTGGAAACATCCTAAGGTCCCGGCAAAGGATGAGTCGACTGGCAACAGAACAAACTTGTTTATTCTGGCATCGCAAAAGAGCAGCCGGTCAGGGCGACCACGTTACTCGAAGGAAGGAATCGAAGTCTCTCCCGGCGTCCGGGGCAGCGGCTTTTTTTATACCCTCGGAGTCGAGGGCAAGAAGGAACGGCTGGGGAAGAGGCGTCCGATACGGCGACGCTTGAACATGTCCAGACGGGACGGGCGCGTCCGCCAGGCCGGCGCCGGTCAGACCTCCTCGCCTCCCAGTTGGGGAGCTCCTCTCCCCGGCTGCCGCGCTTTGACAAGCGTGGGCACCAACATGCACACACACACACACGCACGCACGACGACACGTGGCACTGAAACCTGCCTGGACGCGCTTGGCGGGAGGCGTTGCGGCCGCGATGAACGAAGCCGCGGCGTCCGTTGCATCCGCGCCGGCTATACCGCGCGTCGTAGGCGAGACGTAACACCTGCGACAGCAGCGAGCCCGCGACCACTGTCCATGCAAAGTTCCTTATCTCCCCCTACCTCACTTTTGGCCGCGCCGGGTTAGGTTTTCCTTTGGTTGGAATCAACTCTGTTTACCCAAACAGACCATCGGCTATTCGTTCGCTGCGTTACATTTACAGTGAAGCTCTAAAATGACCACTTGGCCTGAGCGGCGTTGCTGACGTAACACATCACGTGGCGTTACCGCCACTTGAACCGGTCACGTGATGTGACAGGTGACGTCATCGGCAACAAGGAGCCGTCCGTGCGGGCTCCGCGCCGATGTTAGTGCAGTCTCATTTCATTACCAACAGCAAGAGCACGAAAAGCATAGTTGGTCAAACACATAATCGCACAATCATTTTTTCCTTTCCATAATATGCTGATGCTGCGCTGTCGTCAGTTAATTTTCAAACCACTTCCTTAGCCTCATAGATATAAGAAAAAAAATGATGAAAGGATCAGCACTCGTTCCTTTTTAATGCCTCCACCTCGAGCTTTCGTTCTCGTCCGCCACCTCAGCTTCGTTGTTGGTATACATATCCTCGTTGCTGTACGGATCCTCATTTGTCGATTGGTGCCAAGACTTCACTTTCAGCATTCCAAATATTCGCGAGAGATGGCAGCACTATGATGGCCACAAAGAAAAGCATGAGTGACGCTTTGATGTTCTTAGACAACGTGCCATTGCCTCGACAGACAACACAAATCCGCAAACATGCATTCACGTTTCATAAGAACAGAGGTGCTTGTTGATTCGACGCTTCAAACGCCTCTTAGACGCTTGGTCCGCGCCTATCAAGGGGTCACAAATAGACATCTGGTGCTAAGCGCGCGGTCGTATAGACTCCGCCAAATGCTTCAAAACGCCTTTCGGATGCTCTGTGGACGACTTTTATAGCGGTCATAGGTAGTAACAACGAAATTCGCGGTAGCAGTGATTATTAGCAATGCCGACACAAGGACCGCGCAGTGACGGAAGGGATTACATAAAGGGCGAAAGGGGTAGAGATAAAAAAAAAAGCAGGTAACGTTTACGTTTTCTCCTGCTGAGTTTGGCGACTCCGGCAGGAATTCGCGTTGATCGAGAAAGCTGCGCAAGGTGTCTTCACCCGAATTTCTGCATCAGTATAGGTTTCAGCGATGCGAAGATTTTTCTTGCTACATCTTGTCCGCCGTGCTTTCGGGCTGTTATTCGGAAGTCGTGAGGCAGGCCTGGCGAAAGACAGACTAAGACGGAACACGCTGCGGCACACAACGAATACTCATTGGCTGCGAGGCTGAGAACCCGACGGTCTTACCAACTTTCGCCGGCTCAGCGTGACCACGTCGTCAAGTATGGCGATCGGCATGGCCGCCGTGGGCAGGATGAGCGTCGTCGACGACGCCACTGTCACGGGAATGGCGAAGTACAGGGGGTTGCACTGTATCTTGAGGGCCTGCATGAACACGGACGGTGGTCATCAGGCAGGCGTCCGGAATATCTCCTTCGAGGTTTCTTGCCGGGCTCTGCGCTCACGCCGTAAGCATCTCTACAAACAGTTAGTTGGCACCAGGGGAACACCGATGACATGAAAATGCATACGGTAGAAGTAGGAGTCGGAGTTTTAAAAATAGGCGACAATAAGCCTGGGCCTTCCCGTATTCGTGCCGAAAGTACATCAGCGGGGTGACTGATACTCCTTACTTGTCCACTTTGATGACCGGTACGATAGGTATCTCGAAACCGGCCATTCAGTTTATCCAAGAGCAATCGTTTGCGTTTTGAGCAGAGGCAGGCTTCGTACTACACGGATCAGACCGTGGCTGCGTCACGACCCGCAATGAACGTTCCGAATGAAATGGCGCAAGCCGAAAAAAAAAAACCTTGAAAGAATCTGAAAGAATCTTTCTTTGATAGAACTGTACGCGCATACATTGAAGTGGAAGTACACTCGCCAGGTCGACGACGATGGGCAGCAGCGTTGTGACAGTGACGTCGATGCTCACGAACTCGGTCAACACTGAGGAGAGCACGGTGAGGACGATCTGGATCGTGGTCGGAGCGAACGGCCTGAACTCGTTGAACAGGGACTGGATCCAGAACGTCACGCCGCTCACCTGCGCATTAGAGATGGAGGACCACGGAGCCGGTTGTCTAACACAGCATGTGCGCCTCGGCACTGCATAGAGGACCGTCAGTAAGGAAGAATCTCTCCCTGCTTGCGACAGAAAGCTAGGCCTAAAAGAATAGCCGCGAAAACCTATCAGACTTTTCGTTCCCACAGAGCCCGATAAGGTAAAAGCGTTAGCTGTAGCGGTATGGCACGGTGTTTTTGAACGATACAAAGTAAGACATTGAAAACCCAGTCTTTTAAGAAAGGTTCGCAACAAAGCCGCGCGACCATTTATGCTGTGAAATCTGCATCCGCAGCAGTCACCCAGCACAACACTGGTGCAGTCATCTAGCACAACGAAGACAAGGGTGCGACCCCGGCTGCGGCGGTCGAACTTCGATGGAGGCGAAATTCTTGAGGCCCGCGTACTGTGCGATGTCAGTGCACGTTAAAGAGCCCCAAGTAGTCGAAATTTCCGGAGCCTTTCACTACGGCGTCCCTCATAGCTTCAGTCGCTTTGGGACGTTGAACCCTCATAAACCATAAACCAAGCCTAGCGCAACGCTCCCCAGTCTACTTATTCACCCTCACTAACTAATCCTTACTCCTTAACTTGAGTTGAACATTTTCGTTAGCCCCCATGTTTCTGCCCCATATATGTGAGTACCGGTAAGATACAGCTGCTATATACCTTTCTCTATAGCCTCACTCAGTCCAGGAGGACACCTTTACCGTTGCCGCCACCCACCTGCATTGCGCGTGCGATACAAGACACCGAGCCCTGGATCACGAGCGGTCCCCAGTGCATGTGGGGGCAGAGGGCGCGCCAGTCGACGAACGGCGGAGTGGACGACGGTGCCGCTCTGTCGACGCCGCCTCCGTGCCAACCAGCAGCAGCCGACGAGAAGAGAGCTACCATGATGTAGTCCAGTACCACGAGCTGCTGCTCGCTGGTGGTAACACAGGTTATAGATATACGGGTTATAACGCTAGCCAACACGCACGGAGGCCGCGTTTATACGCGTACTCTGTGGCGCTTAACGTCAACGCGCGCTGCAAAAGCGGCGCGGTAAATGGCGAAGGCAATATAACCGATGGTTCATAAAGGTAACGAAGTAGATGCCAAGAGAAGGCAAGCGTAGCAAGGGGCGGCAGAAAGTTAAGTGGGCGGACGAGATTAAGAGGTTGGCGGGTATAGGGTGGCATAGCTGGCACAGGGCAGGATTAATTGGAGGGACATGGGAGAGGCTTTTGCCCTCCAGTGGGCGTAGTCAGGCTGCTGCTGCTGGTGATGATGTTGAAATAGCGGCACAAGCAACGACGATGCAATCATGCCGTGCACCTGTCTTTCTCGTTGGCAGCGCATTCCATGTGGTCGAAGTTGGTTAATACAAACATAATAGTCGCCTGTTATACAGCAAGCATAATTGTCTCCATTCAGAAAATGAATGGCCACACAAAACGAAGCTACAGCAAAACGTCTCTCATGGTCCAGCTGAGGCGCGGTGGACGCGGGTGAAGACGCGTAATGTCTGCTGAATTACCACACCTGTGAGTTTACGACAAAACATGGGAGATAATACTTATGAAACCGCTGCCGAATAGGGTCTGGGAGCTAACAAACGGTGAAAGCAAGAATTGGAACGGGCAGCGGCAGTTGAAGAGAGAGAGATGAGTGTGAGCGAACCTGAGTCCCACGAATCGGCCGCCGCTCGTAAACGAGAGCGCCGCGTTGATGAGGACCCAGAGACCAGCGGCCACGACGGTCACGGTAAGCACGAAGCGCTCGGGATGCCTGCGAAGCGCAAAGGTGGTGAAAAGAAAGCTTGTTAGCATGAAAAGCTGCGTCTCATGCTACTTAAGGCACCCACTGTCTCCCTTGTTTGTTGAGAACATTGCAGGTTTGATCAGTAAAAAAAAAAAATCCTTAGGCAATCCTCTGTGGATCGTTTGAATGCGTTAGAATTTTCTGTTCGTGCTGATTCTGTTGCAACTATAATGCTCATATCATTTATGTGGAATTGGTCATTCTCAACTTTACATTCATATGACCCTAGGAGTTCTCATACCCTTCCTGGCACAATGGTGCAGCGGTTAAGCGATGCACCACTGTGGCCCATGCTCAGCGAGCGAACGGCATGACTTCTGGGCCACCGCGGTGGGTGCGGTTTTAATGGGGATTATGATCCACATGAACTGTAATACGCGGACAGAGCCGCAGGGAAGGCTTCTGAGAGGTAGGCTTTAGCCAATTCCTTCGAAAGGAAAAAAAAAAAAGCTGTGGGAGACAGGTGAACGGTGCTTAAAAACATGGATTATTTTGCCGCGCGGATTCATATACTACGCGTACAGTACTTAATTTAATATCTTAATTAGGTTCCTGAGTGTCAGAACTAGGACTCTTGTTTATAGGAACAAGGCAGCAATTGCGCTCAAAAGAGAAACCTTTTTTTGTCAATTCAGGAAGTTCTTAAGGGATATTCGTTGTCAGAGTCGTGATCCATTCCGGCTAATTTTGCATCCATGAGCGTGAATGTCTGCCCAAATTTCGCCTCCAGCGTGGTGATGTATATTTCATAGAATGCGTGGCTGCTTGAGAACAGGAGGGGGTGTGTAAATTTCGCTGACTAGCGTTCCCTTAAGGATATAGCTGTAACTTTACGTTATATAGGAACGTTGCTGTCAAATGAAGAGCTGAATTGCGCAAAATTCACGCACAATTAAAAAGACGAGTCAGAATTTCTTCAAGCGACAAGTAAACTACTCCAAGCTTAACTGTCGGAGAGCGACGCGCGGCTACTCACGTTAGTGCTCCTAGACCCTCGGTCTGCTTCTCGATGACCCTGAGGATCTCCAGGCGCGTATTCTCGTCTTCCTCGGCGTCACTGCATAGGCACAAGAGTGATCAATGAGGGAATCCCGCTTGCATGTAACCGCCTCTCCCCGCAACTGATTAAAATGTGCATTACGGCTTGGATGCATATTTAACGTCTATGCTTTTGGAAATACGGCTAGCTTTTGCGAAGTATACGGTCTGCCAAACAAACCGGCTAGGAAGCAAGAAAACGGAATCGCTAAATTTAAGGGCTGAAAGGAGTTAAGAAAGTAAGAAAATATGCTACAGTATCGTGGTTTCCAGCTTTGAACAGTGGCTGGCAAGTTGGCTTGACAAGCTTCCTTGCAGATACACACTGAAGCATGCTGCATGTGGACGTAGTCAGAGTGGGCTAGTCAGGCTGGTGATGATGATGTCGACAGCGTTAAACGCCAGCAGTCGACAGTATACCTTTCTTTCTCTTTTCAAGTGTGAGAGCTAGATCTCCGATGAAATGAAGGAACAGTTACTGACCATGGTCGAAAAAAGGAAATACGTTTCGTAACCCGTACGGGTTTGTTTCCAGTGAGCAGAGCAGGAACGGTGGCGTAGTTATCACTGTGCCTGATCAGATAGATCTCGTCGAACTCTCGACTACGAGAGCTGGAGCTATGTCTGCTAACCCGATGGCCATAGCTGTAATAACTAATTAGCTCAAGGCCAAAGAAGATTGAAGCTGTGCCTCGCCATCCACACCAGGATGTTGTTGACTTTACACAACAGAGCATTCTCTGGAGTGGCATAACGATCGCTAAACCAAGAAGCCCCACGGCAGATAGCGGAGAAATCCAAAGTGAGCTTACTACTGTCGCACCAGGTCGAAGTACATGATGGAGAAGCAGGCCAGCAGTCCGCATCCGACCACGGGAAAGACGACCGTCACCCAGCTGCTGACGTGCAACGCCGCGGAACGGGCGAACCTCCTGCAAACGCAGCGACAGCCTCGCCATTATATCTATACCTCCTATAGTACACCCCGTTAACTCAGCGCAGTCATCTACATCTACTTCTGTCCTATTGAGAGTATATGTGTAGAGAAAGAGATATCGGTGCGAGAAGTGCGATAGAAACTAGCTTCGTATTCGCATGCTCCTGGCTACCTACATGAACACCAAGCGGGTCTTGCCAACTACTCTTCGCAAGCTGCATGAGCTCAAAAGGTGTGCTGCAGGTGCACCGAAGACAGCAACGCATGAAGAAGCGTGACAAAGTCGGGAGTAGACGTAGAAGCATGTCCACTAGGGTGCGCGGCCTGCGGAACGCCGATTCGGTGGCCCAAGTAAAGGCTTGTGAGCCGGTTCCGAACAGCAGCTGGCTCTATACGTATATACGTGTTTCCCACTGTCGCCGTGCTGACTGGGGAACCTAAGTGAAGCCACGGTGGGCCATCAACTCGCATCCCGGTGGTTGCATTGATTTTTGCGGGCCAGGAACAACTTCCAGGGTGGGCTGCTACATGGGTGCTCCCCTGGCATATATGAGCTGCGTTTGCGCTGTACGGTTGATGTTCGGATAAGCCGCCAATGCGCCTAACTCCCATCGGTAACCGTTTTTCTAAAATTAATTCGAAAAGACAGAACCCATCTGCTTCAGCCGCGCGCACTCTAGGCAAGGAAATCTGGGCGATCTCTTCTAGTTTGCATGGCTGCGTCCATTTGCTGCGTAATGCTGAACACTTAAAATCACCGCGGGAATTTCGAATTTTTGTTACATCTCATAGATTTTATTTGGCCGTCGGAAGTAGTTGGTGCGAGCGCAGGGAGCATTTAATAGGTCAGACAGTACGTCTAGGACTAACAGTCGGCCAAGGTAATCGTGTTCGCTCACAATCCCCCTGGAGTGTCTAGTTTTTCCCAAAATTAGAAGTTAAAATATCGCCCTAGAGTTAAGCGGTGTCCCCTTTACTGGGGGCCCACAGATAGCTTTAGTTTCTTCTAATGTCCAGGAATGCTGGGCATGTGCCATGGTAATTCAGCGGCTGTGACGCTCTGGCGTTCATAAAGGGGTCGTTTGTCCCGCATCTGACCCCGTATGAAGAATTTCTATGGGAAAAGTGCAAGAAAGTCCCTGCATCGAGATTCCAGTAAATGTTAATGGTATCTATGAGGCAGAAATAAATACCAAAATCCTCCGTCATGGCACTCCTTACAGCGCAGACGAGGAGTGAAGATTGATTCCTTTATCTATACTGTACACACCGGTCTGTCATAAGCCCATGGTGACAGTGCCAGCGCACTCACATGCGCAGGTAGCTGAAGAGGAAGACGTTGGCCATGTTTCCTCGCGTGCTGACTATGGAGCCGATGACCGCCACCATGACCGCACCCTGGAGGAGGTCCCGCTGTATGGACAAGCAGCGCCTGCGTGGCACGCGCAACGACTGTACCCATCGCTGTATCCACACGCTTTGTTGATCGAAGTGCGGGTGAAGAGCACAGATTGCAACATCCATTAGTCTACGCTTCCTTTCCTAGAGGCACTCATAACATGGGACAACATTCCGCCACTATGAAAAGGACATAGGACGCAACCAGGCATTGGACTCGTCTGCCTTGGCTCAGGCCGTGACACACATTAACTGAGGCCAACGAGTAGTCGGCCTGTATCGATAGGGTACCGCGTTCTAATCACGAAGTGAGTAATGTAACATAAAACAGAACTTTGATACGCAAGAAGAGATCAGAAAACGAAATACAGGTGTCGCCACCATCGGCCGAATTCTCAAGTGCTTGCGTCTACACCCATTTTTTCATGAATCTTGGAGGCTACGCCACACCGCCATTCACATCAAAACGGTGGCAAGCAGTCTTTTTCGGTAAAGACGTCATGAATTCGTTGAGTGGTCGAAAGATTTGTAAAACAAATTTTCTCGTCGATAAGTGCGTCTTTTGCTGCCACGCAACCATGAACATACCAGAGAGAGCCAGATAAACATATTTCAGTGAGAACAATAATTTTATACAGTTCTCTTCAGTGCCGTCTTGAAGGGACACTGGCGACGAGTTGAAGTTTGCCTGTATCAATAATTACCTCATTCTAAAGATAAAGACGCTGCATTCACAGAAAATGGAGCTCTTATAAACAGGAAACGCCGAAAATTATATTACGGATAACGCCATCCCCGGCAGATTTCTTAATATGTGGTGCGTCGACAGGTTTTAGTGCGGATCCCCGAGGTTAGGCTATGCCGCCATTCCCTTAAAACGGTGATCACGGAGCCCTTTTAATGCGTTAGCATTAGAACCCCCATTTTGGAATGATCTGTCCATTCGTCCGAAGCCTTGGTTGGCAGGTGGCATAGCAGGGAGACAGAGGAATCCTACTCTCCGCTTGCAGAAGTGAGGGGATGAGGAAAGTGGGAGAGGGAAGATGAAGAGAGGGGGCGGCGTAATGGGAAGGGTGGTGTTGGGGAAGAGTGGAGCGGGAGTATGACGTGTCACACGGTGATTGACGGACTGGGTCACGCCACCCGCTCGCACGGTGTGAATACTTCAGTGGCAACGGCTGTTCCGTCCGGGGTGAACGCTAACGCTAATGCGAACGATTCTCTGCCGTGTGCATGACATTGATCGCCAATAATTTTTAGGCTTAGACGTCACGTGTTCTATTAGAATGAACGAATATTTTAAGTGCAATTTTCTCGGCAATATTTAAATTGCTGCCTGGCAATCATCAACGTAACCATAATGAGTCATAGAATCGATTTTAGTGAGAAGAAAATTGGCTGGAGATTTCTCGGCGTCCCTTTAACTATTGTTTTCTGCAGTCTAGATCAGTGCGTTACTTAAAAATGGTCAGGGCCGCTAACGACGAACACCTGAAATTGGTTAGAGCGACTTCTTTCCTGCAAAAACTTTTTCGCGTTGTGACGAATGAAAAGGCCAGCAGACCATTCGAAACACGTCTGTTGCAATGGCGCCATATAAGTCACATAAGGTCCATTTATCTCATAAAGGTCCCACGTAAGCTCTATTAGGCGTCATGCAGATGCCGCATAACCGACTATAGGCAGCACACGTTCTCCCCGACACACTATGCATTAACCACTGCGTATATGATGAAAGTAGACGTACTCTTTTTCCCACGAGGAGAGTTCCCTGAGGCCGACAGTGTCCAAGGCTGAAGTCATCAGTGTCATGCGTCGCGCTGTCAGCCGAAAAAAATAAGAAAGCCGTATTCACATTTTCTTTTCCTTTTTAGAAAGCACGCGTGAGTAACGCCGCATCTACGTTTGGCGTCGCCAATTTTGGGCTGACGGGTCCTCGGGAAACAAACCAAGAACGACTGGCATTTTGACGAGGAATTCTAAAATGCATTAGGGGAAAATTGGGATTCGGATATGCCATAAATCGCTCTGTAGCATTTTGGAGTAATGTCAAGTGGTCCCGGCAGGGTAATTAGAACGTTCGAAATCCGCGCCCTTCTTTGCCTGCTCGGGTCTCCTGATACCCGAAGAAAGGATTTTGTGCACGAAAATAAGCGGGCATTTCTTCAACTAGGATATATACAGAAAAGATCTATCAGCGCCAATATAGGCTCTCGGGCAAGCCGGGGCCGCTGCGCATGCGCAGGAGCAGGTGCGCGTCACCCCCCAACAGCAGCGCATGCGCAGAAGCAGGTGCGCGTCACCCCCCGACAGCAGCGCATGCGCAGAATGACACCCGGCTAGTTCGATATCCCTGCACGAAGGACGTAAGCACCTAGAACCCTCACCTCCCGTGGCGCCAAAAGAGGCGGTCGTGATGCTCGGGGCGCGTTTCTTCGGCGGCGTGGGAGACGAGATGCCCGGCAACACGACAATACCGCGGTCGATTATCGATATCCTGCGGGGCGCGGCGTTGTTGCCGTGCAGCCGGGACTGCGCAGTGGGACCAGAAGCGACATGCGGTGATTATCAGTGCCAAAACCGTGCTAATTAAGACGCGGTTTAAGCGCGCTCTCTTCTGACCAATATTTAACCTCAGAGAATCTGATCAGAGGGGTTAATTAGAGAGGTTGGATATAGTGGACCGCAAACCTTCAATGTTAGGCGAGGGTTAGTAAGCATACACATCAATACTGAGAGACGCTATACACTGGAAAAACAATCAATGTAAACAATGCTGTTTGCATGCAAATTGAAGGAACCGTAAGAAGCGGTACCTGTGGCGCAAGACGAGTTATGCCACTTAGGCCTAAAGCTCTATAAGAATGCTGAAGGTAGGCGGCATCGCTGTGTGTCCTCGCGTCTGCATTGAAAAGCAGGGAATATTTCAGTTTCACTAGTCATTCACTCCTAGCTTAATACTAAAATCGATAATCTAACGAGGATAATTTAATTTCTCACAAAAGCGCTACAAACGGCTAACTTGGGGATAGCCGCGATTACCACTTAGCCTGCTACTGACAAATGCCGAGTGACAGTTTTGAGCGCTCTTTACTCATCAGTCTGCTCTGTCTGTGCATTGTCCTCAATGTCCGCATCTGTCCTCAGCAAAACGTCGAAACTCCTCTAAGGTCCGGTTTTCCTCTCTCACCTTCGACGCGCATTGCAGTGACGACTTGCGCGCTATTCTTGAGATCTGAGGTGGCGAAGCGTACTGCTTGACGGGCTGCTCGCGGATCTCCGAGAGCGCGTCTGCCTCGTCGTCGTTGGCCACCGCGGTAGGCGATTCCGGTTGGGGGAGCGGTTGATGAGGCGAATGATAGTCGGTCTGCTCCGTGTCTCTGAGAAGCAGGTCCTCTAGCGTCTTGCGACGGTGACGAGAGAATCCGCGCGTAGCCTGCGGTTACGAAGTGCACAGTGCATAAGAAGGACAGAAAGAACATTGGAGAAGGCTTTCACATGTCGGTTGCGGTGATCACCAAGAAAGGAATTTCCCGCTCCGTGAGGTACACAGGCGAGGTACACAGGCTGTACTCCATTGATGTGAAGGTTGCGTGTGCCTTGCCTTCAGGCTCGATCAAGTGAAACACTTCGGCTGGTAAAAACAAGTCAAAGATGTAGCCAGTTACAGACGAATGCACTGAGGACTGTAGTCTCTTGCACCCAAGCAGGGTCACAGACACCGAAATGTGTATACCAGGCGGTTTCCTCGCATAAAGAAGTAGCCCACGCTCCTAAAATACGCCAGAGACATCCGCTCCAGTCCACAGCGTGTTTCAGAAGTTCTGATCAACACAGCGGATGGCGGTGGCTGAAGTTGCAGTGTTGGATGTTTTACTAGGGCGGAACTTACTAAAAGAATTGAAAATAAAGCTTCCCGGCCCGAGCCACTTCAGTATAGTGTGTTTAAACCAAATAAAAATAAAAGAAAGGGATTATCTTCAAAAAATAATTTCTCATAGCAGATAATGAGAATATTGCGAAATGAAGAAACGGCTTGCCTTGTTGAAGAGCGCCTTCTTCTGCTGCGTCTGGATGGTGTTGTCCTGAAGCGCCCTGGTGGCTCGCTCGATGAGCGCCGCCATGAGCATCGTGGTGACGCCGTTGTCCAGGAACAACGTGGCCAGCAGCGACAGCGCCGCGAAGCCCAGCACGAGTGAGCGCACGCGCGCCCCCTGGCTGCGGATGACCACCATGGCGGCGCGGTCGAACAGGCTCAGCGAGTGGGCCAGCCGGATGAGCAACATGGCGGCCACCACGTGCAGCACGTACGGCTGGCAGAGACAAAGGTATTAATGTCGTAGCATTAAAACCCTCACCGAAATAAAAAATGATGGCTTGAGGGAAGTGATGTCTCTAGACCGGAAGTGGCTTCCTGTAAAGGCCTCAACAGGTTCAAATGCTATCGCATCATCGACACACAAGGTAATTAGGTGTCCCTGTGAAACTTTTGGTTGGCTTGGGGAGAAGCGTTACTGTGGAAGTGACGTCAGTTGTGAACCTATTCACTTTTGTAGCCCGCGGAAAAGTATGTCGAAAGTCGACTTCGAAGCACAGAGAAACGATGCGTCGAAGGCGACTGCTTCATCATCATAATCATCATCATCATCATCATTAGCCTTAGTACACCCACTGCAGGGCAAAGGCCTCTCCCATGTCTCTCCAATTAACCCTGTCCTTTGCCAGCTGCATCCACCCTTCACCTGCAAACTTCTTAATCTCATCCGCCCACCTAACCTTCTGCCGCCCCCTCCTACGCTTACTTTCTCTTGGAATCGACTCCGTTACCCTTAAGTCGATTGCATGTGGTTGCATATCAAAAAATGATAAGGAAATACCTTCAGCTTTTTTTCGTAGAATAATTCAATTTGAGCGTCCGATAGCTTCACTTTGTGGCAGTTAATTGGCACAGAGTTCTTGAAAACTACATGCGCAAACAAAAGAGACACAACTGGACTTCCACCAATGCTGAGAGCCAGCAGTGAATGCGTATAAAGGAGATTTCGATCGATATTGCTGCGACTACATGTGACAAACTGCGCAAATTATCAACTTGGCGCTGTAGGAAGGACAAATAAGCTCGTCTTGCAAAGAGTTCTGCCTAACAAGGAATACGTGAGTCACGCATTGAATGTTTTTGTCGCATGCCCGGAGGACAGTGAGCGTACCGACGTGTAACCAGCGATGGCGTCGTCTTCGCCGATGGTGTCTGAGGCGGCCAGCACGATCGGAGGGAACATGCAAGCTACGGGCACCGGCAGCACTTGCATCAGTGTCCACACCACCAGCACCAGCAGGGAGTACGCGCAGCGGGACTCCTGCGTCGCGCACATGTGACTCGATCGCTTCTCTGCGCGCTGGCGCGCATGTCACACAGAAGAACATGCTCAGCATAATCGCATACATGTTTTCTCTTTTCTTAATATCGTAATGCAGGCACAATGCAGGAATCGGACAGCGAAAGGAGAACGTGACTCTCTCTCCGAGTCCTGTATTGTCTCTATAGCGCAGCTTGCCGAATATGGGCCCGGAGGAGATCTGTACAGCTCAAGAAATAAAGCACGACTTTGCACCGAAAGTATGAAAGGCTGAAGTCGGGACGTTTCCCTCATTTGAGCATGTGTGAGAAACTCACAGTGGCCCCACCCTCCTAAAAACCTGAACAGTTTTTTACAAGACAGCACACCAAGCGGGCTGGATGTAAGGTTTAGTTCGTCAAGAGCAAGTGGGTGAGAAGCGGGCAAGGGTGGTATGCAGATCATAAGGATAATCGTTCGGGGGAGAAAACACTCGAAAAAGCATATTGGTCTATGAGGTGACACGAATGTGATACAGCAAGCAAAGTTTTAGAGAGGCTTTCTACTTTTTAAACGCGATAGCGTTAGAGCGCACGTTCCGCGGAAAGCATAGTGGAATAGGAACGAAATTCCCAGTGGTCGATGACGGTCGGACGTCACAAGCACATGACCTAATGCGGGTAATTCAAACACCCGGTAACGATCACAAAGTGCAACAGTGATGACGTCACTAGAGAATTCCTCGTTAGTTTACAAGGTCGTGACATCATACCATCGCCGTTACGCAGTGCCTCTGAAGAAATAAAAGGAACTGCCTTGAGAAGGAAAATGGTAGAGCCGGGACTACCCGCCGCGGAGGCTCAATGGTTAGGGCGCTCGACTACTGATCCGGAGTTCCTGGGTTCGAACCCGACCGCGGCAGCTGCGTTTTTATGGAGGAAAAACGCAAAGGCGCCCGTGTGCTGTGCGATGTCAGAGCACGTTAAAGATCCCCAGGTGGTCGAAATTATTCCGGAGCCCTCCACTACGGCACGTCTTCTTCCTTTCTTCTTTCACTCCCTCCTTTATCCCTCCCCTTACGGCGCGGTTCAGGTGTCCAACTATATACGAGACAGATACTGCGCCATTTTCCTTTTCCCAAAAAGCCAATTATTATTATTACAGCCGGGACTCGAGCCCTTGCTCCTTGAGTTGAGAGCCGGGCGCGCTACCTCAGCGTCACCAATTCTTGTCGCCAATTAAAAAATTCTATGCGTACGAGCAACCGAATTTTTCCAGTGACTCTACTTGACGTGTCTTAATGGCGCTGGCATGCAGCGGCCGTCGGAAGTATACGATCGCGACAGAATTCGCAGCGCGCATCGAGGCTCTATACCGCACGCCATCGCATTCAATCCGTGGTTAGCAATGTGCCCCCAAAATTTTTTCCCTGGACCAAATCTAACTAGGAGAAAAAGAAAATTGGTTATGAGGAAAGGAAAGACGGAGTAACTTCTCTCGTATCTTGGTGGAGACCTAAACAGAGCCATGTGTAAGACGACACGGGCTTTAGAATCTTCAGAGGCTGGCGCTCAACGAAGACGACGACGAGAAGCGCCGAACACTGCGAAGCTCGAGCGCCGAACGCTCGGTCGCTCGTGCGTGCTCTGGACTGAACGGGGTCTCTCATCTGTGCCTGGACGGTTCCGCTGGTTGTTCTTGACGCTGTGCTTATTTCTGTGCTGTGCTTTTATTACTGTGGTGTGCTGGGTGTGCTGTATTAGTAGTGTGTTGTGTTCTTATTACACATGAATAATATAATAAGAATAATTGGTTTTTGGGGAGAGGAAATGGCGCAGTATCTGTCTCATATATCGGCGGACACCTGAACCGCGCCTAAGGGAAGGGATAGAGGGAGTGAAAGAAGAAAGGAAGAAAAAGGTGCCGTAGTGGTGGGCTCCCGAATAATTTCGACCACCTGGGGATCTTTAACGTGCACTGACACTGCACAGCACATGGGCGCCCTAGCGTTCTGCCTCCATAAAAACGCAGCCGCCGCGGTCAGGTTTGAACCCGGGAACTCCGGATCAGTAGCCGAGCGCCCTAACAACTGAGTTACCGCGGTAGGTCAAGAATAATAATTGGTTTTTTGGGGGGAAAGGAAATGGCGCAGTATCTGTCTCATATATCGTTGGACACCTGAACCGCGCCGTAAGGGAAGAGATAAAGGAGGGAGTGAAAGAAGAAAGGAAGAGAGAGGTGCCGTAGTGGAGGGCTCCGGAATAATTTAGACCACCTGGGGATCTTTAACGTGCACTGACATCGCACAGCACACGGGCGCCTTACCATTTTTCCTCCATAAAAACGCAGCCGCCGCGGTCGGGTTCGAACCCGGGAACTCCGGATCAGTAAGGTAGGTCAAGAGGAAAATTGGTTTTAAGGAAATGGAAGGCACAGTAACTGTCTCACTTCTCGGCGGACAGCTCAACCATGGCGTGAGCGAAGGGAGGGAGTGAAAAAGGAAGGAAGAAAGAGGTCACGTAGTGGAGGGCTCCGAAATAATTTCGACCACCTGGGGATCTTTAACTTGCCCGCCGCGGTGGCTCAGTGGTTAGGGCGCTCGGCTACTGATCCGGAGTTCCCGGGTTCGAACCCGACCGCCGCGGCTGCGTTTTTATGGAGGCAAAACGCTAAGGCGCCCGTGTGCTGTGCGATGTCAGTGCATGTTA
Organism: Amblyomma americanum; assembly: GCF_052857255.1. Lineage (NCBI taxonomy): Eukaryota > Metazoa > Arthropoda > Arachnida > Ixodida > Ixodidae > Amblyomma > Amblyomma americanum. The sequence goes on along the minus strand of NC_135498.1, from coordinate 17,593,957 downwards.
AAGATCCCCAGGTGGTCGAAATTAATCCGGAGCCCTCCACTACGGCACCCCTTTCTTCCTTTCTTCTTTCACTCCCTCCTTCAAATCTTCCCTTACGGCGCGGTTCAGGTGTCCGCCGATATACGAGACAGATACTGCGCCATTTTCTTTCCCTAAAACCAATAATAATAATAATAATAATAATAATAATAATAATAATAATAATAATAATAATAATAATAATAATAATAATAATAATAATAATAATAATAATAATAATAATAATAATAATAATAATTATTATTATTATTATTATTTAACGTGCACTGGGATCGCACAGCGCACGGGCGCCTTTGCGTATCGCCTCTATCGAAACGCGGCGGCCTTGGTCGGGTTCGAACCCGGGTACACCGGATGAGTAGAAGGGTGCCTTAACCACCGAGCCACCACAAGGAACAGAGCCGGGAATGAAAAGAAGCAGGAGAGAAATAGGCGCCGTAGCGGAGAACTCCGGAATGCATTCGACCATCTGGGGATTTTAACGGGCATTGACATCGCACGGCGCACGGGCTCAGCAGCCGAGCGGCCTCAACATTCTGCCGTGAACGTCGCCCGAGGCATTTTATAATCGTTATAAAACGCCTAAAGAATTTATGAAATGCGCTGAAAAATGGCAATAAATGTGCACAAGCACTCACCGGATAACGGCTGCTGTAAATAGGTAGAGCGTACAACGGCGCCGAGTAACCAAACAGCACGATGGCCGCCGATGCTGCCTGGCTTCGGAGCGGAGGGGCAGACGACGACTCCATGCGTCTCAACGCCGATGCGCCTTTGGAAGTAGGAGATGGCGCCCCTAGCACGCTGACGCCCTTGGTTGGGGCAAGCCTGGAAAAGGGACGGAAATGCTTGTATCCTCGGGCAAATTATTAAGTCACTTTGAGCAAAAGCGCCGGGAAAAGTGGGCTACAAAATTTCACGCCTAATAGCCAACTCTTCGTGGATTTAAAATGAAGCTAAAAAAAAAGAGCGCTTACGTGCGGTTCGGACTCTGCCTCCACCGGAACCGATACTCGCCTAGGAGATAACCAAGTTACTAGGAACAGCCTGGCGGTCTATTCAGCATGCTGGCTATGACGCGAAGGCGGGACTAGCAAAAAGCCTAACCACTGATCTGGACGTTTACGGACGATCAGGCTTTAGGAACGAACGCTCGAGAATACAGTGCAACTTCTTCTTCCCCTTCACGAGGTAATGAAAGCGCGAGAAAAGGGCAGGAAATACCGCCTTCCTTGCTTCATCTACGACAGGGAGAAAGACATACCCAAAAATTCTGGTCAAAAGCAGTTTGGAACGGGGAAAGAGTTTATGAACAGAATTTTTTCATATTTTTTCGCCCATTGTAAGGTTTCACTATACAATCAATATATCCGCAGGTCTCCCGTCGACACGCTTGCATTTCTTTGCTATTAACGTTTTTGCTATCGTCAGAAGCATTTTCCAATGGTTTTCTATGGCCGACTATACTGTTCGATGCGAGCAACGAAAAAAATTATAAGAAAGATTGTGCGACATTTGGGAAGAATGGGCCACCACCTTCAATATTTTCATACCAGTACCTAAAATTTTCCAATATTCAAAATTTTTGTCCAAGAAATTTGGACCTGAAAGATACAATGAAAACCTATTCAACCCTTGATGGCATGGAAACAGCACATGATCAGCAAAACTGCAACTGTTCTACTGCACGATGGCTAAGATTTGTCCCGGTGGATTTCACGCGCGTGACTGCGCGTAAAACAAACACCATCCACATCCTATTTTTCGACACCTTAGGGGCTGCAGGACAAAGTCAAAAGCAGCCAAATTGCTTTTTGACCGGCCTTTTTAACATCAGTGACATTGATACAGATTCGAATTTGTAGGTCATCATAATATGATGCTGGTGTTGAGCGCTGCTGCTGATGGCTCTGTGGTCGCGACAGCATCATCATCGTGCGGGCCAGTGCTTTGTAAACAGGCGGCCCGGCATCAAGCATGGAGTCCGGGCGGCTCCGGGCGACCCTGCCGGCATGCGTCGCATGGTGCTTGCTGGCGACCGCGGTCGGTCTGCCCGGACGCCTGCCCGGAGACTTCCTCGGCCAGGTGCACCAACCGCGCAATGGCTCCCAGCGAAACGTCGCCCAGAAGCCATCTTACACTTTGTCCTACCGCGAACGTGGGTACCGCCTTGTCTACATCTACTGATCTCACAGTCTTTTGTGGTAACTGACGACACAGGTATTTCTCCCGTTCACTGCGTCGTTGACCCTGTACAACTTTATTTTTTCAAAAGAAAATACTGGCGCCAATTCTGACAACACAGCAAGAAAAACTGGACAGGCTGCGTGTTGTCGAATTTGGCGCGACTTTTTTTCTGTTGAGATGCACCAACTAGCCCCCGAACAAGTTCTACTCAATAAACTTTTTTCTTTTATCTTGTGATGAGAGATATACCAATAAGATATTCGTTAAATCCTGTCGAGCAGAGCTTGACACACTGCAGTGCGGGGCATTCAGGTGTCCCTGCAGTGTGGTTGTGCAATGCTACGTCAGCATTAACCATGTAGTCGCATAGTTGGTATGTACTAAGAGAGTAATTACTCTTCAGCATCTACCCAGGCGCAGCCATACGGCTATAAAGGAAAGCTACACAGCCTTCACAGAAACTTTGTTGTCGAAAAAAAATTCGTCCTGGTCCGGATTTCGAATCAGGGAATCCGGACCAATCAGCTAACCGAGCTAACCAGGACGGCTAACAGATCCGATGGTAAGGTGGGAGCAAATTGAACAATAACTCGAAGCGGGAACCGTAATGGTCCAGTGATTAAGGAAATCTGTCAAGGTGGAGTAGATTCGTAATACCGGAGTAATTACTCATTCAGTAATTATTCATTCAGTAATTCAGAGTGTGTGGTAACGCAACCAGTATATGTTCAATAAATCTGGCCACAGTCACTCTGCAGTCGTTTTGCCCCTCGACTACGCTGCACGTCAACACTACTACAGTTTCTCGAGGACAAAGGCCTATATGCAACGGATTAATTATAATTTGCATCCACCAGAACGCAGCCTTGCGACTACAAAGGACAGCCTACGTGTACTATACATGTTTCAGGCCTACAAGCACACGCCAATAGTAGCTCTTCAAGACGAATACAAGGGAGCATGTATCATGTACCTACCTTCCTGTCCTAAAGGCTCTCCGTCCTGCAGAAAACCTGGTTACCGAACTGAAATGGCATGGTACACCTCAAACGCACCAAAACACGAAATGGGGCAGCACGCATGCCAAGAAAATTTTGCATCAGTCATCCTGGTGGTTTATCAGAAACAGTTACGATAAAATAAGAGCTACCTATTTAGTGCCAGTAAAGCGGAGATCCAAGTGTGCGAAATATATCTCATTTAAGCTATGTTGGCTTCAGTCCGCAAATATCATTAGCTGATCTGCCTAAACCTTCTGCCGCCCCATGCTACGCCTGCCTTCTCTTGGAATCCACTCCGTTACCCTTAAGGACGAGCGGCTATCTTGCCTCCGCATTACATGCCCTGCCTAAGCCCATTTCTTCCTTTTGATTTCGACTAGGATGTCATTAACATGCTTTTGTTCCCTCACCGACTGTGCCCGCTTTCTGTCTCTTAACGTTACACATACATTTACTGTTCGAAATCTACCGCGGTCCTTTGTCAGCATCGACCCTGCCATTAAAAGAGAGTGCGCTAAAGAAGAGTTAACTTCCTTTTTACTCACGTGTAGGGTAATTCACCTTGTAGGGTAATGCTCTGCGCGCAGTGTACCTGGAAGAGGCGTGCGGCGGCTTGACGTCCAAGGTGCAGCGCTCGCACTACTTGAGCCTTCGCGACCAGAAGGCCAGCATGGCCATCCACTCGCACCGCTCGGGGGTGCTGCCTCGAAGCGTGAGCAAGTGCCGGATCCAGATACAGACCGAGTCGCACGCGCGGCTCACCATCTCCTTCATAAAGCTGGACACCGTCGAGCAGCCCTTCATATGCTACATGTACCTCAAGGTACCAAGCCATTCGGTTCAGAATACCAAAAGCACTTTTTCGCGAGAAGATGTTGTCCACGTGAATAGAGAAACTGGTAGAATGGCACCGGCTTGACGAGATTCCAAACAATTGCACTCTAAACACGAATAAGCCTGTATGAGAGTAATAAGGGATTAAGCGGTCCTCTAACCCACTCCCATTTAGGGGCAGGGTATACTGTCCAAGTTCCGGAGTAGATTCTGATCCGTGAATATACGTAATGCGCAGTCTTTGCTACGGAGGCACATGTTCACTAAAAAAAAACAGTAACTATATACAAATAGCAATAGCAGGAGGCTTTTAAACGCGGCACCGCAGGTCTTGAGGTTAGAAAATTTAGGTGGTTGAGAACTCGATTAAGATCTTTGTGACTGCTAAAACTTTTCATGTTCTGAAGAAGAAATTTGTTTCCATTGCCAGCCGTAAGTATTCCGTATTTTTTAGTCATGGAAATTATCCCGGGGCTTGGGCAGCATACCCTGCCTCTATAAGAGAGTGCGCTAGAAGACAGCTTACTCATATTTATTATAGTGGCTAATTCGTGTTTACATTGCACGACTAGTGCAAGGTGTTTAGCTGCTCCGAAGCAGTTGCACCTAATGAAAATAGGTCTGGTCAGTGCGCATGAAGCGTATGCCGGCGGAGACTCCCGCGGAAACTTTTCGCTTTCTACTCCAGAAACGTTTCACACAAAGGCCCTTCCAGTCAACCAGAGTGCCGGCACTCTATGTATACTAAATGCTTGGATTCCGTGCTCCACACGCCTCGAAGGGAGTCGTCAACAATACTAAACCGAAAGTTGGTAGTCAAAGTGAAATTAGCTCTCAAAATGGCTTCGAGATCTGCCGAGCATATAAGCAGATAAGGTAGGTTTATTATTTGGCCCCATTTAAATACTTTAGCACATCCGTCGGGCGTCGAAAATTGTGGTGGTATGTATAACGCGGTGTTTAACGTCCCATAACGACACAGGAGCTATGAGGGCCACCGTAGTGGACGGCTCGGGATTAATTTCGACTATTTGAGACCCTTTAACGTGCAATAACATTCGAACAGTGCACAGGCATCTTGAATTTCGCCTCAATCAAAACCTCGAACTCGACCGCGGCGGCTGCGTTTTTATGGAGGAAAAACGCTAAGGCGCCCGTGTGCTCTGCGATGTCAGTGCACGTTAAAGATCCTCAGGTGGTCGAAATTATCCCGGAGCCCTCCACTAGGGCACCTCTTCCTTTCTTCTTTCACTCTCTCCTTTGTCCCTTACCTTAAGGCGCGGTTCAGGTGTCCAACGATATATGAGACAGATACTGCGCCATTTACTTTCCCCCAAAACCAATTATTATTATTATTACTCCATCAAAACGCGGCCACCGCGGTCGGTTTGAAACCGCGCCTCCGAGTTATCGGGACCAGTGCACACACTGAACACTCTAAAGACTATAGCTGCTGCTAGGAGCGTGTCCTTTTATACCTCTCCCATCTGTGCCTCCCAGATTTACATGACCGAGAAGCCGGACCTGGTCTGCGGCAAGCAGGCGACAGGAAAGAGCATCAGCACGACCACTTCGCAGATGACCCTCGAGTGGGTCATCAACAACGGTGGCGAGAAGCCCGGAAAGATAGAGATGGTGCTCACCAGCTACAAAGACAGCGGTGAGCTGAGGCGCATTTGTACAAGCGACCCTCATCTTTTATCTCGCACATGCGTAATCGTGCTGTACGTGCTTTAATGGTACAAAAAATCAGATGTTGAACTAAACCTTATCAGAATTCCTTCTTTCCATATGTCATATCTGCGTGGAACAAACTGCCTAATAACATGGCAGACTGCACGTGTATGAAAGCGTTTCATGCATTTATGCATTAATTGATGTTATCCTAAAATTGCATAATTTTACGCTAAGGCGCCCGTGTGCTGTGCGATGTCAGTGCACGTTAAAGATCCCCAGGAGATCGAAATTATTCCGCAGCCCTCCACTACGGCACCTTTCTTCCTTTCTTCTTTCACTCCCTCCTTTAACCCTTCCCTTAGGGCGCGGTTCAGGTGTCCGCCGATATATGAGACAGATACTGCGCCATTTCCTTTCCCCGAAAACCAATTATAATTATTATATTTCAATGTACGCGAGTGTGTGTTTCTTGTGTTTATGGCTGTTCCATGTGTTGTTCGAGTAGTCCCATTATATGACTATGACACTTGTAATGCTTGATTTCGTTCTACGTCCGCCCTGAAATAATGCCCTCGGGTGCTGCAGGAATCCTTGAATAAGGAATAAAGAGACAGAAGCAATTCCACAAAGACCCTAGTCAGCGAAGCATTACCCTCCTTGAACTGCGGAACTGTCACTCCTCCTTGCTCAGCCTTCCTCGCCTAATGAAAAAGTTTGCGAGACTGCGGCGAATATCAGCTCTACTGAAACACCTGATGTGTGGTTTTGAGGTCGAACAGAGGCACTCTTTGCTGGCGCGCAAAATTACGAACGAAGCATAAACGAGTGTCAGTCCACATTGCGGCCTTGTGACAGCACTATGAAATGATGAATTCATGTCGGAGGACCGTTAATACTTTTCCTGAAGCTTTCTTGTACCAAAGTTGAGTGCCTCTTTACATGGAGTATGTTGTAGTAAAATAATAGTATATCTGGCCATAAAATACATATGGAAGCTCTGTGAACGAAAGAAGGACGGAGAACAACTTTATTGGAGGCCAGTATACTAAGTCCTCGTGAAAACGAGCGCCTGGTGCACAAGGCTCCGTGGTGATCGGCGCATACCCAACTATTATGGCTAAATAAATTTTTGAACGGGAAAGAGTGTATGAAAGCATTTTTTAAAAATATGGTAATATTTCGCTATAACAGTCAATACATCCGAAGATATGCCGTCAACAGGCGAACTTTTTTGCTATTAACATTTTTCGAGCGTAGAAAGCGTTCCCCATTTGCTTTCTATGGCAGTATTAACTGCTCCATGCGAGCGATAGAAAACTTTAAAAGAACAATTTTCCGACACATCATAAGAATGGACCATTGGCTTCAACATTTCCATAACAGCACCTCACAATTTCCCAATATTCAAAATTTTTGTCCAAAAATGTTGAACATGAGAATGAGAGGTAATGACATGGTTTCTGCAAGGAAGAGAAGTGACAATGATAATGACATATTTTGTTCTTACGCAGCCTGCATGCTTAAAAGCTTGAATTTATAATACAACTTGATTTCAAGAGTTCTGACGCAAATCACTGAAAAACAGACGCCATTTCAAAGTATTGCGAACTTCCCCTGTCTACGTCGCATTTCGTGAATACGCTGCATTTATGACAGTTTACGGTCACTACTAATGGAGGCGACGATTTTGTGAGTGTGGTGATGACTGATGACCGCTGTCATCAAGCTGCGTCCAGAATTGTCCGCGAGCTCCACTCTTTGGTGTGTTTCCGCCACATGTCGCAACTCTTGCTGCAGACCTGTCTGGCAACTGCGAGTCCGGCATGTACGCCTGCAGCAACCGCCACTGCATCTGGTCGGGATTTGTCTGCGACGGCGTCAACAACTGCGGCGACGGCAGCGACGAGCGACTGTGCAGTGAGTTTTCCAAGGAGCATTTAGCTCTTTTCCCTTATCTTCAATTGGCGTTAAGCCTGGCAAAGCGTTGCTGGTCCGGGTTCCCTCTATCTTTTGTAGCGATAGCTACACTACGCCAGCCACTTCACGAGGTCAGCATGGCTCCGCGCTGAGCCGTGGCATCACCGCTCCGCCAACTGTGCGCATGCGCGGAGTGACGTCATAGCCCGCAGCTGGTGTGCGCGCCACGCGCCTCGCCGCTGCGCCGACCGCGGAGCCGACGCCGCCCGCCTGGTCAGTTGTGCGCATGCGCGAAGTGACGTCAGAGCACGCAGCTGGTGTGCGCGCCACACGCCTAGATTACGCTAGCATTTCGAGCCTTCAGCGTGGCGGCGCCGTGGCCACCGTGGCTACCATGGCAGCTGCCGGCGGCGCGGCACGCCGGCGAAACCGAGAGGGGGAGGATTGGAGAGGGGGAGAGAGTGAATCCACGTCCAGGGACAAAGATGAAGAAAGAACGCCCAGCAAAACGCAGCAGCGAAAGACTGACTTTGCAATTCGACTGAGCGAGTTCCACTCGGCCAGCTGTAGCTATCACGTCACTCCAGGTTTAACCAGAGCTAAACCACACCCATTTTTATGTTGTTTTTTTACATTTCTGAGAGGAACAATAACATGGTAAAAGGGGCATGAACGCGACAGCGTTTAAGGCCCCGTCTACCAGAAAATCCTGTGCTGTCGTTGTCGGCGTTGCGAGCGAAAAATCGCGGGAATGACTCTGGCAGGTTGTCCCCAGAGAGCAACCCAGGAGGCAGGTTAGTCACCTAGGTCACGTGACCTTGCGGCGTCATCACAACCTGCCCACCGGATAGTAAGCAAAGTGCCCACCGTGGCAGGTGAGAGTTAATGATTGGTCGCTCGGGAAGAGTAACCTGGGCCGCACAAGGCCCACCGCTGGAAGCACCTGCCAACGCAGGGCAGCGGCGCATAGCTTAACCGTTGCACCTTTGCGCCAGGAAGGGTACGAGGACCCGCAGGGATCTATGAATATAAAGTAGAGAATGACCTTCTGCATATATGGGAATTAGCCCATTACGCTATCGCTTCATACCCGAAGGCTTAACTGTCCCCTCCAATTTTTGTCCTGCGCATGCGCACTGATGCTCCGCTATTCCCTTATCACACTATTCGAAAGCGTTCCCTATTCTAAATGTCCCTATGAATTCCATGTTTACTGGATATACGCAGTACTTGTGCAACGATACTCGTGACACCCGCGGGGGGTCGGTGTCTCAGCCGCGGCTGCCGCATTTCGGTCGATGTGAAGTGCAAAGAAGCCCGTGTGCTGTGCCATGTCAGTGCACCCTGTCAGTGAACCACTCATGAGTGGTTCAGGAGCCTTTCACTGTGCGTTTCTGAAGGTCCATGCACCGCTTTAAGATGTACAGCTTTAAGCTTTAAGAACCCCATAATCTACCTTATCCTTCCATACAACTAGTTAATAAAACTACTCGCGATCACTAATTAAGTGCAGACATGCGCAGCTTGGCGTGAAAAAAATGAAAAAAACTGAGCGACCGAGGGACAGAACTTAGGGCTTTAACGGAAGGTTTGTGCAACATTTTTGCTTTCCCGTTCCCGTAGCTGCCGCGGCGGCTAAACAGCTCCTGTTTTCCTCTACTGAGCTCAGGGTAGCAGGGTAGATTCCCAGCCACGTTTCCAGGGGTTCAGCTCCAATTGTGCAATGAATCCAGTCCCCTTCTACAGCTAGCTTCATAGCAAATTGATCTGTTTTGACCCGTTAAACCGGATTAATGAGTATCATTACATCTTTGCAGTGTTTCCTGCAACTCGATTTTAGCTTATTCGGACTTCTTCACCCAGCCACCTGTGAAGTGCTACCTCTCCTAATATTTATTCTTTAGATATTGGACACACATCGCTTCCACAAACATGAAAACAGCCAGGCACGTACAGGCCGGGCGTCAACCATCAGCAACGCTCGTATACTTCTCAGCGACTCACTTTTTTGTCCGTAGATGGCGACACAATGCGCTTTGATTCTTTCCCGTATGACGCTAATAGCACAAGTGACACCACGAAGGAAATTGGAACCTTTGCGATGTAGCCCTGTATGGTTGCTCCAACAAGTGCACCACACCGACTTCCTGCGGTAGTTGTGGCGAACGTGGCGCAGTAAGCTCTCGTTGCGCGCATCACAGTCGGAGGCCGCCAGGACCATACGCTCATCCTGGCCATCGTGGTATTGGTGGCGCTCTTCGCTGTCGGCACTGGTATCGTCTTCCAGATCGCCTACAACCGCTACAGCGGGAGAGTAAGTGCACTGCAACGCAAGCTTCAAGCTTCGTGAGGCCTTACTTGCTTACCAATCGTGTGGGTGCACCCTCAACCTTGTTTCTGGAATAAGAGACGAAGAGGTTCGCTTCTGATAGCGTAAAGCGTCTGTTGCACATGCCAGTTCTGAACTGCTAGCAGCCACAAAGCATGGCTTGGTACCACGGTGGAAGTTTTTGCTGCGTTAGCATTATGTGCGACATTCCCCAAAAGTGGCGGCGTGTGAAGCCTTGACGAGTGAAATGTCTGTCCTGCAAAAGTACCACCCACCTCCCTACACCTCACTCCTATCTTGACTATCTAGGGAGTTGCCCACCTATCCGCCTATACCATAATGAAGAGCCACTACCTACCCAGCCACAACCCACTTCCACCCTACCGATATCCTCTACCCATCAAAACCCATTTCAGCAGCGGAACGAAAAAGTAACGGCGAATTGAAACTGAAGGCCACAATGGGAAAACGAAAATTTGTAAAAACAAAATCTCGCAGATTTCTCGCATCTCATCGCATGATCACCCACGAGTTTTATCGCTGTTCAGTTCATTATATTTCCTCATTGTTGCGTGAGGTAGTTTCAGGGTGGCGGTTGTAGATTTCAGATGTGATTTCGCCGCATTGGTTCCATGAAATCTGCCTAGTCTAACACCGTTGCCTATCAGTTAACAGTGTCGTATTGTTGACATGTTAGTACTCCGCGTGCTGATTTTAATCGTTCATGGCTCTCTTTTTATTACAGAACTTGGTCACACCAGTGCGTACGAGCGTACTTAGCACTTCTCTTTGAGGTGACTACGTAGTATACGAAATGAGAAAGCATTGCAAAAATTACCGACGCGTTCTGAGCTAGCACCTAATATAATTTCTCTTGATCGTTACCGAAATCTTCTTTTCATTGCGTCGTTTTTCCTGTTTTAAAGCCCGCATAATAACTGCTCGACGTGCTTTTCTATGAATCTTAACTAAGCAATGCGTTTCGTTTGCCTTGATTTGTACAGGACATCCAGACACAGTATGTCGTGGGCCCCAACGTGGACCAAGCTGGTGTGGTCCAAGTGCCGAAGCCTCGGTGACGTCACAATTGTGCAGTCAACATGATATGAGTTTCGATGCTGTGAACTCCTGTGGCCACCAATGTGTCGCGAAGAGAATGCGGTCGTCAGTGCTTTTTTCCCCTTGTTTTAACAGGTGTATGTGCGATATGAAAGAATCATATTTTTGCCACTAGTTCTAAGTGGAAGAAAAAGAGCTGACACACTGCCTATTGCGACCTCGCAAGTGCGCGAGGATAAACAAAAGACAGCCCGGACAAGTATGCATGTAGACTGACTCTTGCCGCTTGTTACTAGGTGTTGCGAACGATGTTCTTAGTGAACTCACGTAGTGAGAAATTCTGTTTGCATGAGGTGCGATTTTTTTTGTTATAACCTTTATCGCACTGCAGGTAAATCGTGCAAAGCTTGTAATGGAAAGCGTGCTCGTCGTGTAATGTACGGTTTATGCGTCACAACCGTAACTTAGCGCTGGTGTACTCTAAACACGAGCACATCTACACGGCAGTAAAAAGGGGGTAAGTTGTTCTCTAGCGCACACCCTTATATAGAAGAAGTGTGCGCTAGAGAATAACTTACTCTCTTTTTACTCCTTTCTGTTTAGAGTGTAACAGCGATGTGTCGCCCTTCTTGACCAATATTCTCCGTGGTACTACATAGGGCACTGTTTCGAACACTATATAAGTAAGCGGGCCGTATGTAAACTTATTGCGTGCTAACGAAGATATTGACGACGTTCAGGCAGGGGTAAGGCGACGGCTATAACAATAGCGTTTTTGGCGAAACAGCCGAGAGACTAATTCCTAGGTTGAATGAACACTTGAAGTTCCTGGACGTGTGCGGCAGATGAATTGTCGGGCACTTCTGGCAAAACAACTGGAGGATGAACTGAAGAGCGACGGTATTCTTTCTTTATACATAGTGATCTCAATATTGGTGGTCCTTTCTAATAACTGAGATATTTCAATAAAATCAAGTGACAATGAGCTTTCCTGGATGATGAAGCATGCACGTGGCGACCTTGCCTGCGTCGTGTTTCTGCTCATTTAATTGCAGTACATTGTGTAGTGTAACTTCCAACCCTTTTCTGAATAGTGCAGTTCATGTCACCAAAATGGTATCAAGGGAAGTTAATCCAAGTTTGTACGCTAGTTGTGCCGGGAGGCAGTTAAACGTTGTTTATTCCTGCGCAGTGAACGTGGCACCCTGGCCATCCAGATGGCAGCCAGAAGAGCATTAAGCGACGCGAAGATGTGCTGAATGCCAGCGTAGGACCCCAGCACGTCCTTGAAGTAACCTGCAGAGAAAAACAGAAATAGAAGATATTTATCACAATGACGAAAGCCTCAGGCGACAGGGTTAAAAGTAGCACAAAACCTCGTAAGCCATAAAAGCCAGCGCACTCAGTTATTTGTCTATTTACTGACCAAGGGGCAGGAGCAGAGGCGGCAGGCATGTGATATTTCATATGAGGATTTTACCGTCTTGGCAATGCATGTGAGTTATGAGTGACGTCCTATATTGGAAGGCTCCGAATTGGCAAATGCTTTCAACGTGGTTGGGATTCCTTCCCGCGATCTTGGTCTCAGTAGTCACACCTCATAGCCACTTAGCCATCGCGGTGGGTGATCAGGGCGTAGAATAGTAATGGGCAGAAAAAAAAGGATATTTGAAAATACAAACAGAGAGAAAAGAAATGGAAACGTGCACAATAAATGCAACATGGAGGAAATAAACAGCAGGTTCGTGATAAAAAAACAGTAGAAAAAGTTCAGGTTAGGCAAACAAGAGGCTTGCCATCGTGGCTGTGAACACAGTTAAATCTTCAATGCAGGCAGTGGATCGCGACATTTTGTACCTTTTTGTGATAGTTCATCATACGAATAATTCAAAAGACCTTTTTTTTAACTGAAAGTTTAGCTCCAGCTTTGTGCGCATATCTAGTGTGCGACGATACTTAACTTGGCTGCGGAATATAGGTCCACAGTTTAGAAATACCGTAAGTGGAATAGAGAGTTATTAGTGAATAGAACGTTACCTATGAGTGAAGGTCTGACGAGTAAAGAGGCGCCCATTACGGTGTGGCACCCACCCAACACGAGGCCAAGGCTTTCGTGGCCTAGGTCCTTGATGATTAGGGGGCAGAGCAGGGGAGCCACCACTCCGCAGCTCAGGCCTTGGACCACGGCGCATGCCAGGAGCTGGGTGCCGGATTCGGACCACACAAGACCTTCGCAGGCTGCTGCGTTGCCGCAGAAACCCAGTGTCAGTGTTGCTTTCGCGGACAGCCAACGCCGATCCACCACGATTCCGATGGCGAGGCACCCCAGCACGACGCTAACGTTGAAGGCAAGTAGAAGGTACGCCGCGAAGCTACTGTCTATGCCCCGCTGCAGCGTCACGTCCAAATGGAGAAGAACGAAATTGGATAGAACGTAGTTTTGAATTGAGAACGACAGGGAATTCAAGAGAAAGAGCGGATTTACGAAGACCTTACAGTTTACTTTGGCGAAAGATGCGGCGGTCATTCTCAGCAACTCAAGAGCTCTGTACTGACGCACTTGGGATTTCGAAGAGCTGGCAATGACAACTCTTTCTGTAGCATGCTGCGACCTAGCGTTAGTTGAAATATTGTTACAAGGAAATTTGGCGGCGCACTCTACGTTTTGTTCTTGAAGAGAGTTGTCCGGTTCTCCAGCATCACGTGCTCCTTTTGATACGAGGTCCTCCGAGACATCTGGAAATAAGGATTCGGTGACACTTGCCACGTCAGCGCCTGCGGAGTTATCAGAACTCTTGTTTATAGACCCTATCTTCTCGTTGTGGGCCTGTCTTGAAGGGTGCTTTTGGGATTCACCAAACTCGGAGCCAGAGCCCTCTTTATTCCTGGGATGCAACAACCAGGGCGGTATCTGCACAAGGAGCGCAGCAACGAGTCCGTTGAGGGACAGAGCGCCCAGAAGGAGGAAGATCTCGGGTGTGCCGTACTCGACGCGGATGTAGTTGGCGAGGAACGGAGTTAAGAAGTGCGAGCTCTTGGCCGCGCTCGAGCTGGCACACGCCGTGGCGCGCCAGCGGACAAAGTACGCGCACAGCAGTACGGACGTGACCACGAAAACGCCACTGGAGGCCATTCCTGCAGCAAAGAAAAAAAAACACCAAGTGCCTCCCATTTGTTGGCTAAGAGGACTTGAAGAACGCCCGTGAACTGCAGCTGCGTAAACTGCTCGAGGGCGCCCTAAGAAACGAGGTGTGTCCTGGAAGATCACGTTCTGTGCAATTGTTGTTCTATGTAGGAGTGACACACACCCACAGTGGGGGATAGGCCAGGGTGCCTTGTACAGGCATTAAAAGTTGTTAAACGTTGACTGATTTAAGGCGGCTGAGGTTGCATATTGTGCAAAAAAATTGTGAATTATAACTGAAAGAAGTCTCTCTGACGCAATGACGAAATTAGCGAGGAGCTCCGGAAATTTCGACCACCTGAGGTTCTTATCAATCTTTTGGAACACTTACAAGTCGCACAGAAAGTAAACGAAACGAGTTAGCGGGATTATAGGACGCTGATATGCGACCTTGTATTACAACACAAACCAAAGTCCATAAGGGAGGGGGAAACCTTAGGGTGCTTAACTCAGCACTCTGAGGCTACCCCCTCTGTTGTGTTCTTCGGTTTATGTTCTCCTCCGTGGACTTTCTTTGGGAGGTGTACCTACCCCCGTGGGGGCTTTGCGGACTCAGTGGCTTCGCTGGTTACATATGTGGTGTGACACACAATGCCACCTAATTTCGAGTACCCTCTACACCAAGACCGTCAAATAAGCATTTGGTTTGCTTCTGATTGTGCTGGCACGAACACAGCTAGAGAGATTCTGATTTTAGTTCTGTCACCCATCGGCCTGATGGCCCCCTGGCTATATGACTTTATGCGACTGCGCGAGAGCCTGCTGGTTGGATTCCCGACAGCGACTGGCACATCTCACTGGAAAAAGTGTGTGCACATTAGGTGCGCAGCAAGAGCCATCTTATTGGAATTATTGCGTAGTCGTTCACATAAGGCATGTCCGGCAGCTATGGTACAGTTTCGGCACACAGAATTTATCATTCTTGCCTCTATAGTCCAGCCTCTTTTGTAGCGGCAGCTACCGTGTACACTCTACTAAGGGCCGCACTTTTTTATAGCGATTTTGGCTGTGTACAGTCCTTGCAGAGCCGCCGCGGTGGCTTAGTGGTTATGGCGTTCGGCTGCTGGCCCGAAAGACGCGGGTTCGATCCCGGCCGCGGCGGTAGAATTTCGATGGAGGCGAAATTCTAGAGGCCCGTGTACTGTGCGATGTCAGTGCACGTTGAAGAACCCCAGGTGGTCGAAATTTCCGGAGCCCTTCACTACGGCGTCTGTCATAGCCTGAGTCGCTTTGGGACGTTAAACCCCCATAAACCAAACCAAACCAGTCCTTGCACGAGGGAGGCATTATTAAGTTCAATTTTTCAGTTATAATACGGGGAAACTATACTTTACTTTATTTACAGTCGGAACCTATAACTGGAGACTAGTTGCAGATTTCGTTAAGATTCTTCATCGCAACAGTTTTCGCCGCTGCTCTGGCCACTTCTCTCACCACCTTAATGAATGAGGTAATCTTTGATTCCATGCATTGCATTCTGAACTGGTGTAGCTTTAAAATTTTCAAGCACAATGTGCGGGGACACTGCACGCAACGCATTCAAAATCAGCGAGTAACCGAGAGGAAGTGATATATTACTTAGCTACGCGGCTGCGGTGGTTCTGTGTTGATGGTGCGCGGCTGCTGACCCACAAGATGCGGGTTGTATCCCGGCCGCGGCGGCCATACTTCGATGGAAGCGAAATGCTAGATGCTGGTGTACTGTGCGATGTCAGTGCACATTAATGAATCCCAGGCGGTCGAAATTCTCCGGAGTCCTCCATTACGGCGCCCCTCATAACTCGACTCGCTTTGGGACGTTAAACCCCATAAAACCAAACCATAAAGCCAAACATTCCTTAGCCTTCCTGTCGGCGTCACTTCGTGTTTGGCCGTTGCCATGCGCTCTGAGAACAGGCGACTGAATTGGGCTTTATTATGACACACAGCTGCACAGCGGAACATGCAATGATATGATGACCATGATAACAGAAGGCGGCTGTCGCCAGCTATCAGGTCGCCGGGGATTAGTGCCCCGCAAGAAAATTTATACATGCCTGAGGATTTTTTTTTCAGCTTATCGGCTCCCAATAAAGGGGAGTGGCCCAGAAACAAGCGCGGCCCTTACTCGAGTGTATACTGTACATCAGGGAGGCTTTTAGTGCTCACTGTGGTGGACACAAAGGAAACCCTAAGTGCCCTCTGTGCAAAATAAACGCCGGCCAAAGCGAACGTCATGGGCTTGGAAAGAGCGTTGTGCCCGTCTTCCTCCTCGCATGCGAATTACTCGATCACAGCGCACCCTGCATACATGAACAGAGCGATTCGATCGAAAGGAAACAGCAAATATATAAAAAGCGGCTTAGAACTGCAGTTTGGAGCAGTATCTTCATTGGCCCCACCGCTATAGATCATTGACTTCCGAAAGTGCTGACAAGATGGATATGTCTTGCGACTACAAAGAGGAGTGCGTAGTCATATTGTGGATAAACTACACAATATTTCGGGTGCGTTATTCCAAATCTATTCCTAAACAAAACAGAGCGCTCGGTCATGCGGTTATCTTTGATGCAAGCCTTGCCTTTTTATGATAGCTGAAGGTTGCAGGCACGCGTGTCGCTCGAAAGCTTCTTTGCCCCATCATGCTGTCTATTTCAGAGGAACAAGCGTTCGCCGAAACTTGCTCTCGATGGGAAACCTGCGCTGCCAAGGTTGCACTGCAATTTTTCCATTCGGTGATTCAAAACTGATTTTGTCAGCCGCTTGGGCAAACGCGAGAACACATTCTGCGCGATTAGATACCCGCGTTTGGCTGACAGCATTCATTGCCGAGCTTCTCTCGGCGTAGCCCAGATAGCTGACGCACGGCACGTGCGCCTTCGACAGAGTGCGGAGGCTCACGCCAATAAGCGCCAGAAGGTGGCGCGGAAAAGTACTAAAAGTACTACCCAAAACTGCTTGCTCTTCTCGCTAGGCAGTGTGTTATGGCGCTGCAATCGGCACCGCAAACTTCAGCGCAAGTTCCCCATAGCCAACTACCTTAGTGCAACAGGTGGAGCATCAGGGAAAGAATTGAGTGCCTACTGGAGGTGCCTCACCGTGGACCGCTCCGAAGAAGAGCGAGATCAAGGACACGCTCGGGGCGAAGTAGCACGCGATGAGGCCCAGAGCCGTCAGCAGAGAGCAGCCCAGTGACATGACCCGCAGAGGAACCACTTCGCACAGGAAGCCGGTGATGATTCCTGCAACAACCAAGCGTGCAGGTAAGACCAGGTATGTAGGGTGCTTGCTGCCCATTGTCCCGCAGCGCCGCGCGAGTGACGAGCAGGAAATACACTACACTCTAAACACCAGTACGCCTGTATGGGGGTAAGAAGGGATTAAGCAGTCGTCTAGCGCACTCCCATTCAGATCTGGGAGTGCGCATTCAGCGCACTCCCAGTTCTGAATGGGAGTGCGCCAGACGACTGCTTAATCCCTTCTTACTCCTTTGGTTTGGTTTATGGGGGTTTAACGTCCCAAAGCAACTCAGGCTATGAGAGACGCCCTGGGGTTCTTTAACGTGCACTGACATCACACAGTACACCGGCATCTACTATTTCGCCTCCGTCGAGATTTGACCGCCGCGGCCGGGATCGAACTCGTTCACTCAGGCTCAGTAGCCGAGCGCCATAACCGCAGAGGCACTGCGGTGGTTGTTACTCCTTTCTGTTTAGAGTAATAAATATAAAAGAGAGTGCCACCCTTTTAGTTGTGTGCAGAAGAAAGGATTTTAGTTTTATATAGAAATAGGCACTCGCTGCGCTTATGCAGTGCGTGTTCGTTTCCATCGCTATCTTCAAATCAGAAAAATAACAGTCGCAAACATCCTACTGAGCGCATCTGCACGGGTACGCAAAAACAGCTGCACAGCTGTACATTTAGAGTTCGGTACCGTTTTTTGCGACGTTCGCTCAGCGGTTGGCGGAGCGGTGTGCAATTTCAGTAGTGAAATGCGCTACTGAAAGAAAAAAAGAGTTGAAAGCTTAAGAGGAGAAGGCTGCAAATTGAGGTAAATATAAGAAAAGGGGTGTGGCGCGCGCGATTGCAAAGACATTAGCTGCTCCCAGGGCATGCTATATAAGGATCACCTTTAGTAAAGGCCTGAGCTAGCGCCTTGTGAAAAGAAGCATTTCTTTTTTCAGGGCCCATTGGAGCGCTCCAAAGGAGGACCTCTTGGAGTGCTTGGTTTCATTCAGACACTGGGCACGCTGACATACTCTGCGCATGCTGACGCTGATATGCACACGTCTCATTCAGTGTTGTCGGTCGCGGACATTAATTAAAATATGGATCGCGCTTCGGCGGTGAAAGCCATACGACTCATTACCTAGCGAAGATTAATTGATTATAGGAAAACAAAACTTACTTTTGCGCTTGCTCCTAAACGCAGCAAACATTTCTATTTTTTTCCCCACAACAAGAGAGAAGAGTTTGAAAGCCGAAGCGTGCCCCATATTTTTTCCGAGACTGTAGTGTAAGCGGATAGGTATATGGCCGTGACACCAAGGTTTTTTCGCAAATTTCTGCGCTTCGCCGCACCTAAAGATCCAAAAGAAACATGTTGGCAGGAATTGAAAAGACGATATCATCTATTGAGTTCCTGTCGACAGATTTCGAAAGTACAGGCAGATTTCTGGTAACCGCGAATGACACCCCTATATATCCAGTTATCACGATGTGCTCGGGCAAAACGTCAACCATGCTCATCTATATAAAAGTCATCGGAAAATAACAATTTTGGTGATCGCGATAACAAAAAGTCTGAAACCTGTGTGAAAAGAGAACAAACTAAACGAAAACCAAGCTACAAAAGTGGCTAATTGGTTCTGTATTTTCAAAGTACCGGTGCTCTGTACTTAAGCACAAGGACAGAGGAGAGGCGAACTTCCAACTTTTTATCTTCACAGTTGAAGTTCGCGCACGTTACCTGTGTCGTCTCTTGTTCGTTCCCCTGCCCTAGGGCTTAAGTACAGCGCGTTTATGCTTCGAAGATGCAGAAACAACTAGCCAGGGGGCGCTGCAAGCATCAGGGCCTGTAGAGATACAGCGGGGGCTTAGACAAGGATGTCCTCTGTCCCCTTTGTTGTTCATGTTGTACCTGCAAGGTTTGGAGGCCAAGCTAGAGGGGAGCGGACTAGGTTTCAACCTATCTTTTTTCAAGCAAGGGGAATTGATTAAACAGACATTACCGGGACTAATATATGCGGACGATATAGTGATAATGGCTGACAACAAGGAAGACCTGCAGAAGTTGTTAGACATATGCAGTACAGAGGGAGATAGATTAGGCTTCAAGTATAGTAAGGAAAAATCTGCAGTCATGACATTTAATGAAGAGGGCGGCGAGCATAGAATACAGGAGTTCGTGCTAAAGGTAGTGAATGAGTACAAGTATCTTGGGGTGTGGATAAATAACAGTGTTGAGTATCTGACAGAGCATGAAAAATATGTAATGAATAAAGCTAGTAAGAATGCAGCTGTCATGAAAAATAGGGCACTGTGGAATTACAATAGGTATGAGGTGGTAAGAGGGATCTGGAAAGGGGTGATGGTCCCTAGCCTGACCTTCGGGAATGCGGTCCTGTGTATGAGGCCAGATGTTCAAGCAAGGCTGGAAATTAGGCAACGGGGAGTAGGGAGGTTAGCTTTGGGAGCACATGGCAATACACCAAATCAGGGGGTACAGGGTGATATGGGAT
This sequence comes from Amblyomma americanum, assembly GCF_052857255.1. NCBI lineage: Eukaryota > Metazoa > Arthropoda > Arachnida > Ixodida > Ixodidae > Amblyomma > Amblyomma americanum. The sequence goes on along the minus strand of NC_135498.1, from coordinate 17,574,010 downwards.
GGGCGTCTTTCGAGAGCAGAGAGGCTAGCAGTAAGATAGCATTTGAGGAACGATTGAGAAGGATGGAGGAAAAGCGGTGGGCTAGGAAAGTTTTCAGATACCTGTATATAAAGAATGTTGACACGAAATGGAGAAAGCGAACTAGAAAATTGACAAGCAAATATCTGGACAGCAGTAAGGGGGCAAATCAGCAATTATCGGTTAAGAAAAAGGTTAAAGGAACAGAGAGAGCTTTGTGGAAAACAGGGATGCTGACGAAATCGGCACTAGAAACATACCGGACCTTTAAACAGGAAATTGTCAAAGAAAATATCTATAATAATTGTAGGGGAAGTTCTTTGTTGTTTGAGGCCAGGACTGGAGTTTTGCGGACTAAGAAGTATAGAGTCAGGTACCAGGAGATAGACACTTTGTGCATTGCGTGCGGAGAGGAGGAGGAAACGGCTGAACACTTGATACTTTTCTGTAAAGGGCTTCACCCTACAGTGGAAGGCAGCGGGGCTGACTTACCCAAGGCATTGGGGTTTAGGGATAGTGAAGGGAAAGTGGATTTTAAGAGGTTAGAAGTAACCAAGCGAAGGTTATCTGATTGGTGGCTAAAAGCAAGACAGGAGTAAAATTTCACAAGACATGGCTAGGTGGCTTGAGCCACCGCCCGATGTAAAGGGTTCAGCCGTATCCATACATCCATCCATCCATCGACGAGACGTACGTTCGCACCGCTCCGAGTGTTTGAAGCTTTTGGCCCGGATGTTTTTGGGCTAGGCTCCCAGAAATGGATGGACACCACCGTCATGTCCCTCGCCACCAGTGGACATTGGTTTCAACGCTTCCACGTCGAAGACTATCCCAGGAAACGATCCCGATACATCGTATACGCCTACTGCCGATGCCGCCAACATGGCTCCCGGGCAGCCGCGGCAACATTGTTCCGCAGCGGCACAGATAACGCGGCGCAATCTATCCCTGTGCTTGACGTCTACGCAAGCATGACGGGTGAGGATTCCAGCCAAGTGATTGCCGCGATGCCTGTCCCCAATCCCTTCTCTGTTCTTTCCACGGAAAATATGCCTGGAACTAACCCTTCTCAGTTAGGATCTTGCACTTTTCCATTTTCAAAAGTTGCCAAGCTACCTAGGATGGGGTTGGGTACTTCCCAGATAGCTCAATAAAACGCTAGCTTTGTGAACAAACGACACGGCGTAAAACTTAGCCGCTCGCCGACAGCTATAAATGCTCGTTACGCGGACGCACATTTTTCGATCCCGGGGCTCTGCCTCGGCGACATTGGTCACCACATTGGGCAGAATCGATCACTTTGCTGATAATGACCATTCTGAAGGGGATGAATGGCAGCCTGTTAGGCGAAAGAACAAAGCTAACAGGTGCCGGTCCTATCAGTGGGCAACACACAGTGATAATTAAGCTATTCACACTCCCCGCATACTAGTCTGCACGGAACCATTGCAGACGAGCTTCAAAAAAAATTTTTTTTTTTCACTCAGGTTTTCAAGAACGCCTCTTGAAACAAGCAGTCAGTTTGCAGTCGACGTATTGCATGTATACGCATGCCAGGGATCATCTCCTCAGACTACAGTCTCTCTTAATTTCTAGAAAGGCGGCACCTATGCAGGCTTATGAAGCCATTCTCCCAGGCCAGATCCGCGGTGTCATATATCGTGCCAACTGGTTAACAAGCGAGCAGATCGCGGCCAACCTCATGTGCTACTCGTGCAAAATAACGCCTGCATCAAGGAGTGTGGCATGAAAACATCTCCGCAAAAAAAAAAAAAAACGAGTATATATGGTTGTCATAAGCGGTCAGTGGCTCTCTCTCAGATCATGAATGGCAGTGAAGCAATATCCACCAAGAGAAAAGTGTACAACAGCTGTTTCTTACCGGTACTCACCTACGGAGCAGAAACGTGGAGGCTAACGAAAAGGGTTCAGCTTAAGTTAAAGACAACGCAGCGAGCCATCGAAAGAAAAATTGTAGGTGTAACGTTAAGATACCGGAAGAGGGCAGAGTGGGTGCGGGAACAAAAGCGTGTTAATGACATCCTAGTCGAAATCAAGAGGAATAAATGGGCTTGGGCAGGGCATGTACTGCGAAGGCAAGATAACCGCTGGTCCTTAAATTGAGTGGATTCCAAGAGAAAGTAAGCGTAGCAGGCGGCGGCAGAAGGTTAGGTGGACGGATGAGATTAAGAAGTTTGCAGGCAAAGGGTGGCCGCAGCTGGCAAAGGACAGGGTTAATTGGAGAGACATGGGAGAGGCCTTTGCCCTGCAGTGGGTGTAGTCAGGTTGATGATGATGATGATCATGATGATGATGATTGTCATAAGCAGTCCGCGACTGCAACCCGAGGCCCAACGGAACCTTATCTCACTTCATTTGGGGAACTCCTTTATTTCCCAGAAAAAAAAAAAACAATCCACATACTCGGCATGCTTACTGACGAGGATGGGGGAGCCAAAGGCTGGCTTCATAGCACGGTGCTTAATTGCCATCAGGCTTTACGCCTTATGCGCCGAGTTTCCGCGCGTGGGTGGGGAACGAAAAGAGGTGGGACTCCGTCATATAGCCTTAGCACTCATAACATAAAAAAAACCTGTACGCATATTCGTACATGCGGCTTAACACGACCCAACGCCTTCGCGCAAGGCGATGCATGCGTCTGGTTACTGGTCTGCCACAGTACTGCCCAGTAGTGGAGCTACACGCATGCAGCAAAATCAATGCCCTGCAGCATGTGGCACAGCACCAATTGCAAGCCCAGCGTGTCCGTCTCTCTACAACGGCGGCTGGCCGTCAGATTCTGCGGGCATTAGGCTGCAATAATAATAATAATAATAATAATAATAATAATAATAATAATAATAATAATAATAATAATAATAATAATAATAATAATTGGTTTTTGGGGGAAAGGAAATGGCGCAGTATCTGTCTCATATATCGTTGGACACCCGAACCGCGCCGTAAGGGAAGGGATAAAGGAGGGAGTGAAAGAAGAAAGGAAGAAGGAGGTGCCGTAGTGGAGGGCTCCGGAATAATTTCGACCACCTGGGGATCTTTAACGTGCAACTGACATCGCACAGCACACGGGCGCCTTAGCGTTCTGCCTCCACAAAAACGCAGCCGGCGTGGTCGGGTTCGAACCCGGGAACTCCGGATCAGTAGTCGAGCGCCCTAACCACTGAGCCACCGCGGCGGGATTATGCTGCAACGTTTGCAATTTAGAGACACTCTCGGCTCCTGCGCCACGACGGGAACTAATCTATTTAGTAGATGGCATGCTATCACCAAAGACAATGGGTTCAGCTAATCCCCAAAGGCACAAAGCTGACGCTAAACGTCACGAGATGTCGTACAAGCTAGCGCAGGAAGGGCCCGTCCAACTGATCACAGACGCCGGCCATTTTAAACATTGCACTGCCATATATTGTCACGACTCTTAATCAGATATCACTGTAGTTCAACGGATCTCCGAGGGACACACTGTCACTAATCTCGAGCTCATTGCCATACGCTTTGCCATTACTCGAAAAGTAGAAAGACAGGATCCGCCTCCTTGCACCTACCACGTTCACATTGATTCACAAGCAGCGTACACCGCCTGCCGTGCAGGGGGAGCAGACTGTGCCGTTCTTAACATTATTAGATTCCCGTCGCCTGCAAGAGGAGGGCTGCACTGTATAGCTATCAAATGGATTCCTGCACGCGAAGGAATCACTGGAAACGAAAAGGCACACCGGGCAGCGGGCGCTGCAACTCTTTCCGCACCTCTAGCTGGATCCACACTCGCGGGCTTCATACTCGGATCCCAGAGGCTAGGCTTCATCGGCATTCACTTCTACACGGTGATCTCGGAGTTTTGTTAGGTGCAGTGGTGTGGCTTTGAGGGCTTAATTGTTCACAGTATTGAAAAACACTGTAGCGCAGCACAAGACGAAAACTCGCAGAACAGAAACGTGACGAGTGTGAATCGAGTGGAGGAGGAATTTTGAAATGCCATTTTCTCAGCAATGAATGCGTCTTCTGGTGCCGTGCAAAGATCAACATACCCCGAAAAAGTCACCGAATCGATTTTTGCTAAGAGCAAAAAACGGAATGGGTTTGTCCTCCGTTAAGGGCATTAAGGTATCTGGTCCTGCCTTTAGGTTAGCCCATAATAAATCTTTCCATTGACCAAGCACATTTCGAAAAAAACAATTTTTGAGCAGAAAGCAGGCTTAACCTGATTTTTCGATTAGTTGTTCGTGGAGTAGAGGTCGGAAAGAATCGGATTCTACCCGAAAACCGCAGGCCTCCACTGTGGCCTCTCTTCCTCCGTGCCTCGTTTCACGCCCTGTTTCATCCGTTCCCTAAAGGCGCGGTTGAGGTGTCCATCGAGAGTGAGACGCTTAACACGCCTTTCTACTCATCTCATAAGAACCCAATAATTTTTATTTTACCTCCGCCCAGACACAGGGAAGACTGCAGGGATGGCGGGAACGAGGCCTCCCTGTGGCTAACGCCGAAGTGTTCCCGGATGCCGACGTACATGGCGCCGTGCGAGCGGCTTCCTAGGGTGGCCGCATGTAACATCACCGCGCACATGGCCAAGGTGAACCAGCTTCGGCGGCTGTCCTGCAGGCGGAGACGTGCGGTCCCTTCTATGGTTCCCTCCATGGGGGCGGCGTCAGTCATTTCGCACTTGAGGTCATCCTGTGACGGTGTCAGAGGAAGACCACGCGTGTATGTGTGCGCATGAGAGAGAAAAAAAGAGAGACAGAGAATCACTGCGCGCCTTACGGGCACAAAAGAGAAGAGGCCTAGCTTATCAGTTAAATGGCCCGATTAACAAGGTATCAAAGAAATAGAATAACAACTCCACAACATACCAGCTAAAGTACCCACATTCAGAAAAAAATTGATAATTGGTTTTGGGGGAAAGGAAATGGCGCAGTATGTACCTCACATCTCGGCGGACACCTGAACCGCGCCGTAAGGGAAGGGATAGAAGAGGGAGTGAAAGAAGAAAGGAAGAAAAAGGCGCCGTAGTGGAGGGCTGCGGAATAATTTCAACCACGTGGGGATCTTTAACGTGCACTGACATCGCACATCACACGGGCGCCAGTATCAAAATTTTGTTAGCTAACATAAAGCTTTTGAAATCAAAAGGTCATCAATTAGCAACAGTTAGAATTTGGCCCATATTGTGCAGCTGGCACGAGTTGTGCGAAAGAAGAAATCGAATACCTCGAACTACCTAGAAGAACCGAAGGAAGTAAACAATTCTTGTTTTTCCAACCAATGTCTTCCTACTTTTCGCGCAACAGATGTGATTTGATTTGATTTGATTTATTTCCGTCGAACAGGGGCTCGAACAAAAGCGAAAGAGTTCACTTGACGAGGTTCAAACCCCTGTGCACGAGGCATACAGCATAATGAGAGACGAGAAATATTTGGACGCAGGATGCAAGTCGCAGGTTCGCGTCCTGTTCTTCGCTCAGCTTGCCCCACATTGACGCCAGACATTTTGACCGAAATGCGTTGGCTATTGAGACAATGTTGACATCAGGCTTTGTATGCAAGCTCCATGATGTTCCATGAGCATACGGCGTGCAAAGGATATATTGCGAATTCGCGCCATCGGGCACTGAAGGGGCCCTGAAGCACCTTCTGAGGAGAGTACATAAAACTGCTCAATCGCAACGCAGTGTTGACATGAACCCTTGAGCCACATTATATACCTTTACACGAAGCAGATAATTCACAACCACGCGCGAAAGTTTACAAGCTTTTCCGGCGACTTTTTCATACTAGTGCCTTCCTCAGTTTCACGCTTCTGCATATGTCTGTTATGAGATGGCTATCAGTTGGATTATTTATGGCGTCACGAAGTCAGCTGCATCGCTCCGGTGGGTCAGAAAGCTCCCCCCCCCCCCCCCCCCCCCCGTGCCGGGGAATTCCTGCGCTCTTTGGCAGCTGGCAGGGGTCCAGTGGCTGGGGTCGGCGGAGGAGCGCCGACCTTTCAGCTTACAAAAGGTGACGAGAGGAGAAGGAAAATGTTAAAGACGCTGAAATAAAAAAATTTCATTGCGTAACTCAGCTTTTAAAAAACGCATTAAAAATTCATGCTGGATGATATTCGGGAAGCGGCATCCTTTAACATCCCTGTCATACCGCGACTTTCTTGACAGCCTCTTTCATAGCTCCTGTGAGGGTTAAATGAATAACAAAAAAGGGAAAATCATTAGGGGAGCAAGCAGCGAAGCGTGAACAGGCGAAGAATAAAGGTGAGAGCGGGCAGTTGAGGAAAAAAATTGCAGTGTTTCATAATATTTTGATTTATCTGCAAGGCCATGGTGGTATCGCTGAAGGGACTGGGGAACAACGTATATCAATTACAGCAAGTTATAATTGCCACTATTGTTACTAAAAGCATAATGTGACGCCTCATTTCATTGGTGGTCGCTCCATGCAATCTGTATTCATGTCGACCCGCTTCCGTTGACTCACATACGGCGGGCGAATGCTGTTTTCACAGGCTCCAGCAGGCGCCACTGGGAATCCAATATGGCTGCCCGAGAGATGATCCGGCAGCCGCGATAGTCTTGCATTGAGCTACGCTTCGCTGCCTGAAGCTGCATTAAAATGTTCCTGCATGCGTGCTCCCTTAGGCGAAGAAACTCTCAACGCAGGTCCCGTGTGCTGTGCGATGTCATTGCACGTTAAAGAACCCCAGGTGGTCGAAATTATTCCGGAGCCCTCCAGTACGGCACCTCTTTCTTCCTTTCTTCTTTCACTCCCTCCTCTATCCCTTTCCTTACGGCGCGGTTCAGGTGGCCGCCGATATGTGAGACAGATACTGAGACATCTCCTTTCCCCAACAGCCAATTCAATTCAGGTCACGTTGTGTGCTGTGGCGCGAACATATGCACGGTATTCTCTGTCGCCGCACAAGCTTTCTGTGTGCAGGCATCGCAGGTTCGATAGAAACCATGCGACGCAGATGTGGGTATTACAATATGCAAACCATTCGGCTGCTGACGACGTGGTGTGGCAGCTGCGACACGTATCGAGGCGGCTCTAATCTTACCAACAAAAGCGGCGCGGAAACGTTTGACACGGGCGCGGCGGGCAAACACGGATACGGACATAATTTTCTTGTATTGTCCGAATCACTGGTACTCGTGGAGTCCTTCATTTCAAGATGTCGCAGTGCGTGTTCACGCATCTATTTCCCGCCTCAATTCAGCACATATGCGTCACATCTGGACGCCTGTAGACTAGCAAAGTGCAGAGAATCGCGGTCTGGGCACAACAACAATGCAAGAATATCAAGTAGCAATGACAGCATCTGCAGTGCGCTTTCTAGAGCCGATGGAGCTCTAACGGGACGTAAATCTGGAACAAGCCCTAACGCAAACCTTTTTCAGCAGCGATCGCTTGACAAGCTAAGTAGATTTCGACAGTGCCTTAAATACTAGCAGATGCTGGTACCGGCTGCGGATGTAGCTACTGCTCCGTAAAGTTCAGTGCACACTCGGAATTTAGTGCGCATCCGGGGACTGCTGAATGGAAGCACTGCGTGCGTTGATCGCGCCGGAAACGCGTGCTTTTTGTTTTATTTCTAAAAAAAATACCTGTACCGTCATGTGGTACTCCTGCTAAAAAAACGAGTGGTTTACAATCTACGTCTGCCAAGATCACAAAGAAAACAACGCAAACTTAACGAAGAGCGCAGAAAGGGAAGACGAGACAGCGCCTGGGTCTCGTCTTCCCTTTCTGCGCCCTTCGTGAAGTTGACGCTTCTTTTTTGCGATGAACAACCAACTAGCTCATGATGTGTTCTTCAGTCAAAATCGCAGCCCACCAGCTATTGGTGTCCCACAAGAAATTATTGCTGCAGAAATATGCACTGCAAAGCGTCATAGTCTTGGTCACAGGTTTAATTTTTTAACGCAAACCTTTGTTATGGTGAAAACCTAAAATAAATATAAGAAGCGGGGCAGAAAAACGCGGACAATGAAGACACACAAAAACAATAGGACAACCACAGTGGTAGTGCTGTTTGAATTTTTTCGTGCTCCTCATGTAATCACACGGCTTTAAGCTTGCTTTATCACTGCGTCTTATTAATCAGATTTCAGCGTCGCTTGGTCGTTCCGCTTCTGCTGGGGCTTTTAGTGGACGGAGGCCTTGTGGAGGGTGGGAGTCGATGCAATGGTGGTGGGTGACGCTATTGGAGGGTAGGGTTGAGTTACTGAGCGGCAGGTGGCTGGACGGTGCAGACTCGCTCGTACTGGAGGCTTCACTTAACAGGCATCACAATCACGTGGTGTACAGTCGCACTGCTTTCGCAGTAAAACTTGCGTGAAGTAAATAACGGGGCTGAAAGGAAGAACTCAAACACAAAAATAAATAATTTCAGGCTTACTCACCACTCTCCTCGGTTTCTTATTGTCCATGGGCTCCGCAAACAGATGCAACCAACTTCCGGAAGGCTCTTGGTGTAAAGCATATGCTCTCATTCGCTTGCTCACCATGCATATGGGGAAGGAGTGAGCTGTAGTCTCTGTGACATGGTGCGCAGTGAGTCGATTTAGCTCGTATAGCAACAGCAACTGGCTTCTTTATCTCTCCGCATGGATCGGAATACATTATGCTCGTCTGGTTGGTTTCCTGCTACGGCGGATTGTTTCTTTTTATTGTTTTTTTTTTTGGGGGGGGGGAGGAAACAGCTGTCGCTCTTTCAGAGCTGCGACCCCCGGCTCCTAAACGCTCCCTGCCATGGAACGCGGGCACTTGAGCCGCACGGCAATCTATTCGATACCTGGATGCTGGAATGGCAGAGTCTCTCTATTTGCGTGTCATTGTCGACAGCCTTTAGCCTTGAATCACCGCCAGGCGTAGGTACACAGGCCATTAGCTACCTTGTCTGCTGTCACGCTCGTACGGTGAGGGGAAGGTCAGCATATGGAACGTGCCTAGGATTAGACAGATATGGCGAAGTAGGGCTAAGGACTGGTAATAATGCTCACGATGCGAGATGATCAACTGTAAAGCCACAGACCGCGTCGCTATACGGTCATATGTGTCGTGTTCCCGCCGACGAAGGCTCCAGGCTTGCTCCGAAACAGTTTAAGTGACGCGAACGACAAATCAATTCAGTGATTGTTCTTAGTAAAAATTGATTGCCTGTATCTTTTTGGGTGCGTTAATGTTTGTTCGACAACAAAAAGATGTGAGGATTTATGGCTCAGAAAATTGAGCTTATATATTTTAATAATAATTGTTTTTATTGGAATTGAAATGGCGCAGTATCTGTCTCACGTATCAGTGGACACCTGAACCGCGCCGTAAGGGAAGGGATAAAGGAGGGAGTAGAAGAAGAAAGGAAGAAACAGGTGCCGTAGTGGAGGGCTCCGGAATAATTTCGACCACCTGGGGATCTTTAACGTGCACTGACATCGCAGAGCACACGGGCGCCTTAGCGTTCTGCCTCCATAAAAACGCAGCCGCCGCGGTCGGGTTCGAACCCGGGAACTCCGGATCAGTAGCCGAGCGCGCTAACCATTGAGCCACCGCGGCGGGTTATTAAATATTTCCCCGCAACTCGATTCAAACTCGCGACGTCAACAGTGAGAAAGGCTGGTTGCCGCTGTTTTGAAGTGACTGGCGGTGTTGCATAGCCTCACATATCCGCGAAAAATTCGCTGTCGACACACAGTTTACTTGCGAAATCTGCCGGTGATGGCGCCACGTGTATTTCGTTTTCTTTTGTTTTTTCTTGCTTAAAATGTTCGGTTTTCGGTTAGAGTATTGCTTATTAAAATGCCGTGGACTATCAATAAAGACCAATTTCAATTAGTTATCAGTAGACCTTTATCATTTCAATGACACTTGATATTGGGATAGTTGAAAAAATTGAAAATTGGTTTTTGAGGAAAGGCAATGGCGCGGCAATTCTATCACATCTCGTTGGACACCCGAACCGCGCAGTAAGGCAAAGGATAAAGTAGGGAGTGAAAGAAGGGAGATGTGCCGTAGTAAAGGGCTCCGGAGTAATTTCGACCACCTGGGGATCTTTAACGTGCACTGACATCGCACAGCAGACGGGCGCCTTTTGCCTTCATCGAAACGCGGCCGCCGCATCCGGGTTCGAACCTTGGAACTTCGGCTCAGTAGCCAAGCGCTCTAAACCCTAAGCCACGGCGGTGGGTAGAGATAGTTGGGTAATTATGCTAGTTACGAGTGCATTCTTCTGATTTCTGTCGCGCTACATGCATTCGTAACTAGCATAAGGGATAGCTGGTTCGTTATGCTAGTTTCGAATGCATGCAGCGCTACATAATTGAAAAACAGACGGGAGACTAACTGGAGACGGAAGTGAGAAGCGATTGTTTCGTCTCTCCCATCTCCTGTCGTCTCTGTCGCGCTATTGCATTCGTAACTAATCGTTAACATTTAAACAAAAATAGTTCATCCTTTTTTTTTTGTTTCAAACTGAAGCTTACCTCGCAACTTATCGTGGTTGTCTCTGCGAACAAAGCCTCTGTGCATTTTTACTGCAGTCGAACGCGGATATATCAGACTGGGAGGGAATCGCGAAACAGTTGGATACATCGATAATTCAGTTATAAAAAAACCTGAAATATAAGCGTCTCAAGGATACATTGCACCCAAGCTTGTGACGCGCTTCTTGCAGTGAGGTACCTCCGCCGGCGTGGTGACACTGAACCACTCGCTAATCATTTCTGTGCCTAATTTGCTCCGCATCGAATCCGCACGGACGTTGCTTCGAGACTAGCCATCTCACTGTATAGCATTCGGCAACGAAGCGAGCTAAGCACGCCAGGCGAGGGCCGTCAATAGGCTTTAGCTAGCTAGGCTGGCTTCACTACATGACAGCGATGTGGCGTGAAAAATGAGAAGAGGTCAAAGGGCATCCTCTAGCAGACCGCCGCCCCTCGTCAACAGAGGAACGTTCGTTCAATTTGGCTAATAACATAAAAATACGAATAAAATAAAAAAGAATAGTGTCCGTGTTTGCGAAGAGCAATGTAAAGAGGACACAGGCCCTCTGAAGGGAGCCATTAACGCTATCGCGTTATATCCTTTAGGCGAAAATTATGCGTCCCCAGAATTTTCTTTTGATCTATATGTTTTGTTTCACTGGGATTTGGAAACCTGTGCAGGCATTTCTGGCACCCGTGGGCCTAAGCTTTTATACTACGCAGCCAAAAAAATTCCAAGATCGTGAGATTGGTCGCCACTTTCGTCAGTTTCATCGCCATTTGGTTGTCTCGGACGCTCTCGCGATGCGTGCGAACGAATGGGCGCAGCACTGGGGTGAGAGATCTTTGTGGTGGTGACTAGTTGGAGTTGTTTTGCGAACAATGAGCGCTTTTACTAAAGCTCGTAATGGCAGAACCTATATCGCGTGCTTGTGTTCTTGTCTAACACGCGCTCATTTCCAGACTTAATCATTCAGTGTTTAACAAAGTGCTGAAATGCGTAAGCAACGCCCAGCAGCGGGAGTTGTTTGTTGAGATAGTAAAAAATTGACAGCGCTTACGATTCACGGTGATACGAAAGGAAAACTCAGCTGAGTGGGGACATTGCTCGCTGGGGACAGGTGCGGTGTGTTGCCGTTCTCTACTGACTGTAAACACGAAGCACGCAGGCGGAAATGGCTCAGGGCAGCACTCGCGAAGGCGCCACATGTGTAATCAAAGCCACTTTCCTTCGCGCTTCATCTTTCCTCCTCTCCTCCTCACCCTCGCATAGGCTTGAACGTATACCTCCACTCACCCATAGAACGGGTTTTAAACTGCTGCGCTGTAAAACCACCGGCGGTTGGAAATTGAAGCGTACCGCGTGTAGTCGTGTTTGTGCAGGTCAGGTGACCAGGTCTCTTCATATTCATGCCGACACGCATGAACATGAAGTTTTTGGGGAAAGGAAATGGCGCAGTATCTGTCTCGCATCTCGGCCGACACCTAAACCACGCCGTAAGGAAAGGGATAAAGGAGAGACCGAAAGAAGAAAGGAGGAAGAGGTGCCGTAGTGGAGGGCTCCGGAATAATTTCGGCCACCTAGGGATCTTTAACGTGCACTGACATCACACAGCACACGGGCGCCTTTGCGTTTCGCCTCCATCGAAACGCTGCCGCCGCGGTCGGGTTCGAATCCGGGTACTACAGACCAGTAGCCGAGCGCCCTAACCGCTTAGCCACCGCGGCGCCACAGCCCATGTCCAGAAAACAATTTAAACACATAGCCACTCGATTTGCTTTGGTTTTTCTTCATCGCTAACATTTAGTGACGCTGAACCTCGCGGCCTATAGCGAAGACATGCTAGTCCATGTCGGCTGTTGTGTGATAAGGTGTTCGTACCAAAAATGCATGAAACGAAAATCACGCTTTTGGGAAAAACCGTAACCGCCGGTTCCCATGAACTGCGCGCCCACGGTTCGAACGCTTGCGCCCAAGGAGATATAGCTGCAAGCGCTTAAAACTTCTAAGCTGCGCATGATGAGAACAGCTTTATTGGGGAAATTTCTTGTAGTAAGATAAAGCAGATGCAAAATACTTTGAGGAAGGGCTGCAGGAAAAGTAGTTGTAGCGACAGCGAATTGAGACAAAAATATTACGGACATTTAAATGACACCTTTGGTAGAATAGGCGCCTAGAAAGAATCGCTTTTCTTGTGAGACGCCCCCCGCCGCGGTGGCTCAGTGGTTATGGTGCTCGACTACTGATCCGGAGTTCCCGGGTTCGAACCCGACCGCGGCGGCTGCGTTTTTATGGAGGAAAAACGGCAAGGCGCCCGTGTGCTGTGCGATGTCAGCGCACATTAAAGATCCCCAGGTGGTCGAAATTGTTCCGGAGCCCTTCACTACGGCACCTCTCTCTTCTATCTTCTTTCACTCCCTCCTTTATCCCTTCCCTTACGGCGCGGTTCAGGTGTCCAACGATATATGAGACAGATACTGCGCCATTTCCTTTCACCCAAAACCAATTATTATTATTATTATTATTATTATTATTATTATTATTATTATTATTATTATTATTATTAATATTATTATTATTATTATTATTATTATTATTATTATTATTATTATTATTATTATTATTATTATTATTATTATTATTGTGGGACGCATGGAACATAAAATGCTCGTTCTCTATCAGCGCGGCATCTGAATGAATACCTTCCATATGCTAGCTGCGCCTTTATAGTAAAAACTGTAGGGGAGACTTAAGCTCCGCCTTTACTTTGACGCTATACAGTTAATGGGTTAATGCCCATATATGCGGAATCGGTCATTATCTACTTAAAGTTTACAGATCCCTGGGAGTCCTCATACCGTCCCTAGAACAATGGTGTAGCGTTTAAGCGATGCGCCACTGTCCTGGCAGGTGGCTGGGGCTTGCGACCCCCAGGTTGCTCTTTCCGAGCAACCTATCGCGACCAATCATTAATTTATCTACCACCTGCCACGGTGGGGCAGGTTGCAATCTTCTACGGTGGGCAGGTTGGGGTGACGTCACAAAGTCACGTGTTCTAGGCGGCAGGTGGGCCACCTGCTTCTTCGCTCACGCCACACCCGCCGCAACCGATGAGGATGCCGCATTTTTTTGCTTAACGGGAGCATTAACGCTATCGCGTTAATTTATTTATTTATTTACCCACAGCGCCAAGCGGCATGACAGCGGGGGAGGGTATATATATATAAAAAACATGACATAAGCAGTGTAAGCCACGAAAACAAGTCGAAATCTCACAGCACCACAAAACTTAAATGTTCGTTATAACACAGCAGCAACTTCACAGCCGCTTACACAAGGATGCAACATAAATTGACGAAGTCAAGGACGCGACGGGCCAAACACTTCTTGCCTATCGTGCAAGACAGTGACAAGTGTCGAATTTTTTTTTCAAAGCAGTTTATTGTGAAGTTCAGGGAAGTTAGTACTATGGGCCTACAGCGCGCAGGAATAAGGCCATCACACCCGCTAGCCTGCCAGCGTGGTGTGTCGCAGTGTGTCGAGTACCAAGCGAACTGTTCCATCACCAGACCTTACACTTGGTCGCGAAGTTCATCTTGCTGTTCGGCGCGCACTTGAAGGCGGCTGAAAACTCTGGCGTGTTTCCAAAGGCCACGTTGACCCTGAAATAAAAAAAAAGCATGCTTTAGTATGCTTTGAAAAATAAATAAAGGGAGACTGACACCCGCCCTCACAGAAGGCCGAGGACGTCCACACGTGATGCCACTTACCTGTAATCGGAGATGGAGTGGACGTCCTCTTCCATCAATGATTTCCTTTTGCTTGGATTGTACACCTTGCACCAGGGCTGCAGATGTTGGGTTGGGGAGTACGGAGTGGTGCTTTAGGTCTCGACAGTCTCCTCAGCTATGGCAGCTTGTTAAATTGTTAAGGCTCACGAGCTGTATACAGCTTGAACCAGAGCCTCGGGATTCACTTGCATTATGCGCTTTTTGTGCACCTTCGGTAAATTTTCATAATTTATTTTGCATCTTTGTGGCTAATTAACATTAGCGAATAAAAAGTTTTGGATATTACTGCAAATACGCATATCATTTCACCTGTTGCAATCTCAGAGGCGCCTTTAATTTTGGCCGTAGTATTCTTCTATGACAAGGCTAATTCAGTGATCTGTGTGCAAGAATACAAAGGAATGTAGTCGAGTGTTCTTACAATGGCCAATGCTGCAGTCTGGACAGACCCCGGGAGAGATAAGCGTGGAATTCGTAATGAATCAAGAAATCACTTAAAGAATCCTAGTCATTGCTTTCACATTCTTGCTTAAACTGATGAGATGGCGTGTAGCTCACTTTTGAAAGGAAACCAGCGCGATTACCGAAAGGTCAAGAGACTACAGATATACACTTTGCACTATTTTCTGCTCAGCGTCAGCATAAGCGACAGTTATCGATGGCCTTAAATCAGCCGAAGAGTCAAGCCACGTGAGTTTGGCATCGTTGTTCAGTTGCACGGTCACTTCAATGCATACATGTTGTGGGGACTGAATACGCAAGACAGCCGTTAACGATGCCCTTTGTCCCTGTCCAGGTTTTAACATGTAACCCGAAATCTCCGTTCTTGCCACGTTTGATCGCTAAGGCTAAGCAGCTGGCCCAGTTTCAGGCTAGCTTGTAGGTTAAGTTAGCCGGACGCTAAATGTGCAAGCTCCTACCTTAGAGCAGTCGGCGATTGAGGCGCTGCTAAGCTTTCCTGCATCATGCTTAGAATTCTTCTACACCACAGCCTAACTTTTCTTGGCGTTACAACATTGTTAACACAAGTGTGCTCACTCGTGGATACATATTGCTTGATCCTGATTTAATTTTATTTTCCACTAATTCTCGTATCCTTTTATGTTTTTTCTTGCTCATTATAAGGTGCAGAACTTATTATTGTATTTTGCTAACCTCCCTGCTCTCTCCTATGCCCAGCTTTCCGGGGCATTAGCAAAAGCGTTATCTGTCCACAGTCAGTAGCGAACACCGCGTAACTAATTTAAAGAATTTTAAACTTGTAACTTCGAAAAAAAAAGAATCCTAAAAGATTCTGCGCGAACATAGGCTTTGTTATGGCCGATGCTTCCCTTTCGCTGCAAGCTCTGACCTATCAAGTGCTTTCTACGCTCACACCAACTATTTACGGCGACTCTAGAAAATCAGATGTACCGAATATTCAAAACTGCCGCGCTAATTTTAAGCGTTCGGCGCGACGCGGCGCGTGGCGGTAGCCGTGCGAACTAGAATCGCTTGTCTAGATTTCCTGGGCTTGTCTATTATGTACACTTTCTCTCAGCCGCAAGCTTTGCATTATCATGGTTTGTTGCATTTCAACTCCCGATGAACACTGCATGTTTATGTTCTAATATGGCAGTTTAAGAAGAAAGATGAAGGCAAAACCGGCTAAATGTCCAGAAGGAAACATTAAATCGGCAGACAACATCTACCTGAGCAGCGCTGATGAAGTGGAGCTGTTCGCTAGTGTAGGACTCCAGTCCGGGCAGCAGCTCCATCGCGCCTTTCGCACTGTTTTTCAACGCCTGGTATGTCTGCAAATGCGAGGAGAAAAAACTCATTTTGTGCGCTGCACTGCCTTTGAGTTTTAATAATAATAATAATAATAATAATAATAATAATAATAATAATAATAATAATAATAATAATAATAATAATAATAATAATAATAATAATAATAATAATAATAATAATAATAATAATAATAATAATAATAATATTAATAATAATATTAATAATAATAATAATAATAATAATAATAATAATAATAATGATAATAATAATAATAATAATAATAATAATAATAGGCTTTTGGGGAAAGGAAATGGCGCAGTATCCGTCTCATATATCGTTGGACACCTGAGCCGCGCCGTAAGGTAAGGGATAAAGGAGGGAGTGAAAGAAGAAAGGAAAAAGAGGTGCCGTAGTGGAGGGCTCCGGAATAATTTCGACCACCTGGGGATCTTCAACGTGCACTGACATCGCACAGCACACGGGCGCCTTAGCGTTTTTCCTCCACAAAAACGCTTGAGTTTTCGTGGACTGCTTAGACGCGCGCCGAAAACATGTTATTCGGTATGCTGCTGTGGCTTTCGTTTGGACATTTAGATACGGGTAAGCTTACCAGATAACTTTGGCGGCTGGCGGCGTTGTCCGAGATATCCTCGGCCAGTGTGTGGCGTGATGGAAGCTGCACACAATGACCATCACCATAATTGGTATAGTTAGAGGCATCATAAAGGCATAGTTAAAAGAAGGAATGCAAGATATGGACACGATGGGCATGCAAGGCTGGGCCATGCTCGCAACGCTTCGCACGACGATAAGATTAGCAGGCAATTGTTTATTAGAGCGGTAGCTCTACTCAACGAAAAAGTCACGCACCATTCCGTGCCTGATTTGCCCTTGGTTTAACCTTGAGAAGCACGGCGTAGCAACAGATTGACTTTGACAGATTGGCCTCAGCCGACTTGCACAAAAATCGATGCCCAACCGTAGTTGATCTTGCCTGACACGATGACGAACTCCATATTTGGCCCGGACCATTGTCACAATGCTATCGCTTGTCCATTGGATATAACCGAGGTTAAACATTGCCCAACCTTTTTGGTCTCAAATGGTGGTTCATTATTTTTATCTGAATTCTTGAGGACCAGCCGGGTGGCCCAGCTCTCCCTGAATACCAGGATACGGTCTTTACATTGTTTTTATACACAGTGTGTTTAACCTAACTTGCCCCATGCTTTAGAAATCAAAAACGCGTTCTACGAAGATTCGACTTGTGCAAGGTTATAGGCAGCCTTCTTGATCAGGACAGCATTTTTGTTAAATGGTCCTGATCTGCTAACTTACAAATATAAATAAACAACCTTTCAAAGCGGTAACTTGAACATTAAAGGTTCTATACGTACAGTGTGAAGCAAGTCGAGAAATTTTAATTCAACTTCTTACGTTCAAAGCGATATTAACGTGGCTGTATCTTTTTAACCTAAGACAAAGCCCACGAGATTTAAAAGTTGTCGCAGCACGAAGCGCTCCCGCATCGCAATGTTAGCACCCTCAAACGCGCTCCGATCGAGGGCAAAGAGAGAGAGAGAGAGAGAGGGAGAGAGAGAGAGAGGGAGAGAGAAGGGCTTTTTAATAAAGAACGGAGATTTTTAGCCGGCCGATGAAGAGAGCTGACATGCCATATATGCTTTCTTGGGAAAGAGTTTTGACAGAGACGAGAGAGACAGAATGACGAACGGAAATGGCAGGGAGGTGAACTAGGTGGCGCCTAGTATGCCACCCTACACGTGGGAAGGGGAACGAATGGAGAGATGGAAATGACAGAGAAAATTATTAATAAAAGGGCGCAGTAAATAATCAAATAAAATAATAAAAATGCATAAAAAGGTGCGGTCACATTTTGAATGAAAACGGTTACGCAAAAGCCACAGTGAATAAGGGGGTCAGTTATAGCACCAATCCTTCTGCAATTAGCACAGATGCTTTGTTTTGATAGAATATTGAATCTGCAGCATAGACACGGTCACTATAGGTTGGAAGAAATTATCTGTACTACGCCATAAGACGGCCACCCTATAGTCGCGCGCTGTAGCATCGTGACTCAACGAGGTATCGCACTTATAGTCTTACCACCGCCGTAACCCGTGGCCTGTAAAGCAAATGACAAGTAGACTTTTATAGGCAGATAGATGTGGTCTGCACTTCCCAGCACAGACCGGGTTGGATTTTTTTTTAAATTTTGCTTTGAAGCAGTGCTCTAAAAATTTGAGCGTTAGCCATTTTATGATTGTTAATTAGTTAATTAGCAAAACAAAAGCATTTTTAAGACATTCCGGCCTCAACAAGAGGAATGCCTATAGCCATGCACCTGTCGAATTTTAGTAGAGCTCGTTGTCAATTTTATAAATCTTGGCGCATTATAGCTGAAATAACCTGTACGTGCTATTAGCGTTATTTGGAAATTAAAATAAAGCGTCTTTAGAGCCCTGCAGTTATGAAGCAGATAAACACGGCCTGAATTTCATTCGAAAAATTACATTTATTTGAATGTTCAGCATTGACATGCGACCACTACATGACTGCGTTCTCGTTCTCTAATATGAATTACAACACAACAGCAAAAAATATCTTAGAGCGTATGTGCGTCGTGCCGGTAAAAGACAACCACAGACACATCCACGGCGTCAGCAGTGCTTTGAAAGCCTCTCACCTGCGACTGAGTATCACTGTCAGTGATTTTCCCGTACTGTTGCACAAAGCACTCTGCTTTCTCTTTGAACACCTGTGCTGTCTCCGCGGTCCACCAGTCGCGACGTCTCCCTGCCTCGTCGTACAGTCTCCCTGCGCGCGAGAGAGCAGGAGATTAATTCAGTGTGACGAGTCTGCATGCGACTTCTTGGGAGCACGAAAACAGTCGCTAGGTGTAGAAGCAAGTAAGAGCGATAGGTTGTTGAGACGTATTCGATGATAAGAGCTCTTAAAAACCATTACATTAGCGCCCAGTCTGTAAATTGAGAAAAAAATAAAAATAAGATACCTCCAAAGGCAATTAAGCGTGATCCGCACTACCCAACACAGACAGGGTTTGATTTTTTTTTTTTTACAGCGACAGCTGTCAAAAGAACGTTCCTCGGTTATGCGGTGTAGGCGTAACATCGCACCACACTGATCTGTCAGTGTGCAAGAACGTCACTCATAACGTCACTGCAGCACACCATACTAAATTCTCAGCATACAGAGACGTCACAGATCACGTGGGTTCAGCGTGCTACGACAGCTCGCCAGTTGAGCTGGTCCGCACTTAGTGAAATCATGATTGACAGCAGAGTGACGGCACGCGCTCTCTATGAGAGAAGAAGGAAAATAATGACGAATAGCCTTAATATCCACCACCGCAAACAGCTGTCGCTGTATGTGTATTTCACGTGTCACAGCGCTAACTGTCGTGTGATGTCTTTTTAAGGTTTTCATCGTTGCATTTCCCCTTTTCCACATATCCTCTTTTTTCTTTTGTCCAAATGTGTCTTTGAATTTGATTTCGCTGTCGCTTTTTCGTTCCGCTTCTGGAAGGGTGGAGATTGATGGTGGGTGGGGTTTCTGGAAGGTAGTTGGGTGAGTTGGTTGTAGATCACGTTTCTGGAGAGTGAAGAAGGGTGATTGTGGGGTAGGGAAGTGGATCGAAGGTGGTGGTGGGCGGGTGGGCCGCCTCCTATAGCTTTGGGGTGCTGTGAGTAGCTGGCTGGTGGGTGGCGGTTCTGTAGGGTGGAGTATTCACTCATCGAGGCTTCACACAGACAGCGCGGCATTTTCGCCAAGTGCCACTGGTACTGCTGTCGCAGTGAAACTTCTTGGCAGCGCTTCGTCCCGTGCATGTCTCTCGTCTCTTTTCCCCTGTCCCTGTTTCGTTTTCTTAAACAGTGCTAAGCCTTTCAAAACTCAGCTTGTGTCTCGAGACAGAGTGAAACATTCTACAAGACGCCTGCGCCTTGTAAAGTAAGAAGAGGTCATGGCGCTTATTCACGCATACTTAAGATGGGTACTTGGGAAAGTTGGTACATCTTGAAGGAGGAAACACAGAGCAGAAACACAGGACGAAGAAAGAACATGACGGCACAGCGCGTTGTGCCATCCTGTCCTTTCTTCGTCCTGTGTTTCCGTACTGTTCTTTTTTTATTCACGCATATGTTAACAAGAGCAACGAGCATGCTTGAAAAGGCTTTGCATCCGTACCTTCCCAAGCACCTGATCTTAGGCAAGGTTGGCATGGGATACCACGAACGTTGGATCTCCTATGGCCATAATGTCAATTTGAGGCTCCTGCGTTCATTGAGTCCGACTGTCTTTCTTTCAACCTTGCCTTTTCAGCGCTGGTGGGGCACCTCACCGCTGTGGAGCCGGTCAACTGCCGCCGATGTATGCTTTAAATGACTACTAGGTGGCGTTTATCTTGCCCACATTCTTTCGTGCTTGTTTTTCGCACGCATCGTAGAAATGCGTCGGCCTATTCGAAAGTTCTCAATGCCCCTGGTTCAGTCGCTAGGCCGTGTAGAGCGGAGCTCTCTCTCTCTCTCTCTCTCTCTCTCTCTCTCTCTCTCTCTCTCTCTATATATATATATATATATATATATATATATATATATATATATTCATTGACTGTTGGCTCCCTTCATTAGTTTGTCAAACGGGTCCCTCATTTACTTTACCTTGTCTGCTAATAGCTTAACGAGGGTCTCGGTTCTGGCCCTCTTGATGCCACAGGTTGCTTAAGAGGGCTCTCGCAAAGTTTCCGCCCTCGCCGTTAGATGACGTTCCACGTCAGGCTCTCGGTATTACAGGACGTGCTGCGTCCGCGGCTTTGGTCGAGGGTGGCGCTGGTGAACACTCAATAGGTTCGCGTACACCAAATAAAAAACATAAATACCCACGAGAGCAGCAAATTGGACAGCCGTCGCCGTAAATCAGTTGGTAAGAGCACCGGACGCGATATTCGGAGGTTGTGGGTTCGGATCCCACCGGCGGCATGGTTGTTTTTTCTGCTGCTTTATAAGTGATTTTCTTTAAAACCGATTGATTGGCACTACAAATTAAAAAAAATAAAAACATTCCCCTATGCACCTTGGTTTCGGTGACTGTTGGCTTTCTTAATATGTTTGTCAAACGAGCCCCTCATTTCCTTTACCTTGTATATATATATATATATATATATATATATATATATATATATATATATATATATATATATATATATATATATATATATATATATATATATATATATATATATATATATATATATATATATATATGGTGGAGTTCCTCCAATTTCAGTCTACCAATAGGGAGTCGAGGAACGTTAATCTCTCCTATATACAATATTCGGGCACTAGGGATGCTTTACTAGCCGCGCTGCTGAACCCATAAGCTAACAGTGTGACCCGGCAGTTTTTGAACGGAAATCACAACCGAAGCCAGCTGGCGAAACAGCACGCTTCATGAATCTGGGCTCACCTCTGCTGTCGAATCCGTGCGTAATCTCATGGAATACAATGTAGCCAAGAGTTGCGTAATTTATGTACCTGCAAAAAGCATCGCAACGACCAAGCTGTATCTTACGCTCCGCAATATTTTATGGCTTCTCGTTCATATATCTAGGACTAGTTTCTCGAAAGAAATAAACTCCAGGTCCACACCCGCACGACAGCACCCAAGAAATAGATAAAAATAAAACATTTACCAGAAACCAGCTTAAAGTCGAGAGTTTCTCAAATGCAAACATTCTTGTAAGTTTTAGCGAGACACCCTTTCTTCCACCGTTTTTTGTTCGTCTGTAATGGCACTTACGTTTGTTTTCCGCTAGATCACGAAAGCATGTATGCCGGGTAGGCCGTAATGTTTATTGCAGTAAACCAATTCAAAGCCTTCCTATGATCCGAAAAGATCCGGTGGAAAGATTGTTCGTCAAAGCTCTTCTACCCTCCTTGTTTTACGGATTGTGTAAGGTTCCTGCTGGGGAATGAAAGCGGGCTAACTGAAGCAAGGAAAGTTGATTGTGAGCCGCAGTATTTTTGTTTTTAGAGCGAAAGCTCTACTTCTCCTGTGCAAAGCTGAAGGTCATGTGGCTATGAAATTTGACCTTCAGACTAGGAGGAGCGGAGGCTTGGCTCTGACGTCATGTCACGTGACTCGTCACTCCTCGCCACAGCCGCGTGCGTTGAGCCGACGGCGCCCGCTCGCCTCGCAACTGTCGAATCACGTAACTCGCTGCGCCTCGCCCAAGCTAAATATGCGGAGCCGACGGCACTCTCGCAACTGCCGGAAATCGCGTGACGCGCCGTTCGCTATGTAAAACCGTGTGGCGTCTGCTTAATAACCTTCACACAAAGCCGTGGATGAGCTACGTGCCGAGAGTAGCGCTTCGACGATGTATCGTAGCCGTCCAAGCCAAACCATTGATATGCAATACAGTTTAATCAAAGCTAAACCATGTCTAATCATGCTTAACATAGCTTTCGCTCGTTTTTCTAGGTTAAGTCGGGTTGAACCATAGCTAAATTTTTGGTTTACATTGGCGGAAATAAAGCAACAGTTCTTTCTTTTCGCATTAGTTTTTACTGGCGCGGATTATTCTCGCGCGAGCGGCAGCTGCATCGCTTGTTGATGCCTAATTTTGCACTAAGTAAAAATCCACATTTCCGAAAAAAAATAGAAACGCAAGTATACCAAGCCTGCGGAAAACATTGTTAGCTGCATCATCTTTAAGCCTATAGAAAGCAGCGTAAACGCGAATCTCAACCATGCAAATAGGAGTCTGGCGGCGAAATTCGCCGCACTTGAGACTTACTCGGGAAGGTCCCGATCATAGAATGGTTTCTGGAGGATACCCGCCGGTATATCTGTCGAGGAGAAAAGAAATCATGGACTGTGTGCATACTGCGTTTTTTTTCAGGAAAGCTTTCAGGAATTAATTATTTAAAAAAAACTAACAGGATGGTTACGACTGTGTAACGCGATGTTCAGCGATAGCTGTTTATTTTGTTTAGTTTTGGGGATAAGTTCCTGGCGCACTGGTGAAGTGGTCAAGTGATGCAACCCTGCACTGACAGGAGGCTGTTCCAAACAGTGCTACCCGTAGCCTTATGCGACCCAGGTTGAGAATGGCTTAAGGTCACGTGACATATGAATGCCACGTGACCGTGACATTAACTCAACCACCGGTTACGCCAACGGCGACGAGAAAGCCAGGGACGGACGCCTAACAGCTATCGCTGTAAAAAAGAAACTCCCAGCCTTTTGAAATAATTAAAGAAACCTATCTGGGAGAGAACACACTTTCGGACTGAAGTGCGAAAGGTAGTTGTACCAGTCTACACCCTTGTCCCTCCAGACCGGTTTGATTGACCAGTTGCGATCCTCCATCCCGAATCCCGGCTGTCTCTCGCGGCCACTTCGCGGAAGTTACAATGCTATGTTTATGTTACGTTAAGTTATGTCATGTTATGTTACGTCGTTGTATGGTACAATGTGCGGGGTTTAACGTCCCAAAGCTACAAATGCGGTATGAGCCGCCGTAATGAAGGTTTCCGGATTAAGCTCGGCCACCAGGGATTCTTTAGCGTGCTCTGATATCGTATAAAGTACCCGGACGTTTTTTAAATTTTGGCCCCATCAAAATGCGTCTGCCGCGTACGGAATGCGATCCCGCGACCTCGGGCTGAGCAGTCGAACGCTGTAACCACTAAGCGACTGCGGCGGGTACGGTTGCTAAAAGAATGCGGTGCCACTTGTGAACTAAGCAGCTAGCTGTTGGTAGCACCTGAACTCTTTTAGTTTTCCTATTATATTTCTATTTTGAGCATCGCTGAGTAGTTCTTCTGACCGCCGCAGGTGGCGTGGCAGTCTGCTAACCTCGGAACTTTGGTCCAACCAGAGTTCCGTAGGATAACACGCAAGATTTCGGTTACAGCATGCTGCTACGCGAACGACTTTACGCCTGATAAAGTATGTATGGTCGGATACAAATTAAATTTTCAGTGAAGCTCCGCCCACATTCATGACCGGCACACACTGTCCCTCCGCAACAATAGAATTGTTGAGGCTTTTCCTGTTACCTGCAAATAAGTCAATTCCGAGGCCAAATTAAAATCACCACAATGTTTATGCATTTTACTTGATAAATATAGTAAGAAATTAAAATGTTGCTATCATTAATTGCTGAGGTTAGTTATCGTGCAATGCAGGACCACGCAGGCCATTGGCCTTCGTTGGCAAATGCTGTTCTTATTTTCACTTGTCTACTGTAGCGCTGGTGTCTCTGTAAAATGAAAAACAAAGACAAAAAGAAAACTACCAGATTCCTGCGCAAGTACGATGTTTAGGTTCACCAGCCGTGGTCTATAAAGTTTTTCGCATAAGGCTTCGCGTAATTAAAAAGAAATAGGCTGAGTTAGAAGAACGATTTCACCGGCACAGCACTGTCAGCGGTGTTGTACATCAGAATACAGCTAAAGTGTGCTAAATAGCAGGCTGGTTAACTAATATTGAATACCCAACAAATTTGGGTATTTCGACGAGTTACGTGCACTGCAGAGGTTGGTTTGCTTGCAAGCTTCTCGAAAGCGCATGTACTTTGGCACGGTGTAGGCAAATTTTGTTTGTCCACAACGCCGAGCGTAATCGAATTTTTGAAAATTCTGAAAACTGATATGGATATTACTTACGATGGCTTACATGCCTCTCAGTAATTTAGGACCTAACAGTAATAGTTAAAAGTTAACTATTTATTATTAGTTAACCAGCGTGCTAGTTAGCACATCTCAGCTGTGTTCTGGTGTACAACACCGCTGACGATGCTATGCCAAATAAGCGCTCTTCTAACTCAAAAAGCCTACTTAAAAATTGTGTAAAATCTAGGTGAAACACCCTGTAGTTCTAGTGCTCGATCAGCTGCGCTCCAATGAAAACGTGTCAAGCAGGGGAAAAATAGCACGTTATGCCAGTACGTACGTTGGCTGACAAATATTGGTAGGTATGATACTGTGTCACATTGACGACTGCGGACGGTAGTGAGCAGGAACAGCACGAATCTTGAGATTACTTACAGGACAGGAGTCAACACAGTTACTAAAGCGAAGAACATTTCCCCAAGTTGTGTCTTTCCCCGCCGCAACATAGCGTATCGTGTGTGTGTGTGTGCGTGTGCGTGTGTGCGTGCGTGTGAGTGTGCGTGTGCGTGTGTGTGTGCGTGTGTGTGCGTGCGTGTGTGTGCGTGCGTGTGTGTGTGTGCGTGTTCGTGTGTGCGTGTGCGTGTGCGTGTGTGCGTGTGCGTGTGTGTGTGTGTGTGTGTGTGTGTGTGTGTGTGTGTGTGTGTGTGTGTGTGTGTGTGTGTGTGTGTGTGTGTGTGTGTGTGTGTGTGTGTGTGTTTGTGTGTTTGTGTGTGTGTGTTCGCGCACTTATCTGTCACATATGTAAATTTTTTTTAACACCCCGTGTTGAGTGGCGGCACAAAGCGTCTTACAAATTTTGTTTTCCGTCCACTTGTAGTAGGCGTTCACCATGGCGGCGTCGAACCAGGCGCTGAAAAGCAGGGAACAGCGAATCATTTTATATCGAACTGCAGAAATCTCAATTACAAAATGTACCTGAATAAAAAAAATAAAGGCTGGACAAGCGATGAAAAAATACAGGAAACCCGTTAAATCGACTAAATGAAACGGCTGTATGCTCTACCGGCTATCAGCACACGAAGCAGCCAGACAGCATTGGCAAGCAGACGAGAGGAGCCCAGGACACTTTGTTCAAGAACGAACGTGTCCGTCTGGTATCTATATATAGTAAAACAAATTTTATTGCGATGACGAAGCCTCTACACTAATCAGGGATCGAGAAAAACACTCTGTGTCAGGGTGCACGTCAGCAGTACCCCCTGCAATTCTCATAAAAATATTTAAAGGACAGAATAATTGGATTTTGGGGAAAGGAAATGGCGCAGTATCTGTCTCATATATCGTTGGACACCTGAACCGTGCCGTAACTGAAGGGATAAAAGAGGGAGTGAAAGAAGAAAGGAAGAACGAGGTGCCGTATAGTGGAGGGCTCCGGAATAATTTCGACCACCTGGGGATCTTTAACGTGCACTGACATCGCACAGAACACGGGTGCCTTAGCGTTTTTCCTCCATAGAAACGCAGCTGTTGCGATCGGGCTTGAACCCGGGAACTCCGGATCAGTAGTCGAGCGTCCTAACCAATTTAAAGGACAGAACAAATGAATAATTAGTGCTTCACGGCTACGAGCCCTTTAAGAGCGGCGTGCTTAGAACTAACGAACGTCGGGGCTTAGAACTCACACACACTATGTTAGCAACTGTCTGGACAAATGCCGATGTGAAAATGCAGGCGGAGTGCGTCATAACAAACTACCGTCTCTGCATGCGCGAAGACAAGCTGTACAGCTGAAATGATCCTCGAAATGGCGCTGGCATTGAGAGGAAGCTTGTATTACGTATCTGCTGTGTAAAGAAAGGAAAATGGTTTCCGAGATATTTTTAATTCTTCTCATGAGGACATCTGTTAATTGTGCCTGTTCGCGGATTTATAACCGGATGGTCGTACGCAGCGACACGATGAATTACACAAGTAAGCACGACAATTGCAATATTTTGGACCTTGTTAAATCTTTTACCTTTATATCGCAGTCTTAAAATAATGTGCGAAGCATAGTATGTCGCCTAAATATCAATGAAGCTTTCCGCAAGGGCCAGGAAAGAAGACAGTTCGTCACTGGGGATTTATAAGAATGACAAATATGCGAATTTTCACATATTAAAAAAAGTTTCAGCAAAAGGAAATGTTTGAAAGCCGCTCATAAAAACTGTACGGTGCAGAGCAAGAAATTCAGTTTTTCTGAAGTATTCACTTACGCTTAATTCACTTCCTCTCACACGTAAACGAAGCCTGCTCAGCGCAAATGTTAGTCAGATAGTGCAAATTAAGCAATAATAAGATGTGTTAAAATGAGATGCCAAATTTTTACGATTTTATTATCTTTATATTCCGCAGGCAGTGATTCTCGACAAGCCATTACTGTTTTTTTTTTCTTCTGATGGACCGCCCGACTTTGAGCGTTTAAGTTTACGGCGGATTGTTAGAAGTGTCTCACAAATTATATCTCTGATGCTGTTTCATTCATTGAGCTTATTACTGTCAAATGTACTAATAAGCCAACCATGACAGGCTATCGAGGAGAAGTTTACACTTAGGCAATTACTGCTTTTTTTTTTTCGCCGGAAACTGGCGTGAAAACATTTTTCGTCATTAAAGAACTCGCAAATTCTCATTCGTTCGAACCTTTGCTCTCAATGATGCCGTTACGTCTAATATGTGAACTTAAATTAAAGTGCTTAAAGTCTTGGTAGACGCTGAAGTTGCCAGTTCTAGCTCGATAATGAGGAGCCAGGCCTGCCTCTTAAAAGACGCGACGCGCTTGCTCACCTGTTCGCTGGGTTTTCGGACCGCTCGAGGAATCGCAATTTAAGCGTCTTTGCCAGCCGCGCAAACGCGGTGTAGTAGTGCACAAATCGCTCCCCTCGAACGTCGTTGGGCTGCAGTGAACGCGTGACATGTATTTAGGCGAAACTGCTCAAATCGTGGTATTTGATCCTCACAAGGCTATTACCCATATTTGTTTACTTTAATTTGCATTGGGAAATGAAGGTTTAGCCAGCTTATAAACCTTTCGACATTTCAAGTGTGTCGTGTTTTCGTAATAAAAGAAAATCGAGGCGTGATTTGTACACACTTCACGCCTTTAACACGAAGTTTGCAATGATTACTAATATTTTCGAGGCATCTTGTGCTGCGGTTACAAAGCTTTATCCCACGTTACAGTGTTCCTTTAATGCGCCGTAACAGCTGGGCTGGCTTTTGTGCCGGGCATGCTCTTAGGCGTCTACATCAACAGCCTACAGTGACGCAAGGAATATCATGCAGACTTGTTTCTACAGAAGCCAAAATTGAGGCATATCACTCAAGAACGCGAAAAACAAGACCTCAGCGTGGTCAAGAGGGATAGCGAAACTGGTTTAACTCTATGACGTCATACGTGATTTGCGTGTGGGGTTATAAAAAACCAAACATTGCCGCTAGTTGTGCATCATGAACGCTCTGACGCTAAGCTTCTGCGCAGCTATTCTATTTGGATTACCCACCATCTTTCATGAATTTGTGTTTTTATTTATTTTTTGCTGTACTGACAACGAGTGAAGAGTGATTTTTATCATCTTAGAAACACTGCGCATTGAACAGAGAACAGGGATCGCCCAAGAAGTTTCTCCAAAAACGTCATTCGAAAACCCCGCTGACCCGTTCTTTGCGGCACCGTTAATTGGCGTGGCATTCACTGAAAAGTAAACTCTGACTGCAATAGACGGAGCATAACGGAAGCAAGAAAAAAACGATTAACGTTTCTTCGCCGCTTAGGACTGGCGCTCGTCTTCCCTCTGATGGGAACGAAATGATGGCAGCGATAATTAAAATGAGAGTGGTTCCGACGTACGTGAGGTGTCTCAGCTCGAAGTCGAACTTCGTCCCGAATCGAATCGGAGTAACCAACCACGGAGGCCATCTTCGAAAGCTGGAAAGTGGCGGAGGAAACAGGATGCGATGAGCTGCTTTGTCTGGTCCAAGAAAGTTCCATTCTTTTCAACACAATTTGTTTACAATCAACGCACTGTTAAAGTGGCTCTGAAAGAGGCTTTAATAAAGTTGCGGTATGCCTGGGATGTTAAAGCAGGCCGCTTCACGAATATTGTCCAGCAAGATTTTTTTTTAATGCGCCTTGTAGAATCTCAGCTATCTCATAGCCAAAATTTGAATTTCAGCGTCTTCGCGCCTTTCCCTCTCCTCTCGTCACATTTTGCACGCTGGAAGGTTGGTGCTCCTCCGCTGGCTCCAACTCCGGGGCGGAGCTTCCTGACCCGCCGGAGCTACGCGGCTTATTGGCCGCGGCCTTGGTAGCTGCGTGACGTCTGAAATAATCTAACCAACAGTCATCTCTCAACTTCTATACGCAAGTGCCAGCGACGGAGAAGGGTGGGAGCACAAAAAAAGTCGCCGGAAAGGGCTCGCCAAATTTCGCCCGTGATTGCGGGTTCTCAGCTGTGTGTAGAAGTGTAGAAGGCTCAGGTGTTCATGACAACACAATGCAGTGGTTGAGCGCGTTGATGTCCTCTCCTCGGGAGGTGTTTCAGAGCCCCTTTAATGCTTAATTTTGATGCATACGGAATTAACCATAGAATTAATGTGTTCACAAAATTATCCCCCATGCCTAGTGAACACCACACACAAATAGAGCAGCTTGCGTTAACGCCCTTAGGTATAAGTACTAACCTGTAACTTTGCACCGATAATTTCAGTCATGAGCACTAAACTGTCATTGTGGCAGTTTTAACAGTTTCGAGATATTTCGGCATACTCAATACTTCGATCTCGATATAGTAATTGCATAGACGCCACCCAGGTTCGTGTAAGGATGTCAAGCCGTATTATATATGTCTCTGAAAGTTAGTATTTCGCTGTTTTGTTTTTGATTTCACGATAATTCACCGAAAAAAACATAATTCAGATTCCCTGTTACTAAGCTTCCTGGACGTAGTTGGGAAGATCACATCAGTGGCAGCCTTCCTGCACCCACTTCGCGAACTGCACACTCTAAACTCGAATAAACCTGTTTGGGAGTAAAAAGAGAGTAAGCTGTCTTCTAGCGTACTCCCTTTTAAGGGGCAGGGTATGCTGCCCAAATTCTGGCGTACATTTCGATCACTAAACATGCGGAGTGCTCACTCTTGGCACCGGAGGTATGTACACCGACAGCAGCCTGCAAGCTTCGACGGCTTGCCCTGCATTTCATTGGTAATTTTGTTTGTATATAGCAACTTGACACAGTTAGCAATGGTAGGAGGCTTTTAAAGGTGGAACACTAGGTTTTGATGTTGGCAAACATAACACTGAAACCTCGATTAAAATCTTTGACTGCTAGAACTTCGCATATTTCAAAGAGCGAATTCGTTTCCGTTGCCAACCTAAAGTATTCCGCACTTTTAGTGACGGGAATTTACCCCGGGGTTTGGGCAGCATACCCTGCCCCGTAAAGGGCGTGCGATAAAGAATGTGATAGAGATAAGGAGTGTGATAGAGATAGGGAGTGTGTTTAGACAGAGAATGTGATAGAGACAGAGAATGTGATAGAGATAGAGAATGTGATAGAGATAGAGAGTGTGATAGAGATACTCCCTTTTTACTCATTTCGTGTTCAGAGCATAACTACGCAAACATCGGGAAGAATTTCTCTGCTCGAATATTTCGCTCTACTTCCCGCTAACACTCATCATCATCATCATAATCATCATCATCCTGACTAAAACCATTGCAGGGTAAAGGCCTCTCCAGTGTCTCTCCAATTAACCCTATCCTTTGCCAGCTGCATCCACTCTTTGCCTGCGAACTTCTTAATCTCATCCGCCCACCTAACCTTCTGCCGCCCCCTGCTACGCTTACCTTATCTTGGAATCCACTCCGTTACCCTTAAGGACCAGCGGTTATCTTGCCTTCACATTACATGCCCTGCCCAAGCCCATTTCTTTCTCTTGATTTCGACTAGGATGCCATTAACCCGCGTTTGTTCATTCACCCACTCTGCCCGCTTCCGGTCTCTTAATGTTACACCTATCATTCTTTCTTTCCATGGCTCGCTGCGTTGTCCGTAACTTAAGCTGAAGTCTTTTCGTTAGCCGCCGGCCACGTTTCTGCCCCGTAGGCGAGTATCGGTAAGGTACAGCTGTTGTACACTTTTCTCTTGAGGGATATTGGTAAACTGCCGTTAATGATCTGAGAGAACCTGCCATATGCGCTCCACCACATTCTTATTCTTCTAGTTATTGCTCTCTCATGATCCGCTCCCTCATTGAGACGCGCCATATCCGACAGTATAGCCCAACTCATTTTCCAGGCACAGCGCTGCAGAAGAAAAAAAAATCTCGGGCGCATCATCTCACCTTGAGCAGAGCTGCCGTCCTGGTTGTTTCATCCATCCAGTCATTCTTCTCCAACTCCTTCTGGAATACACTCAGCTGAAAATCTACCATTTGTTCCACCTATAATGGGGGTGCGACAACACATGGCGGTTGGGTAACGACAGATACACATAAACAGGTAATGACACAGCTTTCGCAGCACTATTCACAGTGTTTCTTTTCTTCCAGTGTCGCTGTGCACACCTTGCAGTTGTCTGTCGAACAGGGATGGGCAAAGCCTTGAATTTTTTCTACATCTTTTCATTTCCCTGCCCTTCCCAAGCAGCAATGTAATCGGTCCAATAATGGAAATGTATTGGCAGAAGCCGGTCCTACAAAGGACCTGAGCGAAACCATTCTATTCCAGTATTGGGCCTATTATCGGTGCTATTTGGGTTATTCCCTAACGTCCTCTCTGATTTCCGCGTATTACACATCAGGGTAACAATATGTCATCCGTGAATTTGATAAAGTTCAGACATAGCGCACTTTACAAGAAACGAAACAGAATTGGAAGCTGGGGTGCAGACATGCAGATAGACAGACAGAAAGACACAGACCGACAGACATGGACGGACGGAAGTACACAAGCACATACACGGGCATACACAGGCCCAGCCACGGACAGACACAGGCCCAGACACGGACAGACATAAGTACATATACAAGCACAGACACGGACAGAAATACATACACAGACACGGGCAGACACACACACACACACACACACACACACACACACACACACACACACACACACACACACACACACACACACACACACACACACACACACACACACACACACACACACACACACACACACACACACACACACACACACACACACACACACACACACACACACACACACACACACACGTGCGTGTGTCAGACACGGACAGACATACATACACAGGCACAGACACGGACAGACATACACACACAGGCACAGACACGCACATACATACATACATACATACATACATACATACATACATACATACATACATACATACATACATACATACATACATACATACATACATACATACATACATACATACATACATACATACATACATACATACATACATGCACGGACAGATATATATACACAGGCACAGACACGAGCAGACGGACAGACACGGTCGGATGGGGCGCACGAGAGGGTGGACATACGGGGAGGCGGCCGGGCCGGCGGGCGGGTAAGCGTTTTAAACTGTAAGCCTTCTGTCAAGATGTTTCTTTACCAGAGGAGCTAGCCAGACGTCGAAGTACTTTTCGATGTAGAATTTGCTGTAGGCCCCGGGCGCGAGTCTCGCCAGGACTGCGTTGCACTGCAGAGTCAGCGGTCGGCTGGTCTGCGTCGAGTTCCGCATTTTGCTCTTGAAGGTGGCGTCGAGCTCCCGGAGGCTGGGCATCGCGTCCACGCCCACCTTTTGCAGGGCGTTCCAGACCAGGGCGTTGGACACAATCTGCCTGCAGAAGAACCCGCCTATATATATATACTTCATTGCGAGATGCGAACTTCGTTGAATAATGTTAGTCGTGTTTCCGTTTCATGCTTTAAAAATTAATTTATCACTGTATTTGCCTAAATGTAACCCAGAAAAAAAAGCATATCCAGGCTCATTGACGGTGGCCTCGTTGCAAAAAGAAAACTAATGTCCTCTGGTAGGATAAAAAGCAAAAATTATGCTTTTAACATGGAGGAATTTAGACTCAATGCAATTTCCTCCTGCCTTAGACATTTAATCCCTTAATCTCAATCATTGACTTGGGCTCACTCACTCACTCATTCACTCACTCACTCACTCACTCACGCACTCACTCCCGCACACACATAGAGGGATGTGATGGATCTGTAGCCTCGGATACGTAATAGTCAAATGCGATTAATCCAAGTGAGGTACCTAGTGATCCTATTGGAACATTATATTGCACTAAAATGAGCAAGAAAGATTTTTCGCTGATTCTCTCTGAAGCAGCACGTGCTTTGTCTTCTCTCGAGGGCGAAAGTTGAGTGGCGTACCGACGACCGGGCACCCTTGTGCTGTAGATTGCTCTGTGCTCTTTCTGTAGGTTTCAAACCATTTTTACATCTACGCTCCCTTGGAGGCATGTCGACAAACGGGTTCGCGACGCGGCTCTTTAGCAAGTAGTAACCTAAGCACGCGCTGAGTATTGCAGTTGTTCAGATAAATGTTTACAGCGTATGGTTATGTTCATTTACATTGACATTGCCACTATCGTCACCACTATGCTCATCGTCATCAGTGACGTCAGTCGCCATCCACGTCGTCATCAGCGACGACAAGAAGAGCGCAAAGTGAGGGGTGCCAGTTATTCCAGAAGCATCGCTCACAATACCACGTCCACGAGCAAAAATCCACACGGAGAAGAGAAGTCAGCATTGACTTACTTTTCCCACTCCCCGCAAGCTCTGAGCAACTTTCGAACTCTCTCCGTGTCGGACACCAGCACGTTCAAGTCGCGGTGGACAGTAACGTTGGCTGGATTGAAGGTGCTGTCCAGTATCTGGTAGATGTCGACCATAGATCGTTTCTGTGATCCAAGAGGCGGCGGCAATGTTACTTCTTTCTGTTGTGCTATTTTCTGTGTTCGCTATTTACTGACGAATGCTTAGCGGCAATACGATGGCGATTTTGTTGCAACAGCGCCCGTTGGGTGCAGTAAAACAAAAATAAAAACGTACAACATACAGAAGCCAAATTTTGTACTCCCAAGGCCAAAACCTTCTTTTTTTTTAAGTCACTGTGGATAATCCACGAAAAGATGTATTTTATAGTATGCTAGCATTTATAGTGACTATTTCCCGCATTTGGGCGTTGTTTGTCTGCCTGAAGGTTTGTCTGTCTAAAGATGGTTTTTTGACAGGCTGCTCACCTGCCTGCCGAATGGTGGGCAACCTGCCCACCGTGTCGGGCGGCAGTTCATTTACTCGTGAGAGGTTGCTCGGGAAGAGCAACCTGAGTTACAACCCAAGCCAAGCAACCTAAGTTCCAGCGATGACAACACCTGCCATAGCACCTGCCTTGTGCCCCTGTGCCACTGCTCAGCTGCCCACCGGGTGGTAAGCTGCCCTGTGGCTTACCATCTTAACATAGCAGAGCAGTGCAGTACCGAGACACATCATGCTAGCGCACATATCCGCATTTGGCCTAATTATCCAAATCGACAGTTTATTCAATGGCCCTGCGACTACCCTTGCGTATACCATTGCAACAATACATTGTGCATGATTGCAGTGGCATTTTGTTGTTACGGTAAAGCCAATGACAAAGAAAGAGCAAATGATCTATGCTGTGATGAGAGAAAATTTCCTCACCAGATCTACGTCATGGGCCAGTGCGCTGACTGAAATAATTTCTTCCTGCTCGGTCGTGTTCATAGAAAAGATCTGTTACGAAGGAAAAGAAAGCACACGTCTGAGCAACAAATCGCAAAATCGGGCTCAGTGTATGAAGACGTTTCACTGGGCACCAGCACTAAACGATTTGAATGAATAAATAAGTAAAAGATGACAGAGAAGGGGCGAGATACAAATGTAGATAATGAAAGTGCTGCTGAATATTTATATCTTCCCCTGCCCCTTCGAGGATTCGCTCTGCAAAGTCGGGTTGAGAACACCTCTGCTTAAAAAATCTAAAACGGTCCTTAAATGTGAGTACCTTAACAGCAGCCTGGACTAAGTGCAAAGAAAACATTTCTGATACGACACCTCATTGTCACTGAGCTAAGGAAGCGGCCAGTCGGTATTTCACGTCTGATCCGGGCCCAACTGGCCTGGCACTTCGGCCGGCTGTAACAGCAGATCGAACGTAAAAGTCAAAAGCGGGCCAGAAAAAGGCCGAAATTATCGTCGCGGTATGAGTATTTCTCAGGTGGCCTCAAACTTTTCAGTTCTGTATGATTCGCATCTCCGACGAACTTAAGTGTTCTTCCAGTTTGTTTCGATACAATGGAAGCCTCGGCAGTGGTTTTGTCTATTGCATATAGAGTATGAATTCACTACTCAGAAGGCGGATTAATCGCGGATTAACCGGACTTAGTACAGCCTTTTTTATCTCACACGTTGATTTAGGGAATTGTTCTTATCCTGCGGTTCTTTCTTGTTTTTAATAGCAACAAACGGTGATAGACCACAGTTCTGGATCATTTGTCGGAGACTAGGCTTGGAGCGTTTGGTTTGACTAAAGCCGGTTTCGATACTTGTGCTAAGCTTAACAGCTCAACACAGAACAAACTATATTATAGGCAGGTGTGAAAAGCTTACCTCTGCCAAATGCATTTCAAACTGCACCATTTCGTCCACAGCAGTGTTCAGCTCTTCGGCGTTTAATGACGTCGTGTTGATCCGCTTCACGACCGCGTGTATGTAGCTCTTGTATTCAGCTGTACCGAGGTATTTTTTATTCACCGCAAGAAAGCCAGGGCGCATCTGTGGGAAAAGTTTCAAAACACGTGGCTTTCAATGCGCACCTGAATTGATGGTAATTAGGAAATATTGCGTCAAAAATTATTTGGTAACATTGTAGCCCGTGCCACTTCAGGTGGAGCTCTAGGAAGCAAGATAGGTACCGTACGAAATTCTGCAATTAGGAATTGCAACTTCTTTACCCTGTTTCTACCTTTCACCCACTAATTCTGGCGAAACGCACTGCCAACTCAAAACTTCTCTGATTTGTCCCAAAATAACAATCAAGTAAATCTAAAACATTCACTAGAGGTTTCTTCTTAGAGACGAACAGTTCTGTGCTATAGATGGCGCTAAAATAGAAACATTTGCAGCACCTAAAAGGATGTATCCCAAATTTTAGTTTAGCCATGTTTAGCAGAACAACTACTTAAAACATTGGAGAGTGAAATATAGCGAATCTTCTTTTACCTTGCTGCAAACGAGTGTGGCTTACGTGAATGATGTTCTTCATTTGGTCCGGGTCGTACTTGATGTCGATGTCGATGATAGACCTCAGGTTGAAGTTGACAATGAGGTCACCGAGCAGCTTGCTCCAGATTGGTATGTTTATGTCGCCCGGTCCGTTGGGCCACTCCTCGACGCCGATAGCTTGCACAATCTCATTCCAGGCCTCTTCGTCATCCCTATCCACATCATTGCCTGAAGGCGAAGATAAGATGCAATTTGTGGCATCCCCGAGAAAACGCAACTGTTCGGTGCAAAAGTCGTGGCTGACTAAACGTGTGGCACGTGGTGAGTTTCCGGTTAGGGTAGTGCCAATCATAGTTCCGCCGGAAGACGTAATTTAGTTTCACAAGGATGACGTATACGTCTGGAATACACATGACGCCCGCGAATTCCTACCTGAATTAAGCAGTCTATGCGCCTGACAACGGCATCATTCTGCCACATTGCCCGGGTAGCCGAAAATTCGGCCTCTCGTATTACTGACGCGACGTCGCAAAACTAAGTATGTGAAACAAAATGGTGTATAGTTGTCCCCAGCCGAACCGGTGAATTTGAAAGGGTGAACATCGAGTGACTCCAATGCAGACACCAGAAATTACGCCGCATTTTTTGCCTTATTGAACGCTAGTTCCGTGCAATTACAGCTTGTGTTCGGGTCTTGGCTCACTTGGCAATAAAGATACCAAAAAATATTAGTGGAAATCAGCTAAAGCTGCCACGGTGCTACGCCCGACGCGCAACTTATCCTCTAAATCATCCTACCCACTTAGACCTGTCTGGTTAAAAAGGTTATCTGAACGTGGCAATGCATGATTCGAGTAAGTGCGTCGTGCAACTCTAACTAAATGTTTGAAGATGATCATTAAGCAGAAAAGATCTTGGTTATGGTCACCTACAACTTAAGCATGCAGTGAAGCTCCTCCCATGCTCATGACCGCTACACAGAATGACTCGACATAAAGTAGGTGAGTCCGAAAGAAGGAAGGACACTCCGCTCCACTAATGTGCCGCGGGTAATGCCTGGACACAGAGGAAACTGATTCGTTGTTGAAGCTATTCTTGTTGCCTATAGCAATCACACGATTAAATTATACGCGCAAAAATTTTTAATGCCGCTGGCTTGTTCGATACACTCAAACATTAAAAAGCTTATTTAGTTTACTGTTGTGATTGGTTAGCGAAGTGACGCAGCACACCAAGAGCCATGATTCATTATTGCTAACTGCTTATTTTTTTTCTTTTTTAAACGTGCATTGAAGGCAGCGTGACTCACCGCCCAGCATGCATGCAGCGTTGGCTCTGAAGAGGGCTTCTTCAACAGGGTCAGATGTGTTGTAGGCAGTCTGGAGAACGTCTAGAAGAGGAACAGAAACGTTTTTCGATTTAATATGGCTAGGATCGGGGGTCTAGAACAAAACAGTTCATAGAGACAATAAGGAAATGATCAATACGATAGCAGTGCTGCCGCTTTCCAGCGGTGGGTACTCAACATCTACACTGCCGCTTGCTTAGAGAGATTTCCCTCTTGCTTACATTTACCTTACTTAAATACATTGATAGCAGAAACTGCATCACCTCTCCTCCCCCCAAAAAGGTGACATCAATACAACCCAGCTTACAAAGCGCAGTGCCGCCTGTGTCCTAAATATTGTGGTTTATTTCTCAGCGCCCTTTCAAGATGTGTATCAGTTGCCCGTCTACTCGCTATCTCCATTTTCAACGGGACCTTTATTCATTTATACAAGCACAAGATGGCGCAAATAAGGGCTTGGAAGCATACCAGGATTTTCCCAGTTTCGTAAAGCTTTCATTTCTCCTGCTTTTATTAAAGAGATATTAGACCTAAGCTTACCGGCTTAGCGCATTAATCACAGAAAGCTGATTGGCATTAGCGGCCGAGAAGTCTGTAGTGGCAGGCCCATTGTGATGTTTCACGGGCGACTGCCCGGCTGGGCGTCTCACAGGCCTGTTTTGGCGTATATACGCTCCCGTGCATGCTTGGTCTTCTTCCGCTTGCGGTCTTCGGTTCGATCGCGTTCCCGGCCCACGTCCCGGACTCCATGGAGGGCTCGCTCGCACAAAGCAAACAGTCTGGTCCCTAGGGTTGTCTTATCCGCAGTCTATGCCGTCCGCCGATTTTAAGGAAAGGAAGGGCGCATAACTGGCTTCATGGGTCAGTGGACACCCCAATCGCGCCACCTAACGCGTTACACGGCTGCCGTTGTACCCCCTAAATCACTTCTACTGAGTGGCTTGTAAAACAATATTTGTTTTACAGCTTTTTCTGCAAAACAAAGTATTGCTTGCAGTGGCGCCATTTGTATTTGTAGGGAAGGCATGTGCAGCGTACGGACCTTCAGGAACATCAACGAACATGGATGTCTCATGCCATAACCGAAACTCCATCAAAAAACAACTATTTCAGACCCTTCTTTCCTACAGCAGATTCAAGTCTCGGTCAGTTTGGGAAAAGTGACATTATTTCGGTTTTAAAACTCCGCAATACTCCGTAAAAATTCCCCTTTCGCCAATTTTTGCGCTCAAATTTCTTGAAAAAGGAAGAATTGCATGAATGGCAAATTACCCTCAAGGAAGTCGTCCTGCTGCGTACATACTTTAAGGATTTCAAAACTTTAAAGTCTTAGGAGCCCTTTATGCTATACCGAACTAGGCTGAGAACCATTGGTTGACAAACTTCGTCGTGGGCGACTTGGTTCAAATCTCAAAAAGACATATCAGTGGTAATGGTTAAGACCCACGGAAAAAAAAATGTTTCAGCGATTATGCTTTCTCATATAATGCATTTGATCAGCTCCACGGTTTGAGCTTTTGCGATTTACGCTTTTACTCTTTCCGATGAAATGTAGAAACTCCACCAGCAGCTGTGCGGAGCGCGTTAGGACTGGTCCACGCTGCCGACGACAGAACCGGTCACATGATGGTGACGTCGCGGTCACGTTATTTCACATGACACCACCGTAATGCGACCGGTCACATGGCCCCGCATGACCACGCGATGGTGACGGGATGTTTCACGCCAACGACGTCGCCACTCGCTCACCAAGTTACCCTTTGGCAGCGTTGCTGTGAAAGAGAATGTGTCGTCTTTTTCTTTCTTTGTTAACGGAGGCTTTAAGTAATCACAACGTCGACTTTTACCATGTGGTATGGGCATGCCAGAAAAACCCAGCTATACCAATAATCGATAACCCAACAACTGAGGATTGGGAAGCGGCGCTGTCCAGCTCACATTCGGAAGACCAGCTCTCGCTGTTGAACCAGACAAGAGCGGTGGCATAAGCCAATGGGCTCCTGGAATGAGGGCCCACCCAACCATTCTGTGCATCAGAAGTTTATCTCTCTCTCTCTCGATGCCTCGACGCCACCCCTACCCACATCGTTCTCATTTTCGGCATCACCATTCGTGTTGATTCCGTTGGAGGACAAATGCCATTCGCAACGACCTCCAATTATCCCACTTTTGAAAGTCTGAGGTGGTCCTGGTTACGAGCATGCTCTTACAAAGGCGTTGGCGGTCAATTGTCCAGCGCGGACATGGCCTTCCAGAGCGAAAAAGCCGGTTGGCATCGACTGCTTGCGTAAAAGTTACTCACTCGAAATGTTGTACCTCACTGCATGGTCCAGGGAATGAAACTGTCCGAAGGCCGAGCTGTACTCGGGCACTTCGTGCGTTCGCTTCCATCCGCCGCATGCAAACTGATAGAAGTTGTCGCACGGGTCGGCACTAGTGTCCATGCTTTCTCTAAGCTCTGCACCTGCAGAGGAACAACAGAGAGATGCTAATTTAAACTTACGCTGACGTCCTGCAGGTTCTCGCTAAGAAGTATGAAATCAGTACGCTTAATATAACAGTACTTCACTTATGGAATCATCGGAAGCCAAGGGACAGTGCCTACCTTTCCTCTCACAGACGGCTGAAGTGCAGACAGGTTGTCCCGCTAGTCCTAAAAAGGAAGCAGGATTGAGCAGCGTTAAATCATATATAAAGCAACCAGGCATGCGAAGTGGTTCCTTCTAGCTTCGATGATGCGGTTGCTTTCGACTGAAAGCGCAACCATATCGATACACGGGGGCATCGGGAATATCTTCGGGACGGGGAATATTTCAGCAATTTCAACCTCCTTTCAACATCTAGGTGATCTTTCCATACTTTTTCATGTACTTTCATTTGTTTTAATCAGTTTTTAAGCGATATTTATTGAAACGTGAACGCACACTCCTTTGTACAATACTTCTCATGGAATGTTGACAGCCTCTGGAGTAATTATTGAATGCAGTTAGCAGCATGAGGAGTTGCTATTGGCCGCAGATATAGACTTAGTTGCTCATTTTGCAGTCTGACGGTTTCATCAAAGTCAAAAGAACGTAGCCTCTACGATGAGTTACCAAACCACCTTTTCTGAAAGGTCACTACAATTTCAGGTTTTTATATACCTTTAGTGAAACAGATTTTGCTCCTTATTTATACCAATAATCAAACAATTATGTTTAGAAACTCAAAACTCGCAATAAAATGCTGAAAAGCAACGCTCTTGAGCCCAGCGAATGCCAAAGTTTAACGCTTTCTTCATGGTGCGTGTTATTAACAGGTATGACAGCATCAGTGTGACACGAATTCCACTTACCGAGAGATGCATTCATTCCAAGGATAACAGCTACCGTAGCTATAAACAGTTCCTTACTCCTTCCTCCCATCATGAAAAAATGTCGAGCAAGTAAATATTCAAAGTTACGTTGTAAACAATATTAAAATTAAGCGTTGAGCCTAACAAGAAAAGAAATTCAGCAAACAAGTCCGAACTGTGTAGCCCCTCGCGACTGTCGCAGCGCAAGGAGTCAACCAGTGGAGTCTTGGGGTCCCGCTATCCTCTCCGGTAAGCTCACGTGACCACAGGTTATACTTGGAAGAGCAGGTGTACTGGACTCGAAGGCGATATTAGTTTTGTATGAATGGAAAACAGTTCGCAATCCTATATTTACGTGCACGTTTACAGGTGTGCACGCATTTGTTCCCCGCATATATCGCTGCTCCGAACAATGTGCGTCAATTGTTCCCTGCACATTGTGCATATTCTACGACACATAACTGTCCCGAGGCGCCGCCATTCAGCATAAACCATCGTGAAGGCGACTCCTTTGATAGCAGCAGAAAGATAGGGGGCAGAAAGCCGCGACTCGACTATAGAGTCGGAGTGCCTGGGTTCGAACCCGACCGCGGCGGCCGCGTTTAGATGGCGGCGAAACGCTAAAGGCGCCCGTGTGCTGTGCGATACCAGTGCGGGTTAAACATCCTCAAGTGGTCAAAATTGTTCTGGAGCTGTCAACTACGGCACTTCTTTCTACCTGTCTTCTTTCACTCCCTCCTCATACCTTCTATTGCGGCGCGGTTCAGGTGGCCACCGAGATGTGATAGAATTGCCGCGCCATTGCCTTTCCTCAACAAGAAAGTTTAAATTTTTGCGTTAGCATTGACTTTCTTTCTTTCTTTCTTTCTTTCTTTCTTTCTTTCTTCCTTTATTTATTTATTTATTTTCCTTTCTTTCTGTCTCTCGTTTTCATTTTTTTTTTCGCTCACAACCCACTTATTTGCTGACTATAAGCAATCAGAATTAATCTCATCCGACTTTTGTGCGTTGTCTTTATTATGCGATGACACTTCTGTTCTTGTGCTAAGGTGTGCAAAAACGTCACTTCCTCAGCGTATATATTCGTCTCTTCTAGCAGGTGCGCAGGCAATTACATCGAGAGAGAGAGAGATGCAGAAATTATAGGCCGGCTCCGATACGCTTGGGGCTTGCTTGCATTTGCTTGCATCTTAATGCATGTTCTGGCTTTATCGAGCTCCCCTCCCAACCCTCCTGGTAACACTATAGTTAAGCATGCGCACCCCCCCCCCCTCCACTTTTCTTGGCTACGTGCCTGACTTGACGTCTTTTTGTTTTTGCATTTCGGCATTTGCCAGCATAACACACGAGAAGTAACAGGATGTTTCTGCGTGGAGAAATCTGTAGCATTCGTATCTTTCTGACTGCTGACGTTTAACACTACACTCTCTTACAAGTTCAATAAGCGGTACAGGTAGATTGTAACATTACAGGGAGTTGGGGATAACGCCAAGAAGTGTCGCTGACCCTAGTGGCCTATAGCGCTTCAATGGGACGCTACAGATATTTTCCAATAACTAACCGCACAGACATCGGCCTTGATTTACAGTGATTAATTGCTACGAAATTGCTGAGATGAATTCCTAAAAAAGGGGCCCGCGCAGAGAGCGCGAGGCCCGGACGCTCAGTTGGTGCCCAGCCTTGGACTGTTGACGTCTTGGAACAAACATCTCTTGCTTCTCTAGTCCGAATTTATCGCATTTGTTTGTCTATCTGTCAGTTTGTCTGAAGCAGGTTTTGTGTCAGGCGGCAGCTCAATTAATCGTGAGACGCTGCTCGTGAATAGCAACCTGGATTGCAACCAAACCCAAGCAAGCCAAGTCCCATTCATTATAGCACCTACCAAAGACCGGCACTGGCGCATCGCTTCACCGCTGCACCACTGCGCCAGGAGTGGTAGGAAGACTCACAGGGGTCTATGAAGGTAAAGGAGAGAATGACCAATTCCACATATATGGACATTAACCCATTATCGCTACCCGAACAACTGCCATCCATGAACACCGGAACCGAAGTGAAAACAGAACTGCTAGCGCACATAATTCGCATTTACCCTAACTACGCAAACTGAGCATCATTTTTTGTCGTAGTTATTCCAAGCTAACTAGTACATGAGAAAGAGCTCTTTTCATAAGCTTCTGTGACCTGCATGCCAGATGCTGCTTCAG
Source organism: Amblyomma americanum (assembly GCF_052857255.1). Lineage (NCBI taxonomy): Eukaryota > Metazoa > Arthropoda > Arachnida > Ixodida > Ixodidae > Amblyomma > Amblyomma americanum. Next base: position 17,531,072 of record NC_135498.1, on the reverse strand, counting down.
TGATCGCTTCAGCGGTCGTGATTGCTGCTACGTAACTATCCTTTCAATCTGCGTTCACACCTATTGCGTTAACAACTCTCATCTATCTGCTCGCGGCAGTGATAGTGGCGACTGATTTTCGCGTTGTGTGGATGGACACGGGACGGACGGGATAAAAACTACGGACAAAGAGAGGCGAAAATGCAGCCGCTAAATGCATTCCTGCATTTAAAGGCAGAATCACTAGAAGGCCATGCTTACGGCTTTTTCTTTTCATATTGCGTGTATGGAGAGCTGCAGGGAAATAAAGATGAGAGATAGTCTGAAAGTGAATGAAATTAACGCAATGATTTTTACCCCTGCCGTCAACTGCACATGATCAATCTTGAGAGAGATATGTATCCATGACCGCAACACATACCAGCTGCAAATGTTACGGGGCATGCACAGTACCGTACTGAGGTCTTCAAAAGTTGGCTGTATGCCGGATCAGCGGAAATTAAGAATCGTTTCATGTCCAACATTCTCAGACAAACATTCAGAAAATTGAAAAATTGTGAGATACTGTTATGCAAACATTGAAGGCAATGGTCCACTCTTCCGATATGTAGCAAAATCTTTCTTTCAAAGTGTTTCCATCGATCACATCGACCAGTTAAGACTGCCATAGAGCACCAATGGGGAAGGTTTTTAATGAGAGCAAAAACGTTAAGAAAAAAAATGCAAGACTGCCGTCGGGTGATCTGTGAGTATATTTATTGATTGTTATAGGGAAATGTTACATTATATGAAAAAAACATGTTTTCATCAACGGTTTCAGGTTCAAAAATGCCTTTGTCCAGAATTGTTGGGTATGTGCAGTTCTGGAAAGTAGCCTAGAGTTGAAGTTAGATTCGGAGATCGAGTCTGAACTTGCATCTGCCGTTCACGCCATGCACCCGTCAGTCCCACGGCGCCTGCCCAAGATGAGGGCCATGCAACTGTATAATTTTCTGCGTACACTGCGCATCACGCGGAATTTCAGCGCCGATGCCATCGACACAATTTGCTGACACAAGTCTTGAAATGTGCCAAAAAGACAGAAATTAGGATGGGCAAGTAAAAGAAATAAGAATAATATTGCCCAGCCCACATCGCTTAAAGCACGACGGGCTCGCCAAGAAGACATATATTAGTGTGTCAGGGAAAAAGAAAGAAAAATAATATTGTCCAGCCGTCAGAAATGCGCAGTCTTGCATGCTGCATCCTCTTCCGACCCTTGTGCGTGCCCCTCAGTGGAATGATGACGCAAGGTATCCTGGCTTCTTAATGAGACAACGTATGAAATAATGCACATAGTTTTGCCCTTTATGTTTGATGTACTTATTATAAGTATTAAATTATCTTAATAACTAAGAATTAAATGTGAAGCAGGCAGAGTTCTGCCAAGAGCGTGTGATGCTAAGGAAGCTCTAAACGTCATTGTCTAATTAGTCTGACGTCACAACGCAAAAATAACATATCCTAATTAGAGATATCTTCTTTTAGGGACATTAGGGCCATTTCTTACGGGTCTTTATGACAATTTATGAGTTACACGAAAGCTTTTCTTTAAAGAAAAAGCGAACATTTCCACAGGCTCACCACACATCCTAAAGCTAACAAGATGCCCATAAAATCATTTTGTTGGTCATAAATAAATAACCAAGTCGGGAAGAAAAAACATTGTGGCAGTAATCAGCCCGTACTTGACATAATTCCTCATCTATCATGTTTAAAGAAAAAAGTAAAGCTTTAAAATGTGAGGGCCGTAATTTGGAAATGCGTACATATTCTTTAAAAACAATTTTTTAGCTGGGGCAATTATCACAAAGGCCCGTAAGAATTGACCTAATTGGGATGTTATTTTGCCCCATATTTCCTCCCAGATGAGGTATTTCACATCTGAACGGATATTTGAAATCAGCATTCGGTGATACACCTGCATGACAATTTTCAGCAAGTTATATTAACACACAAAAAATAAACCATTTTTAAGACCGTCATCTTCCCTTAAGAGAAAGAAAATCTGTGGAGTACGATACCAAGAGGTAAGCTCTGCAGTGCCGCGTATAGAAAGCGTCGACAACAAAGGGAATAAATCAAATGCCACCAGCACGAACCTTCAGGTGGGAGGAGTAGCACAGCTTCACAATTGCTGGTAGGGTGCATTCGGTGAGAGTGAAACTGCGCTCTCAGCTTCTAAACGCTCCGTGCATTTTGTGAGCATATAAGTGCGTGAAAGTAATGTAAGCGCGGTTTCGCCCGAACAGTTTCGCAACCCGCACGCAGCCATAATCACAGGAAAAAATGCGTAATGTGTCGAGCGCAGGTGTATATTGTACGCATCGCCCGCTAGTACGCATTATGTGGGGAGCAATTTTTGGGAAACACACAAAAAAAAAACAATTTTACATGATAAAGTGAGAATTAGTGATGAGAAGACAAGAATGAACTGCTCCGCAAAGCAATTAACGGATGAGAAAAAGTGCTCGGTCTGTGGTGGCTCTTCTAATGGGAGGGGGGCAACATTGCTTGCAAGATATAGTTCTTTTGCTGCCGTTTCTTCATAGCACAAATTAAGAGGCAGGCGGCGATTTTAATGTCCCAAAGAAATACACATCGGAGTGCAAAAGACGGATCGACCCGACAGACGCCCTCACGAGTCATCGATCTCGATTTCTTCGCTCATTAAAAAACTGGCAACTGTCTTCACGTGCAAGTGCAACTTCCCTTCACAGTATATAAGTATACCCAGTAACTTTGGGGCAAAAGTGTTTTTCAGCTGGAAAAGGTTTATTAGCGTAGTTTTTACATATATTGTATGATTTCGCTATAACAATCGATATATCCGCTGATCCCCGTCAGCAGGCTTGCATTTTTTTTTGCCACTAACGTTTTTGCTGTCGTAAAAAAATGTTCCCCATTGCCCATACAAACATTTCTTTGAGTCTATATACTGACCATAGACTTCTGTCTATAAAGTCTATAGACTCTATACCTGCAGAACAGTCTATAGGCAATACAAATCCTATAGAGAGTCTACAGACGATCTTTAGATTTATGGCCATACACATTTAGTAGACTTTTGTCTACAGACAGTCTATAGACTATAAATAGACAAAAATAAATATGTTTAGGAAGGCAATAGAGTCTACAAGAAGTCTATAGACTGTCTATAGACCATTTTTGTAAGGGTCGTTTTCTATGGCTAGTCTTCGCTGCTCGATGCGAGCGAGGGAAAAACTTTAAAAGAAGGGTTCTTCTACGCATAGGAAGAATGCGCCATACATTCAACATTTTCATTATCTTACAATTTTCAAATGTTCAGAAATTTTCTGCAAGAATGCTGGATATGGTAGGGTGTTTTTTCGGTCTGCCGTTCTTTGCTTAGTTGAAAAAAAAAGAAAATTTGGGTAAGGAGGCCCACTACGTTAGCTTACCTGCAGGTCATTTGAAACGCCGCTCGGGGCAAATAAATTAAAAAAAAAACTGGTCACAGATCTCTGCTCAGGTAAGGATGTCATTTCCCTTGCAAAAATTTCTATACACAGTCTATAGACTTTCTATACACTTTTGTCTATAAAGTCTAAAGACTCTCTATAGACAAATTTTAAAGAACAGCCTATAGGCAATACATATCATATAGACAGTCTATAGACAATCTATAGATTTATGGTCATACACTTTTAGTGTACCTTTGTCAATATACAGTCTATAGGCTATCAATAGACGAAAAGAAATATCTATAGGAAGGCAATAGAGTCTATAAGAAATCTATAGACTGCCTATAGACCATTTTATAAGGGTTGATGGAAGCAGTGATTAAATAAACGACTAATATTACGGGGATGAGGTGTTATCACCCTCCACTTGAAATACACGTGTCGCAGCACGAAGAGACACGCAGCCTCCTCGCCTCTTGATGGAAGACCTGCCGGCTGCGGAACACAAAGGGGATCTGCGCGCCGCGTGCTTCATCGCCTCCAGAAGGCCGGCAGCTGCGGTCGAAAAGGCCGCGGCTTTTTGACGGCAATCTCTGCGACGTCGTCTGCGGACGAGGGCGACGTCAGATCACTTGCAAAGATGGCCGCGCTGTCTGCTAGCACGATAAGTCACTAGAAGGAAACCAGGAGGTGAGTGCCTTTTTACGCCGTGAGCAGTTTTTTCCCGGTTTTTAATCCTCGCGACGAACCACTTAAAACGAATCGAGGCTTAGCACACAGTTTAGCCTCGTTTTTGGATCTTAGGATGAAATTTATGCAGCACTAGGCACGCTGAATGCGCACAAAGACCTATTTATTGTGGACAACCGGGGCATTGTTACGTGTGCCGAAATATAGGCACAGAAATGATGTAGCATTCGGCCGCCAACTCAGCAGTGTAGCCGCAGCGGCTACGAGGCAGACATATACTGACTCGTCCCGACCAACGGTGTGCCGTAGCTACTCCGTGGTACCTCTCTTTTATTTGATCTTATAATTTCTTTCGTTGCAGCGTTGATTTTTTTAACCGCAGTATCGGCATGCCATCTGTTCAGCGTCGTGTTCTCAGTTTTTTTTCTTTAACGATAAATTAAATGAGGCTTGAAAAAATGAGCTCGCGTAACAAGGCGGAGCCTTCCATAGCTGTTAAACTAACGCAGCTTATGAAATCCCAGATGATGCTGCAGACCGATTCACGGGGCTGTAAAATTACAAAGAGAGCAGTTAAGCACTGAACGTGAATTATTCGCTGGTAATGAGGTACATGAATATGCGAGGAAAAATAAATGAGGCGTTGTCTCTAAGGCGCTGTGAACTGAGGTGAGAGTGACCTCTTGAGTAAGTCTCCTGAAGTTTCAGGAACATTTCCTGGACATATATCTCTGTATGTCATTTTCGTAAGGAGAATAGCTGGGCAGGGAATCCACACTCGCGAAAACGTATGGCGCGTCCACGTCAGTGTGCTAACTTTAGATTAAATGATTTTATAGCACAACTCAAACAAATAGGATGCATGCAGACTGGGAGAAAATTTGAGCTTGTCCACATGATGTAAACTTCGCCTGACGTACAGCAAAAAGTACATGTAACTGTTTACATGGGCTGCCACTTTCATGAGCAAAAAAAAAATAGACAAAAATTTGTCTCACTCCCTCCCCACCCGCTTCACCTTAATGCACAGAAAAACAAAAGTAAATATTCCTGCAAATCATTTCGTCTGTAAGCCACGTTTTATACTGTTTAAAAGGCAGATGTCAGACGGAACGTAATGAATGTACGGCGGCATGATATCTGCACATAATGAATGCGTAATGTCACAACAGGAACAAGACAAGACGCATTTGGGGAAAGCTCAGGGACAGAACTGGTTGCAGAAGCAGAGGGCACTGTGTGAAGAATAGAGATGTTGGTAATGTTTCTGCTCAATAGGCATAAGCTATACTTGTTCTACGCAGAATAAACGGTGGTGGTGCTTGGCGATGTTCTGAATTTTTTGGTAATTGCCCTCCGAAACAAGTAATTTTAGCCGTCAACTCTCTTGACAATTGCATCACACGAAGCATACTCAATCACCATTTTTAGACAGGGGTAAATTTATTTCTTGAGATGACAAGCACAAAAGTCAATTCGTGCGTACTAAGAAAAAGCAAATATTGAAGATCATTACGGGAAGAAAATTACGCTGAAAACGGGATGTGCATTTTAATGACCACATGGTGATAAAATTTCTTGACCTGAATTCAACATTTAAAACTGCGGCGAGACGTCGAATAACGTGTCCTTCTGTGGAGAGCGGCTGACCGGTGTGGACAGCTGCGCCGTGACATTAACAATTTTAACGCCGCTTGAGGGACATACGAGAACACTTGAGCGATGGAAAAAAGCGAGCTAGAAACATATGACGTTGAGAAGCACTACCGCTCAACAGTGATGATCGCTGTACTGAACCGAGTTTTGTTTTTCACTTGCTGTAGGAAACGAATGATTAGTGGAAAATGAGAAGTGAACTAAAAGTCATTGTTATTTTATGGATCTTCGCCGTTGGAACATCGCAAGCGCCTGCCGATGCAAGACATACGTCCAAGGGTATGGCTGGAGTTACTTTTTTGCAGATGCCTCGTATACTCTAGCTCAGAGCGTGGAATTAACGTGCGCAAAATTCTCAATTCTAACATTACACTGAAGACGGTAGACCTTGCTCCGACATTGCATTGTCATGCATTTGAGCTACGCTTTGATCGTGCGTGTCCGTAGTTGATATTCCAGTATAAACAGGCTATCGTTTTGAAAAGTTTGTGATTGATTCCAGCTTGAACGCTTACGTAGGTCGCTGTCCTCAACTATAGTAATTTGGTGATGCCGGTTAGTCCGTGCGGCGCTTTTCAACGGCTTCGGGTTCCCCGCAAGTGGATGAAGCCCCCCCCCCCCCCCCCTCCCCACCCCGCAAAAAAAGAAAAAAAACACGAACACAGAGAATTCGAGGCGGCCCTTCAAAGACCAGTCTCTTGCGAGACTCCATATCGGAAGTTACAAATTTCCATTTCTCTTAGTGTAATTTTTCTGGCAATTATTTATTTAATCAAATGTTTACTTACCCGTATTCTTAACTGTGCGACTCGGAATGCGCTTTATGAACAGACCCAAAATACGAAAGAATCGTTTAGGAAAGTATCATTACATGCTGGTAGTTGACTACGATAAAAAAAATTGTTTCTTCTTTCACAATACCGCTTCCGATTATCGTCTATTCCTTGTTTGTTTTATTGCAGGTAAGAAAGCGTGGCACTGATCATGAGATTAGGAAAATATGATTAGAATTCGACCTTTCGTCGAATTAAAATCCCACTGATTAGACCTGCATATTTCCGTGCTTGACCTTGCGTTTGTTTTCAGTGGCTAACATCACACATAGCAAGGGGACCCACACGGCTAAAATGACAGCTGCCTCCGACACCTCAAATGTTTGCAAAACGAAAGCTTGTGAAGATAGAGGTGAGTTTCACAAAATGTTTGCTTTTATATTTTTCTAAATGCGATTTCTGCTTATTTGTTATTCGAGGTTGTAGAGAACCATCATTCGATATTGTGCATGACATTGCAAGCCAAACGCCATTCGACCTGACATGTCCTAACTGCAGGCGGAAGAAAGCAGTCATGAGTGAGCACCATCAAGTGGACATAATTATAAATTTCACACAATGTGGTCCCAATTTTTTTAACCAACAAAACGCAAATTATTCGCGTCTAAAGTTCCCACTAGTGGTAAGCAGGAGCAATCGTTCATTAAAATTAATGTGAGTCGTAGTTATTCTGCTTACGTTGATTAAAATGAAGTGCGTTATGGTTGACTTACATTGAAGTTTATTCTGCAGTAGACTAGATGAAGCAATCTTGACACGAGGTATTTCATTATCGATGTCTCTGTATTAACTGGTTCAAACCAAAGTGTTGCTTCACATCCAGCTCCAGCTGTCATTGTTTCAAAAAGTATACGTGGCCCTTTTGGTGCTTTTTCTTGCTCGTCACACTAACTGCACTGATCGATGTTCCTTTCGGGGAATTTCTCTTCAGGAAATTTGAGGGGCGAATTCGGGCGAACAGGAAATTGTTTTAAAGTTTCAGAGAATCTTAAAAGCCGAAATTGTGCAACTATATTTTGTGGCGAAAGCTGCATTGGCCATAATAATAATAATTGGTTTTTTTTTTTTGGGGGGGGGAGGAAATGGCGCAGTATCTGTCTCATATATCGTTGGACACGTGAACCGCGCCGTATGGGAAGGGATAAGGGAGGGAGTGAAAGAAGAAAGGAAGAAATGGGTGCCGTAGTGGAGGGCTGCGGAATAATTTAGACCACCTGGGGATCTTTAACGTGCACTGACATCGCACAGCACACTAACTCGCAGTTTCGCGGTGCTCGCAGCCCCACCGTGGTCGCACCGTACCACGTGACCAGCCAAGTGACTGTCACGGGACCAATCGCGTGAAGAACCACGTGACCAGACAACCAGACTAACCTGGAATTGTAATCAAGATTAACCAAGGCTAGTCAAGCTATGCCTTAGCTTTCGGGATACGTATATCCTGGCATAGCTGAGCTAAGCCACTGCCAATTTTTTTTTTCAGTTTGATCAAGTTTTCAAGCTGTTCCACGAAAAAGGGCTGAAATTAAAAAAATTTCGGGTCTCATTGAGGAAGTTTTCGATTTCGGCATGGAACATCACTAGCAGTTGCCACTTGACGAGTCTGAAACATTATTTTATGGAAACAAGTAGCTCTGTAGCATTGTTTTTGGAAACCAAAGTGGCACACTAGTCTGAGAATGCCTGAGGTTCACCAACCTAAGAAATATGCGACGCCGTGTTGAAGCTTTTTTTCAATGAAAAATAGAACTTACACTTCCGCTGTAAATATTCAACGTCCGTCTCTTTACACGCACCATACGCAGCAAAATACATTACGGCTTCGTTAAACAAGAACTATAACCCGTGCGAAAGCTTCTACGACCACGTCTGTCAAAACTGGATTTTCTTCAACCCCATTCCGGACGACAAGAGCTCGACCAGCGTGCTGGGAGGAATAGACGACGAGCTCACCGAAAAACTCAAGTGTAGGTCGCCCTTTGCTGCGTACGCATGTTGTGATCTTTATGAATTAGGCTTCTCAACTCACGGTCGTTTGCGAGAAGTGCTACCTAAAGCTAAGCACATCAGTTTATAATAACAAGCCTCTTCGAACCAATTAGTTCGTTGCCTTTTCAATGATCAAAAACATTGACTTACCTCTTTAATAGAGTACTCAAAAATATAAAGTCCTTTCGGGTTCAGTAAGGTTTTTACAAGGAATTCTCTCGTATTTAATGGGACACTCAAGACAAGAATAAACAAATGAAAATGTTTGAGTCCAGCGATTCCATGGCTCTTTCTGCTTATTTCTGCTAATTTTCTCGGCAGCAAAAGACGTATTTATTGCTGAGAAAATTGCATTTCAAAATCGATTCCAACTCATGACGTCTGTACCTTAAAAAGAACTCCGTGATCACTATTTTGAAGTGAACGGCGATGTAGCCTAGCCTTTGGGATCCGTTGTTAATGTTTCGGCGTACCTAACTTTAATTGAAAAATTGTCCGGGGGATGGCGACACCAGTGTCATTTTTATGGCTTTTCACAACTCATGAAATATCAGTTTTCAGTGAAAGAAGCGCGTTTGTTACTAGCATGCCGTAATCAATCTGTACAGGCCAATTTCATTTTCTCCTCAGTGTCCCTTTAATTACAGTAGTTTTTCAGTTTGGGATAATTATACAGACAGAACAGCGTTTTTTTTTTCATAATGTTAGAAAGTGGCTGATACTTGCACACAAGTATACATAATAAACCGTTTCACCTTATGGACAATGGAAGGTTGTGCTATATATCAGACGAATATGACCGCCCTATAGGCAACAGTTTGCCTATGGGGCAATAGTTTCGCCCTGGTAATTTCCCTGAAAATGTAATCATCTTGCTCTTGACGCTCGCTCGCGTATATTTGAACATATATCTAGATTGCAGCCGAAAATGAAAACTCATGGTACAAGTCCCATAGGGTAGGACACCTGCACTATGAGCAATGGTAGGATTTATCCGTGACCTGCTCGTTTTTTTGATTTTTCTATACGAGAGAGAGTTCTCTAGGCGGGAAACAGGAAACTCATCTTAGCCATTTTAACTACTTTATTGAACAAGGTTGAGGACTGGGCGAGTTGGTAAGTATTCATTATAAACCAGCCAGAAGACGCGATACAAAGGACACCAGCCTCGTTTTGTTTGCTTCTTCCTTTGTGTCGCGTCTTCTGGCTGGTTTATAATGAATACTTTATTGACTAGAAGCAAATGTGTACAACTGCTTGTGCTTATTTATTTTTTTTTTGGTGTGGCCATAACTGTGAACACTTGGCTCATGATAAAAAAAATGCCCTGCTCCTCATATCTCTGCACAGTTTGTGGCAAAAAATAATTAAATGACATGCATTTAACCATTTTCCACTTGATTTAAAGTTACATTTTCTGCTCCAGTGCATAAGTCGATTAATAAAGAATGTAATACGAAGAGAAAAGCTGTTTTTCGTGCAATTAACTAACACAATATATGAACCACTCTGGGCATGACGACGGCTGCCGTTTTGCTGAATCTGCTGAATTATGCCACAGTGATATCTCCTTGAAATCTAAACTGCCTCTCTCGAATTCTTTGCCCAGAGTAAGAAGACAAGTGTGGTTGTGAGTCATTAGCAGTTATGAGAGCATCAACGAAACGTGTGTAGCTGCTAACGTTTCATCAAACCCTAACAAAATACACTAAAAAATTCCTTCTGATATACTGTGAAGCTTTTCATTCTAAGCGAGGTTGCTCATTTTGCTGCGAGAGTAATCGGACAAGTGTGTATGTTCTGCTAACATCGCCCATTCATTCAACAACAGTCATATTCGAGAATGGAACGTACAAGACTGAAAACCAAAATGCAACTGACAAGGTTCTCGCTTCCTACAAGAACTGCATAAACACATGTAAGTGCATTTGATGAATAATTACAGCAGTACATAAATTAAAATCACAGCATAACTTGTAGAGCTTATGTACCGCCTTTCTGCAAAAGTTCCCCACGTCACTGCGCCTGTGGCTGTGGTGCGATCGAATCCCTATTTAACCTTTAACAGCGAAGCTAATGAACGACAGGGATCACAGCTTCTCTGTACTGTCACGATTTAACAGTGCATGGTCACGGGTGCTTTGGTCTGAGATTGTCTTCAGCATATTGTGCGTTCCTCTTGATCATATCTCGATCTCGATCATGCCTTTTAACTGCTATTACAAAAGTTTTTCTCTCTTTATCGTCCCCATGGAGTTAAAACTTCGCTGAGTAGTAAAACTTTCAAAGCGTAAGAAATCTAACGTCTGACGAAATCTCGTCTGGGCGGGTAGTAAGTAACTCATTTCAACAGAAAAAAAGGCAGACGCCGACCAAAGGTTTTTGTCAAAATAGACGTGAACAGAAGTGAGCAAGGCTTCCGTATGGAAGCCGAAACGTCTGTTTTGACAAAAACCTTTGGTCGGCGTCTGCCTTTTTTTCTGTTGAAATAAGTTTCCAAGCGTAAGGCAAGAAATTTTTGTCACAGGCAAGCGAACGTTTTGACTTTCTGTGCACTCATTAAGCGTGACAATTTGTAAAGTTGCTTGCGTGATTTTGCAGCGATTCCGGAGAAGACACAGTTCTACGCATTTTACGACGTCCTCAAGCGCATCGGCGGCGAGTACTGGCCAGTTTGGCCTCCGCCGAAGACGCGAGAAGTCCTGCCCACCTGGGACCAGCTTTACACCAGGATTCACATCGAGTTCGCAGTCAACTTGCTTCTCGTCATAGGCGTAGACAAGGACCCCAAGAACGTCTCAGACAAAATTATCAGTGTAAGTCATCAGTGGGCACACAGCGCAAGCGGTAACCAAGAAATTAAAATATGCTTGAAAATGCTGCGTTGGTTGTGAAAGCACAATAGGGTACATAACAGTGTCAGAGGGTATCGCTCTCTTTGCAGAAGACGATACTATTAAACTTTAGGGTTGGATAAAGAGCTAGCTATGTTCATTTGGTTAATAACGTGGTAACAGGTAACAAACGCACAATGCAAGTGCGCCTGAGGTATCAAGGAATGTTAGTAAAACGTAAAGTTACGGGAAAAGTGACGCCAGGAAATTGGACAGTTATAAACTAATTATCTTTCTGCTATTTTAAGTAATTATAATAATCAGCAAACACATTAGTTAGCTTATTAGATTAGTATAACTATCTTATTGGCAGTTGCCCAGAACACGTTTAGGCCCGTATTTGACAACGAAACACTGGTTCTCCAGAAGGAAGGCTCGACAATGGATCACAGTTATATAATGAATCATCTTTTAAAAAATGCACACCCTATAATGACTTTCTAGATATGACCTTTATATATGTTGCTACAAAGAATTTGATTCTATGGAAACATCAGGAGCCATGTAAGCATTTCACAGAAGCACATTTGTCTTGTCAAAGATTGAAATGGCGTCAGAGGAAAATTTGCAGGAGAATAACAACGCGCACAACACAGTCTGTCTAGCACCCCCACCTTATGGAGCTTACTGATATACCATAAAAAAGTATATGATCGATGTATATTACCATTATAGTCATCTATTAGGCCGGACAACGGAACCCAGAGGGGAGCTCTGAATCATTCTAAGAAAAGAGTAGAAAATAATGGGAAGCAATAGAGCCTGCTCTTGGTCCATTTGGTGCATCTTGAAAAAAGGGGGATACCAGCCGGCGGAATAATTGCCGGCAGAAGTTCGTTGGTGAGATGTGGTCAGGAACTTTGCAGGAATAGATTTGCCCAGGTACGTAATTGGAGACTGCTGGGAGAGGTCCCCGTCCTTGCATGCACGCGAACTGTTTCATGATCATCATAATACTGAATCAACGCATTACTCGAACGATTTCAACGCTGAACTTCTGAAGAAACGGCATATCCGTTCTGAACTTACAGCAAGGAAGTTTACACTAAAGCAACCACGTTCGGAACACAAGGACAATTCCCTTATCCGAATACTCGAACTCTTACATTAGCCCTAAAAATACCGTTTGGTAAAGTTTGACCAAAGAAAAGCACAGTTATGATAACAGGATAACTACATACGAAGAAAAAAAACACCGTGCATTGTTCGGGTTTGTGAAAGGAAGCGTCAACTGCGGAGTAAGTGTAAGCAAACCGAATGAGCTTTTCTTTCAGATAGAGCGGCCGTCAGCAAAATCAGAACTGTACCTGTTCAGAAAACGAAGCGCGAGACAGCGAAAGCAGAGGGTGAGCACGAGAGACCTGGCTTACCTCACATTCATGGCTTCCTGCATCAAGGCTTTTAATCCGAAGCTGTCCTTCAAGAAAGTGAAGGAAGTCGTCCTTGACATTCTCTGGTTTGAGGCCAACGTCACGAAGGTGAGCTCACGCGGCACTACCGCCGCTTTCACTTTTAAGACTGAGACGAATTACTCCGAATTACTGTGAAACAGGTGTCTCCTAGAGGTATAGCGAGAACCCTGATAGGGGCGTGTCTAGCTTAGACAAAGTATATCTATTAGGCCTCCCTGTACAAAGTCCAAAACACTGTTCGAGGCACCTCGCCCGATTTATTATCCTTCTCCAACTGTGTGTTTTCAATTTTCATTCGCCGGTCGCGGCGATCGCATTTCGACGTGGGCGAAACGCAAAAATTTCTATGTACAGAAGCTTTGGTCGATGTTGAGCAACCCTCGATAGTGGAACTTAATCCGGAGACTGAAACTGCAGAGGTTCTCATCGCGTAGGGTATTATTTTGGTAGGTAAAGCTTCGTTTTTTACATCTTAATTGCCAACTGTGTGCGCATCATGGGCATGTAACATCTGAGTTTTTAAACTTCACGTAGGATTAAGCCAGAAGAGCAAAATTGCCTGCATGATCTTGCTCTTTATTGTATTTTTTTTACATACTGCAGCCTCGCCATATTCTATCTACCAGTTCCACCATATTCCAGCATTCAAAGAGCGCGCAGTATTCGAGACGTCGTCTCGATGTCTTCCTATTACAATTTTGAGTGACATTTCGTGGCACACTCCTGCATTACGAGAGCCACTCAAGGCAACCTTGGTCAGCCAGCACTGCTTGAGAGGCTGCTCTGAAATGGCATAAGTGGCGTCTATGTTTTCTCGTTGTCAAGGAAGTAATTCCTTACTTTACGCTACCTTACTTAAATCAGCGACGACTATTTGATGTAAAGGCCTGAATCATAGCGTATAGCAAAGGCAACCTGTGAACAAGCGAACGCGTTGGCAGGAATGAGGCACGAGTCCTGTATTTTTATTCGAGGCGGCGCCCCGCTTTTGATTTGCTTTCGCTTCCACCATTAATAATCTCACGGCAACCAGCTCTGTATTTGGAACCTGGAATATATTTCTGTCTCATAAGGAAGAGAAAGAACAGCCTAACTTCTCGCGCAATGTGCTGCGGAGTAAACAGAGGGCTCCGCGGCTACGTGTGCGTTGTGTTCTGCGCGCCGATACGACATGTGATCCTTTGTGAGCGTGCGCCACAACATGTTAGTGTTTTGGCGTAAGCGCACGCTCTGGTGCGGACGATCATGTGATGTGCCCCGAGCTCCGGTATCGCATCACGGCATGTGATTCTCTTGTACCCGATGCACAATACTTCACAGTTATTCCCAGATGCTTCCCAATGCCTCCTGGAAGAACAGAAATGCTTCCGAAGTGTGTTGTCAATAACTGAGGGATCGACGCCCAGATATCGCGTCTAACGCGTTTTCCTCTTCCTATGGGTCCCATTTTTAGGAGTAAACTTCGGCCTTGTGCTAAAGATCTTCCTTCTAAACTTCCTTGTATCCCGTTTCAGATACTGGAGGATGCCGAGAACAAATCTGGAAGCGATATCAACTACTTTAGAATGACCATTGCAGACCTCAGAAATGTTTCCGAACACGTAAGTTCTCCACAGGAACACGTTGGTAAGAAACGGAGTTGAAAACAGTGAAGACAGTGAAGACAGTTGCGTGTTCCTCATTTGTAATAATGTGCATCACATTCGCAAACATAAGCATTTGTAAACATGCATGCGCTGTAATTACTTTATAATTGAATTTCTTCTGTCATGTTTCGGTTTTGATTTTAACAGCTGAAAACTTCACAGTTTAGTGCAGATCATGCAAAACATAAAAAGAAACGACAATATAATAGGTACTGTTGCTTCATGTGTTTTCTTCCGGCTCTTGGAACAGGCTGGCCGGAGCATTGTTGCTAATTAAGACGACAAATTCGCGCCTTTGTTGTAAACTACTCTGAGCAAGTGTTAATTAAGGCTTACGGCAGCAATTTGTTGCACACATTTTTATTTATTTTTATTTACAAATGCTGCGGTCTCAAGGAGACCAAACAGGTGGGCATGTCCTACAACATTTTCTTCCAATTAACATCAATTGATACATATGGTCTTGTGTTTAACATGCGAAAGAGAACAAAAGTGAACAAGCACGCATTTCAGTTTTGTAGAATGATCTTCACGTAATCTGAAAAAAAAAAATTAACTTGCATACTTCGCCCCTCAGAATAATGGCAACCTGATGAAAGTACGAAAAAAACGGCACAGAATGTCACGACGCAAAATACATCAGAAGCGCCTAGTCAAAATTGTGAGCGGAAAAAATTATTGATAGAATTATTGATATTATTGATAGAAGAAGAGGGATGTTCGCGCCTGTAGAAACATATTTCGTGCCTTACTCCATCCGTCTTCTGACACTTGCTCCTTACTATCAACCTCAAATATCTGAATTCCTTCAAATCGAGGCACCGATATCGGTAACAGTACAATAAGAATTCAATATTTGTTTCGCCACCACAAAATTGTGGTCACCCATAGCTCTTAATTCTCACCACAGGTAGACTGGCTACAGATGCTGCAGCGCCTCTTCGACAGCGTGAACATAACGCTGACACCGCAGGAGCCAGTGGTTCTGAGCGAGCTGTATTATTTCAAGACCCTGGTCGACTACGTCGTGAGGAACACTTCCAGGTGAGGTGCAACGTTCTCAGAAAGGTGTCGACCCTCATTACGCTAGAACGCACTGAGTCCCACAGGATGGCAACCCACGCTACTCATCAATAGCGAAGGTAGAAAGAAGAGAGAAAAAAGTAATAAACACGGACATGTACTAGCTGCTTAAGCATCTAAAAACTGCTCTACTGTTTCCTCTTCACAGCTTTTCGTGAGTTGCTGCAATTTCAAGTTCCAGAGTTAAGTTCCGGAATAGCAACACTGCTCTTTTTCGCAACCAAATGATGTTAAAGTCCCATCCCTTGTACGATAAGACACGGAAGCATGTTGAGGAGCCTACCTTCAAGAAATAAGAGAAAAAGAAACTCAAGATTTTCAGCGTATTTTAAACACAGTGGCGGATTTATAGTAAAAAAGGGGAGAAAGTGAAGTTCTATGCGGAACCTCAGTTTATCAATCAGCGCTTCGAGAGACGCCTAAATGCATTGCGCAAATACGCCCCCCTCTTTCCTTCCGCCTCTTGCAAGAGACATACATAAACCCGCCCATGTTTACACATCACGATAGCGCCCTTTCAAATTCCAACTGAATCACGTAATCAAATGTGGCACGTTGTGATCAAGTCATCACAAATACCTAGATAATATGCCGATTGGCAGCCAAGTGAATGCGAAAAACTTCAGCTGCTTCTCATAGGAGAAGGCAAAGTCTGAGGGTTCTTTCACGCACCATCTTTCTCCTTTCTGCGTAAAAGTTCACTACTTCTTGGTGTCTTTATACTGAAGAACGCATCATATTTCCACACGAAATATCACATGATCATATTTTCGCACGAAACGTTCCACATGGACTCCTGAGCAATATATACTGCCAACAACCAACGATTGTAAAACAGCAACAGGAAAATAACGAGGCTGTTCCAGCTTACGTAAAATTCGCTCCCCTCGCACTGCAGACATTCGTCCTACAACTACATGGTCTGGCGTATCATCCGAAATTTCGGCAGCATAGCGCTGCCAAACATGCGGGAGCTGTCGTTCAAGATCAGCCAAGCGTCCCGTGGCGTCAAGCGGGACATCCCCTTGTCCACGAGGTGTGTGTACCACATAAGCGACGTGATGGACTACCCAACCGGAAGGCTTTACATCGAGCGCTTCTTCGGCAAGGAGGCCAAGAAGGATGTAAGTGCTTCTGAGAGAACCATAACTTCCCGAAAGAAATTATGATAGGTGTGAGGGACATAGCAGCAAAGTGATCGCAGTTTTTGATGAGACACTGTGTTGCATTGCCATGTTGCCTTGGTGAAAAGTTTATTTCTCTCTTTTTTTTTTTCGTACCATCCTAGTTCATATAAACGGATCATAAGATGACGAAGCTGCAATGCGCTTGAGTGCACCACACATCCGTGTTGTTCAAGTCCCGAACTGTGCGCATGCATATTTCTTATAGCGATTTACTGACGGGCTATTGCAGTCACCAGGCCCGTCCTAAGCTTTTCACGACACTCCAGTCATGAGAATTGATTAAGACATGTGACAGCGAGAGATCGGAAGTCTTGCTTAAATAAAGATGCTTCCTTCTACTAGTGCTATTTTGCAGAGAGCGGCTTTCAAGAAGCCAAGGAGGGGGTAAGGGCGATGTGAGGGGAGGGCATATTACGTACGCTTGCACATCTTAAGAGTAGCCCGCGAGGAAATCAGCTTATGCGCCACATAAGGTAGCTGACGGCATTGGTACAGGACCATTATAGCTAGCCGCAGTAGGAAACTTAAGCTAACATTAAGCTTACCTAATTCAAGCTAATCTTACAGTATGTATGTGGTCATGGAGCTCGAAAATCTCGGTTTTCTAAAAGTTATAAATGCGAAAAAGAAAAGAATCAGGATGTTTTCTGTGCTATAAGATTTAATCCTAAATACATAAAACTGATTTTTCTAACAGATTCTTCAGCTCGTAAGGGAACTGAAAGAAGCATTTGGGAAAAGCATCAAGCAAACGCGCTGGATGGACAAGTCAACGAAAAAACATGCGCTTAAAAAAGCAAGTATTTCGTGGCTTTGCGATGCTTTGTACCAGAATTATAATTCTAAAGAGAGTTAACAAGCACGGAACACTAATTTCCAGAAGCGCATGCTTAGCACCCACGTCTCCCTGTTTCAGTTGGACAACATGGTCACGCATGTCGGATACGATGACGCTCTCCTCAACGACACTTACCTGAACGACATGTTCAAAGAGGTACGAACATATGGCTTCAAAGATCAAGATTTGTCCACTACGTATTGCGGTAATCTCTATACGTGTCTTTGAGTGTATGCGTGCATTTGTATGTGTGTGCCCTTGCTAGTGCCTGCGACGTGTGACAAAGACATGAATGATTTCAAACCCACTTTTTTTTTCTCAGGTCATTGACGCCGAACCCGGCCAACCTTTCATTCTCAATTATATCTCATTTCGGAGGCAGTGGTCCAGGATAAACCTACGTGCACTGCACGAGCCTTACAGCAGGAAGGATGAGTACGTTTCTTTTCCTGAATTTTGGAAGAAATATCAGCGGAAAATATGATAAACGCACGAAAGGCCTAAGCAGACGCAGGACAAGCACTCACTCCCATCTGCCTTTATTTGAACACGTTCTGCCTTCCGCACAATGTTCCGCTAAATTAGTCCCTCCTCCCCTTAACGCCCGCAAATGATTCCCCGCCGGGTCATTAACACATCGCCCGGCCTGACCTATGTACTCCTTCCCGTGGGTCAAATGGATCTCTTAAAAGACTCGTTGCGACCTCGATAAAATTGCACAATGTCTAGGGCAACTGACTCAGCTACTTTATGTCATTGAACGTTGAAGAGGCGATTCTGGGAAGTTGTCTTTCTGGCACTAACGAAGTCTACCCATACCGTGTGTTGAGCTCAAAGGGGACTAAATATCGACACTTCTTCAGAGTTGAACAGTATTTTACACCCGCGACGTTACGGGCTAATCCATCGAGAGAAACGCATTGACAAACTTTCAGCCGTTCTCACTTCACATTCTGAGAACCATTGCCGGTGTCTTCATCAGAACGTGTTCAAGAGAGCTCTCTGACGACCAAGCTATATGAATCCGTAAAAAGCAGCACATCTAAAATGATATATGCACGAGGCTGCAACCGCAGCCCCAACTACGAAATAGCCGATACTACGCATCATTAAGCTAGGCGACCTGCCTTCATTCGATTGCTGTTTTATGACGTTGCTGCCAAATTCTGTAGCAGCAACCTCATAAACGTTGCTGCCAAATTCTGTAGCAGCAACCTCATAAAATAGGAGCAATAGTGAAAAGCTAGCTGGAAGTAGTAGGCGTTTAGTGATTGAAAACTGATGCCATAAACGTTCTGAATGAAAAAGATGAAGCTTTGTAGGAGCTTCTTAAAATGAGATACGAAGAACTTCCAAACTACGCGATGAAATGCGGATAACCCGATGTATTGCAGATTATCCGCAGTTGACACCGTAATTGAGAAGCCGGAGAAAAAATGAAGATAAGTCACGTCATTTCTTCTTTGAGACGGTAAATAGATAAAAACCAGAACATCACAACGTGCGCATAGCTGCTCCCGCGCCATGTTTTTCTGCTTTGTTAGCAATGAAGAAAGCCCTGCAGTTCGCGCGGCAGCTGCGCACAGCTGTTCCTTCTTTCATGTTGAATGGTTCGTTCGTACTGCATGCGCTTTCTGGCGTCCGCTCACTTCGTCGAAAAGGATCGGCGTGGCGGAAAGGATCGTTCGATGCAGCGACACTGAGCTCGTGTGTATAGTGCCGAATTCAATAGGAATTGCTGCAAACAAAGGAAGCAGCACTCAAAGGCTGCATCGAATGCAGAAGGAATTCAGCGAAGCAAGTGAACACTCGGCCGCCATCTGTATTTGCGCATCAGTAAAGGACAAATGCCTAGCCGAATTTCGGCAGATAAATGAAAGGAATGGAAAGTTTAATATATTCTCGCAGATGTCACCACATCACATCGCATCTTTTTCACGTAATGAAAACTTCGAGTTCGTTGTTTTTAATTATTATTTTTGTCCCAAGCTCTCCCAACACATGCCTTATAATCTACGCTTCGGTAGGGCCTCGGCAGGCAATTTCTCTTGCTCTTTTTTTTCCGCTCTGCTTGGCGCGTTATGCAAAGCAGCGACCAACAAGGCACGCCCAGTGTCCCAGACAGGCATTGCAGACTCGAGAAAGAAAACAGGAAACGCTTGGGACGTGGTGTTTGTTGAAGCGGCAAGGAGGGAAGCGCCCTCTGCTGAGGGTCAATGATCGGCGTAATGCGTAGCCACATGGTTGAGATCTCAAGCGGCGACCACTTTCAGGGACCCCTGTCTGTGATGACTCCGTTTTTATTCGCGATATTTCCGCGTCCGTGTTCGCGCTCGGCGTATGAGAAGGCCACTCTTTTCAGGCCGGCCCACCTGCATTCTATATATTATTGGTTTCATCTTTGGATGCCGCTAACACGAACTAAACTGTATTTTTGTTAGAGAAAATAACTCGATTAAAGAACGAGAGATAAAGCCCTCAGCAAGTTCAA
Source organism: Amblyomma americanum (assembly GCF_052857255.1). Taxonomy (NCBI): domain Eukaryota; kingdom Metazoa; phylum Arthropoda; class Arachnida; order Ixodida; family Ixodidae; genus Amblyomma; species Amblyomma americanum. The sequence goes on along the minus strand of NC_135498.1, from coordinate 17,510,910 downwards.
AAAATAATAACTGTAGCAAGGGCCTCTTGCAGGTACTGCGCTCATTCTGAATGTTCGCGCACACACAACGAAAAGGAGAGACTACAAGCATGATACACGAGCGTAGCTTTTATTAGCAAGCTGATAAGACTGCGTGGGTACCCATAATATATACCTGTGGCATCGACTAGAAACGTAAGAGGAACAAAGAACATCGTGGTGCCGTGGCTCTACTACTTGATTTCACGAGTTGACTTTTAATTTTCTGACCATTGTGCGAATGTTTTAATAGCTGTAGTTGAGTAAAACTTCCATTTCTTTCTTACTAGTTGGTCGTCTGGCCCTGCTGTTGTGAACGCATACTATTATCCACGGGCGAATGGTATAAGTAAGTACACCTTTGCAATTTTTGTGAGGGCAAGATATGTCTCACGGGTGGAAATAAAGTAAGGCTTATAATTTCTCCACTTCGGCACTCGGATGAAGAGATGTGTCCCTCGGATGTAGCGTTGGAATAAAAAAAAATTGATTGAAGATACTAACCAATGCGATTAACCTGCGATAGCTGCGACAGTTGCGACAGCAGGGGCTCATGGTGGGTGGAGGCGTAACGTTAAGAGACACAAAGCGGGGGCAGAGTGAAGCGGGGGCAGAGTGGGTGAGGGAACAAACGCGGTCTAATTACATCCTAGTCGAAATCAAGAGGACGAAATGACTTAGGCACGGCATATAATGCGAAGGCAAGATAGCCGCTGGTCCTTAAGGGTAACGAAATGGATTCCAAGAGAAGGCAGGCGTAGCAGGGGACGGCAGAAAGTTAGTGGGCGGATGAGATTAAGAAGTTTGCGGGCGTAGGGTGGGCGCAGCTGACCGGCAAATGACAGGGTTAATTGGAGAGACATGGGAGAGGCCTTCGCCCTGCAGTGATGATGATGAGCTTCTGGAGAGTGGAGGCCTCGTTCTTTTGCTCCCACACGCCAACGCCGCGACTTGGAGAAATGAGCGTATTAGCTGTCGCAGTAAAAAGGAAAGAACAACGAACTGTTTCTTCCTCTGGTGCAGCGAGCTGAGAATAAGAAATTCACTTTATTTACTGGCGACAGACTCAGAAGAAGATCCAGGGAATGGAGATGGTCCGACGTGAACCAGATAGAACGCAATGTAGGAGGGGGAAAGAGTGAAGAAAGGAGTTTATACCCCCCCCCCCTTTCCGTCCCCACACTCTTTTTTAACGCCAAGTAAAATGGACTATATAAAGGTATACCACTGCGTTATACAGTCCATACCTTTTCGTCAACGATAAGAAAATTTTTTGCCTGACAGGCTAGTAGCAAATTGCTTAAAAATTTATCCGAACGCCTGTTTCAGCTTTTCCTGCCGGGATTCTGCAGCCTCCAGTGTTCGAGTACGGCTTGCCGATGTACGTTTCAAAGTTGTCAGTTTTCTTTTACACTGCAGCTGCGCTTTTTTGCACTGCAGCTGCGCATGGTATGCATCAAACCGGACGACAAGCGCAGTTGTATTTTTTGTTTTGTCCTTTTTCTTGTTAGGTACATGAACATGGGCGCAATCGGAGCGGTCATCGGGCACGAGGTCACACACGCGTTTGACAACACTGGTAAATTCATCGAATTTTATTTCTTTTTTTATTTTTTGGCCTCGCCGGCTTCGTTTTCCCCTCGCTGTTGCTTTTGGTACAGCGGTCGGTAATTACAGGTACATGTCTCCCGAGGGAGTACGGACGCACCGAAAAGCAACAGCTACAAGCGTCTTCTATTATTGGATCCTTGAGATACTCCTAGCGAACATTAAATGAACGCTAAGGACGGGTCGAGATTGTCGAGTATCGATGCATTATACGTCATTTTAATGAGAAATACGGTACTGGCACTGAAATTGGAGCTCTTGTGCGCCAGAAAGGCCAAAATTTAAATGCAGGTGTCACCACCACAGGCTTTTTTTGCAAATAAACTGTACTGAATCGAAGCAGTTTTTTGTGAGCGGATCCCAGATACAAGGCTATTCTGCCATTCACTTCGAAACGGCGAACACCAAGTCCTTTTTTGTGTGGACATCACGAGTTTTATTCGAGTGGAAGGAAAATATTTAAAGCCAGTTTTCTCGGAAATAAATGGTAATTTTGTTGTCGGATAAGCATTAACGCACTGAGGAAGAGCCATAAAATCGATTTTTAGTAAAACCAAAAATTCAGTGGAGTCTCTTTAAGTAAGCTGTAAACGATCTAGAAGATAATGCATAGGGGGTCGTCTTCTCTTTGTATCACCGCGTCCTTCAACAAAAGAAGTCGCATTTATTCAGCACCGAGTCGACGGAAGACTTGCTGCATAACTGCAAGCTTTTTTTGTATTCTGGATGGCCACACTTGAGTGGCAAAGCACCATCACGTTCTTCTGGTGATAACGCCCACTGTCGCGCGGAACATATTGCTGATTTCTTGTTCAACATGACTTGTATGAAAAACGCTGATATCGCGGCGCTGATAGCGCGGGCTATTTAAGCGCCACGGCACAGATTACCGGCTGCCGGGATGGAATAAAGGCATTCCTGACAACCTTCGGTGGCACCGCTTTCTCGTCGTTCGTCGAATCACTCAGAAACATAATAGCACTGTGCCTTTCCGGGTTAAGCTATCATCTTGCCAGGTTCAGAACGCACGGCGAAAAAAAAATGCAACGCGAATAACAAATTTTGGGCGACGGACGCGGAGAAGATTGCGAGGCTGACGACGGCTCGTATTCACGAAGCGACTCGCGTGCGTCCCGAAAATTCGGAGGAATTCGAGTAAGAAATCTAATTGAATGCAACTTAAGTCCCACCGGGACGCGCCAGCAATTCTGGGTCAAACACTTTCGATTTATTGTGCAATTTCATAACTCCAAAACTGCGCATTTTATCGTTTTATGAAGTTACTCAGTTTTCAAGAAACTACGGTGCTCCTCTCTGAAGGAGACTTCCACGTGTGCCTTCCTTGTTCCACTTCAGGAAGCCAGTTTGATAGCATCGGTAACATGATGAACTGGTGGACGAACAGCACCAAGGAGAAGTTTGTAAAGAAGATGACCTGCTTCAAGGAGCAGTACGGCAACATCACGGATGAAAGACTCAAAGTGAAGGTGAGATATTGTCCCGTTGTGTGCCCTAGCCAAAGACTTGGCTTATGGCTTATGGGGGTTTAACGTCCCAAAGCGACTCAGGCTATGAGAGATGCCATAGTGAAAGGCTCCGGGAATTTCGACAACCTGGGGTTATTTAACGTGCACTGACATCGCACAGTACACGGGCCTCTAGAGTTTTGCCTCCATCGAAATTCGACCGCCGTGGCTGGGATCAAACCCGCGTCTTTCGAGCCAGTAGCCGAGCGCCATGACCACTCAGCCACCGCGGCGGCCCCTAGCCAAAGACTTTCAGCTGTCAGCTAATACGGATCGGAAAGACTTCGTTAAGCATAAAGGTCATTGCAGACCAGTACAGTCGGGTACAGCTCAAGAACTAAGTGGTAAATGCCATTCAGAGGAGGTCCTCCTCCCAATGGCGTCGACCGGTTTTCATGGCGGTAAACTGCAGCAGCTCACCCACCTGCCACGGTGGGCAGGTGTGAGCAGGTGGCAACCTGCCCACCGGGTGGAATATATGACTGTCCACATATTCGCATTTATCCTAACGACACAAATCGGCTGATTTTTTTATATTTTTTTTGCTACCCTACTGCGACCATATCAGTCTGCACCATCTTTTTTTCCTGTCTTGGTAGCGAATATTCAGTTGCTATAATTAACGCTCATAACTGGTTTCGCGCAAGCTGAATCGCATTACTACATTCAGTTTACTTTATGGGGGTTTAACATCCCAAAGCGACTCAGGCAATGAGAGACACCGTAGTGAAGGACTCCGGGAATTTCCACCACCCGTGGTTCTTTAACGTGCACTGACATCGCACAGTACACGGCCTCTAGAATTTCGCCTCCATCCAAATTCGACCGCCGCGGCCGGGATCGAACCCGCGTCTTTCGGGCCAGCAGCCCCGGCGGCTCATTACTACATTCAAATCTCCCCCAAAAATTTAGCGCAGTCGGAGAGTACTTACCTGCTACGCATAGCTCATATCCTATGTCAACAGGGTGTGATCTTCTAATTTACTACTGTTAAACAAGGTGCTAATTGACCCTAAAGCCTTGCTGCCAACAGTAATTTCCTTCCATTCCATCTAATGTACGCTCAGAATAGACTGCAGTCTGCCCACTTTGCATGCTATGCAATGCTATGTTTTTCTACGCTATTCACTCTTAAACTACACGGGATAACTTGCAGTCCCCGTGGGCTGTTGAAAATCCAGGTAGTTTCACATTTCCTTCCTTTTTTTCAGCTTGCTGGCAAGCGAACCCAAGGAGAAAACACAGCAGACAATGGCGGTATTCATCAGGCGTACAGAGTAAGTAGGCCTTGAGCTCATGAAAAACAACCACACCTCATTACATTCACTGCACTGCACTTCACTGCACTACAGACAGTTAAGTGCGACGAAAATGTTAGGTTCTATCTCTAAGAACAGAAGACGAAAACGACGCGGAAAACTTTATGAAGAAGGTGAAGGCGCTGTATCTTTATCGTAATGGATGAACAGGCCGTAAGGGAAATAAATAAGAGTACAACAGAGAATAGAATACATGCGTATACCACGCATTGCCTATGTAGAGCGTGGTTGGGCTCAGGCTTCCTATCCTGGGGCTGTGTTGGTGCAATCCCCCATGCGCCTTACCTATGTAGGCGTCCCTGATGAAAACCTTCACGAAATAGGAACGTCTTGGGGGTAGAATCCTGTTTCCTCATCTCTTCTATCGGCGAACTACAGAGGGTCCGACAATGTAGGCGTTAATCAGGGGATAATACTGTGCCGTGAACACTAAAACCTCACCTATATATCAGGAATACTTTCAAAACGACCCTTACCAAGCAACCTTGGAAGCTAGCCATTGAAGTTTCCTTGATTTCTATTATTACATATATCTAGTTTTACGAAACATATCTCAACTTGCAGCGTGATTGTGTAACTCAGTGAACAGAGAGGTGAAATCGTAAAAGTGATCATTTTCACGCATTCGTAGGTTGTTGTACGATGAGGAGTGTTTATGTTCGCACCATATGACAAAAAACTTACAGGCCACCGTGTTGGGTTTATCAGGTCACCAAACGGGGCTACTTAGGCATCCCAGGCACTTCTCAACTCGTGAGGGGTTGAGCCGACACTTCCACTTACTCTCGGGAAAATGGGAGAGAGGGCGCCACATGGCACCATCCGGACGCAGACTTGGTGGCCTTTGTTTTTGGAAAAGTCTGGACCTCAATAGCAGCGACAGTGCGCGACCAGTTCCTTTGGAGACTTCGGTGTACAGACGACGCAAGCCCTCAGACATTGACGTTCAGCGTAAAACAGTGCGTGTTGATGTCCGTGCAGGCCTACCGCTTCTGGGCGAAGAAGCACAAGAACAAGCTGCAGTCCTTACCGGGTCTCCAGAACTACACTGCCGACCAGCTGTTCTTCATCTCGGTGGCACTGGTGAATCTTTTTCTCTTTTGGTTTTTACCCATGGTGCAACTAAATACACCTATAGCCGTGCTTCCAACTACGAGTCATGAAGGTGGCGCGACCCGCTCAGCGACGACTTCTGGGACCGGTGGTCCTCGGAAGCGCTTGACGTGGTCCTGCGCGGAAAGTAATGTCTATCAGCTTGGAAAATAATGTTCAGCGTTACAGATAAATTACTGCAGAAAAAAAAATGCTCCTCAGCACATAACGCCGGTAAAAACAAAACATAAAAACTTACATCAGGTTTCCACGTTATGCCGCCAACCGTGCATCCTTGTCATTTTTCACTGTTTTTTTTTTTGGTTTCACTTTGGCAGAAATTGGAAAATATAATGTGGGAAAAATAAACGTGGCAATTCGGTGTTTCCAGAGGATCCATACTCCTTCCTAATTGTTGCATGTCTAAATTAATTGCTGCGCAGTGAGGTAGATAGATATTTTGGACACGCCCAGCTAAAAAAGATGAACGAGGCCCAGTAGCATGCAGCATAATGCATAGAGAACAGTGGACTGCTCTGTCTCAAAACGTCTAACAAGCTAAACCTGGCTGAAAAAAAAAAAACTCCGTTCTAGACACGCAATACGATCAGAACACTCGTCGAGCAATTGCGACAACAGATGGCATCGCAGTATTTTGTGAACAAATCGTAGCATGTAGCGTTAACAACCATGACACCGTCGCATTCCTTCTTCTTTCTTTTGCACCGAACGGAGAACCAGGAATTTAAATCTTTGTCCTCTCCACATCAGCGAGGAGAAAAGAGCGGCATCTGTTATGTACACCTTAACAGCTGTATGAAAATACTCGGTCAGCCATGTTTCTGGCGTTCTGTGTTTTTTTCTCTCATATTGAACAGACATGGTGCACCAACCCCCGCCCAAAGCGCCTGAAGGCACAGATGGACTCGGACGTTCACGCACCGTCAAGATACAGGTACGACAAAATCATGGAAGAAAAATTACATTTTTTTCTTTTTCAAGAATAGCGTGTAAAAAGGCTGGGGAAATAACCACTCAGAATTATTGGAAGCAAGATCAATTACCGAGGCTTAATGTACTGAGCCCTCATAAGAATCATTTTTTGAACGGTTTTTTAAAGCCTGCGCTAAAGGAAAAAGAACTTTTAAGTTAATCGATGGCTTGATTGTGCTCATATTTTCACACGCGGTTATGCAAAGAGCAATCAGGTCTTTTATCATAGACAAATGCATGAAATTGTATTTCATGATAGCGGAATTCAAGATGCCCGAAATGTGCTAAAGTACGCGACCATTTGCATTGGTGAAGGTCAATCCTGTTGAGGAAGTGTTTTCACCGCCGTGTGAGCCTATGGTGTTCACCGAGCGGACACAAAAAGAGGCCGCACACACTTTGACTTATGAAAATATGGTGTGCAACGTTTTTCAGCTAGTGCATATGATCATTAGGACATAGAATCATCATCGAGGGCAATGGCATAATGCATTAGATTCGTATAAGTGGAATACGTTCTTTCTAGCTGCGTACTAGCTGTAGTTTTAAAAGAAATTATCCATTGGTGCGCACGTATCTCTTCGCCCGTTCCACTTCCTTTACTCCACATCATCCTGAATTAAGAAACGAGGAACAGGAAGTCAGCCAATATGATGATTTTAATGTCACAAGTGAGAACCAAGTAAAAAAGAAAGAAAAAAGACTCCTATGTAAACATGAGTTTCTAGCTTTTTTTTCATTTTTACACTTCACTAATTATAGCACAAGTGACTCCTGCACTTCTGAGACGAAACACGTGTTAAATGTGTTAATGTAAATTGCAGCAAGTAATTAGGAGAGTACTTCTCTTCCTATATTCTGTATCTTCTCTTCCAGAGTGAACGTGCCCTTGAGTAACATGCCCGAGTTCTCGAAGGCATTCAACTGCCCCAAAGATTCTCCCATGTACAGCAAGAAAAAGTGCGTTCTATGGTGAGCCCAAAAGCACGGATCAAAGTAACGAGCACGGGAAGCCTAATCCCAAAGCCACGTCGCCCTGCGGCGCCACGCACCATCAACCGTCCTAGTCGTCACTCAGGAACACCACGCCATTGTTGCACAGATAAAGCATTTCTAGAGAATGTTCATTTTTCGTTCCGATTATCAATATTCGCTATTCACATAAACACTCGTAATAATACACCGGATGTTCTTAAGACGGCTTGCGCACACAAAAATACAAACACAGGAAGAACACAGGAAGATGGAAAGAGCGTGTTTGTCTTTTTGTGTGCGCAACTCGTCTTAAGAACAACCATGCACCAACTGACCCAATAAGAAGTTCTTCCAAACACAACGGAGCTATCGCTACAATGCGCAGTTGCAAGCGATGTAACGGAGGTGTGCACTCAAGCCACTGTGGACGCCATTTTGTTGCCCATGGAGCACGGCGAAAGGCAGTCGCGCGTAGCGAATCGGCTTATCTCCACTAAAGCCCCTCTATTGTTGTTGGTGGTATGGAGGGGGTTTTAATCTGCACCTGCTACGGCCAACAACATCGAAGCTGCGCCCTGAATCTACGCCAGAGTGGCGCCTGTGACGTCACGTGAATGCCCCTATAAAATTCGCGTTCTTTCGGCGGGTAGGATCATCATGGTCTTGAGCAAAAGGCGAAACAACGTAAAAAACGATGGGCTCGGGTATGAAAGAATTACCGGCAGCATTGTAACCAGCAACAGTTGCCTCTAGTCAGCGTTGTCGTTTCTCCTATGTCTCATCTAGAGCACAGTCTCTTTGAGAGCCCAGTCGCCCTCTGAACTTCCTTCTTCTCCTATCACCCTCTCCTACCTGCTTGCGTCGAACCAACTGGACTTTCAGGGTGCGCTGATGCTCCATGACCAGGATGTTTTGAGCGCTTAATATGTCGCTCTTTAATAAAGTGCTTACTGTGCTACTGTGTTTTCGAGCGGTTCAGCTTTTGAGGGGACTGCCTCCTAGTTCAGCGTATACTCCTCGAACCAAATACGCCCACAGTTGATGCGAGATCTGTTGCAACACACCTGTTTCACGCATAGGTGCTTCACTCCTAAATTGCTCGTAAAATACTTTCCAAGCGAAAGCTTCACTACACTAGGTTTTCAAGGGGGCAGCGTCAGTGCAGTCACTTGACAGGTCATGTGACGCACTGGCGTCATCACAATCTGCCCACCGTGGCAGGTAGCAACTGTCCCATCGGGAATTTCATCGACGCTTTACAGACAATCCGTTCGGCAGTGTGTGTGGCGTTTGTGAACGTAGCCACGCAAAGGAAATTTAGCTTCTCACCAGGGTTAACCAAAGTTTAAATCACAGCAATTTTTTTTCATTGACTGGATACTAGTACACTTAGGAACAACAAGTTATATTTCCGTGACTCGAGGCGAACGAGTATTGTTGCAAACATTGAAGTTCAGCGGTTGATCAACCAATGCTATAGGCTACGCTCCTCTGATAAGACTTTCAGGCTACTGGCGCTTACCGCTTAAATTCCTTGCGTAGGCGACGCTATGCAATATTTGTTTAGCGATAATGGAGCGATCATAAGTCGGCCAACACCAGCCTCTTGTGTGTTCGCTTAGACGTGATCACGTGCTTAAGGGGGTTGCTTTTGTGCTATACAAGTGCAACCTCGAGTAGGTAAACTCTTTTATTGCGCCCAAAAACAGGGGACCAGTCAAAGGACCGGTTGCGCTGAGTGAGATCTGCAGAGAGAGATGAAAGTCTGGTCAATCGCTTTCCCCTCGTAATCTCTTAATATGTTTTCCAGGGGCGCCCGCTTAGAATTAAGATTACATGTCCGCATCCAAGCGGTCGTTGTACTTATTGTGTCAGTGTTCCTCAATATTTTGTTAATATGTAGTGACTAGATTAATGAATGAACGAATAAATGAACGAACAGACAAACAAACGAACAAGCGAGAGAAAGAAGCAAAGAAATACAAGACCCTCGATTTATTTTGATACACGTTTCTGCATCTATTCCAACTGCGTCAAGAACAGCCTTCCGGTCACGCTGCAGGGCGCACAGCTGCATATGAACGCTATAAAAAATAAAAACAAGCAAAAACTCGCTTTAGTCAACTCGGACACACGTGTCCCCTAAGCTGTTGTACAATCCGCCTCTCCGTGGTTGCGGTCGCACTAGTCATGCCTCATTTATCCGGTGAGCACGTGAACGCCACCAGGGCGTGACTGCCCTCTTCGCGTCCCTGCACCCAGCGGAGGGGTCATCATCGCACCGCCAGGCTCGCCGCCATGATGTGCTGCCTCCTCACTCTGCCCACGTTGCTCATCGCGACGGCTGTGGCCGTTGCTGGTATCGTGGCTGCATGCCACAAGCATGGGGACTCTGACAGGGCGGAGTCTAAGTTCAAGCATCGGGAAAGTAAGTAAACGGTGGCGTAAGCTCGCAACTCGAAGGCCTGTGCGCTGTATTTATACGTTGCGTTTACTAAGTTTATTTTCCCGTAAAATGTGCACGGGGTGAGAAGGTATTGAAAGTTGCCCGTAAGCAACTTAACTGGCTTTAATAAAAAATAGACAGGAAGCGCAACGAATTACAACCAACGATCGAAAAAAAATACCAGTGAAAGTTTGTGCTGAAAGAGAAGAGAAAGATAGCAGTGCTCATTTACAGACGTCAGCAGTGTTCATGACGTCATTCGACTAGCTGGTGCTGGTGGTTAAAGTCTAAAGAATCTGCCATGCATCTGACATGGTTAAAGCCATGCAGCAAGGCTCATACCATTGGAGATGGCAACGTAAATGAAAGCAGAGGTCAAAGACAAGCCTGCATCTCACAGAACCGGCTTCAGCTGACTTCTACCGATTTTTTTAAGACTTGCCCAAACACTTACGTCAGCGGAAGACAGATAGTTATGATAATGTTAAGCTTTGTAGAATGAAACTGTCTCATGATAAAAATTAGGTACACCACTCTAAAGACGAACGCCGTATCCAATGCATGAGCGCCCCTTTAGAAAGGAAGCCTAAAAGCTTGCCAGTATGCTGCAGTCCATCATCATCATCATCATCATGTATTAACCCTTAAAGGTCCCTTAGGGACATTAAATAAGGGGGGGGGGGGGGGTACATAGTGTCCGACGGTCATACATATGAAAAGGCAAACAAAATTGAGAAAGTTCTTGCCAGAAGTTATGCAGGGAGTGCAACGTAGCTAAATCAATATTTTTGACGGTCGTTTAGTGCAAGGTTTTTTTTCACCTTCCTTGCTACCTAGTTAATCATTTACAATGATTAACATCAGCGCGTACGGGTAGCCGTAATCTCATGCACTTCTGACATTGCGAGCTGCGTTCATGGCGTGCAAAAGAAAAATACTCAGAATAAATTTCGCTTTTCAGAAATTTCGCCGCCCCGCCGCAGTGGCTCAGTGGTTAGGGCGCTCGACTACTGATCCGGAGTTCCCGGGTTCGAACCCGACCGCGGCGGCTGCGTTTTTATGGAGGAAAAACGCTAAGGCGCCCGTGTGCTGTGCGATGTCAGTGCACGTTAAAGATCCCCAGGTGGTCGAAATTATTCCGGAGCCCTCCACTACGGCATCTCCGTTCTTCTTTCACTCCCTTCCTTATCCCTTCCCTTACGGCGCAGTTCAGGTGTCCAACGATATATGAGACAGATACTGCGCCATTTCCTTTCCCCAAAAAAACAATTATTATTATTAAATTTCACCATTGAAAGTTTCATATTGACCTTTCCAGTTATCTCAAGTATGTTATCAATTAATAAATTGCTGAAATGTTCAAGTTCTAATCATAAAAATACATCTCCTAACGCTATTACAACACCACTCACACCGTTGCCGCTTAACTTTTGCAGAATGTATCAGCTTCCTTTTGTTAATTCCTGATCTGTGTACCACGCGAAGGGTGTTCAACCGACAGAATTTCAAGATGTTGCATTAAATGATGTCTGCTATTCCTTTTTTCACCTCGAGCGCATCAGTTTTCTGTGCAGTCTCCATCAACTACGATGTACTTCCGCCCTTGAGAGAGTGTGTTCTCATTCCATCGTCTATGAATGTGGAGGTCTGTTGAGGGAGACGCCTGCAATGATGCACATTGTACTGGTGACCTTTTCGTTGAACGCAAAGCACGTACCTTTCAGGTGTTTCTTCTTGTAAACGGGCCAGAAGTGTGATGCTAAGAGGTCAGTGCTGCAAGGTGCAGTGCGCCACTGAAGTCGTCAACCGCCGCCATCATTCTTCCACGACGGAATAAATATGCTAATGCAACCGGTGGCACATTTCCACGAGTGGTGACTGCGGAGAAAATAAGGGAGTAATTACTCTGTGGCATCCACCAAGCGCAGCCGTGCGGCTACAAAGGAAAGGAAGGAAGGAAAGGAAAAGATTTTTCTTTAACTACGAAGTTTTCTGAGAAAGCTGTTTGTAGCCGTATGGCTGCACTTGGGTAATTACTCCCTTACGCCAACGAGTAATTACTCCCTTATTGCAAATCTACTCCACCTTGGGGGATTCCCCTAAAACATTTGGCCAACAGAGGAAAGTGATGCGTTCAGGGGAAAAGGGCATCCAAAACTTCATCTCAGTTTAAGTTTTCATTTCCCTCAAATAGTGATAAAAGGCTGAATATACAGAAAAATGAAAGAAAATAAATAATAATAATAATTGGTTTTTGGGGGAAAGGAAATGGCGCAGTATCTGTCTCATATATCGTTGGACACCTGAACCACGCCGTAAGGAAAGGGGTAAAGGAGGGAGTGAAAGAAGAAAGGAAGAAGAGGTGCCGTAGTGGAGGGCTCCGGAATAATTTCGACCACCTGGGGATCTTTATCGTGCACTGACATCGCACAGCACACGGGCGCCTTAGCGTTTTTCCTCCATAAAAACGCAGCCGCCGCGGTCGGGTTCGAACCCGAGAACTCCGGATTAGTAGTCGAGCGCCCTAACGACTGAGCCACCGCGGCGGGGCAGAAAATAAATAGGAAATGTTACTTTGAGGCTCACTCGAACTTAGGCGTGTTTTCTTGCAGAGCGTGCACCTCGTTTGAATACAAAGATTCTAGCGATGTTTTCTTTATACGTTTCATCTGTGACGTGTTTGCGCAGGACCACGCACAGAGTCTACTTGTCGACTACTGGGAGAAAACTAAATAAGCGATGAGCAGCGGTGAGTATAACTGGTATATCTATGGCTCTGCAATTGTACCGCGGCAGAACGGCGCCGTAATCAGACAGGGTGAATAATCGTCATCACCGGTCGCAATTAAGGGCCGGCATTTATAAAGATTTGATTATGAAAGATGGATTTATATTTGGGTGGTGTCCGCTGTGTAGCCAGTGGGGATCGTGTTAAAAAAGGCATTGTGCACACGGCTCTTGGTTAACGCCGCAGCTTGTTAAAAAAAAAAATCTGGATTTTCTCGAGAAAGTTGCTGCACTGCTTTTGGTAGAAAAGACTAACCTGAGATCTGAATGCACGTGAGGAAGACATCATGTTCTGTAGAGCACATTCAACTCCTATCCTTGATTACGCACATATCGTTTGCAATTAAATTACGTGACGTCCACGATGCCCATAAAACTGAAAATGCTGCAATTTGAGATAGTTCGACCATTTACGACGAGAATCTTGTGCTAAAAAAGAACGTTCCATTTGTCTGTTGTTATTGCTGCTACTTTTATTGCAAATGTAGCATGCCCGTACAGTGAAATATTTCGCGTGGTTTAGCGCGCAACATTGACTCCCTCTCCCCCCAATTAGTAGAATGAAAACCTACTTGCGCATCAAAAGCTCACTGTAGAAGTAGCAAGATAAACGAGAAACTTTGGAGCCATTTAGCATCGCTTGATTAATACTCTTACTTCATTGTCTCTTTTTTTTTTCTTTTACAGCGTCTCTATACAGGGTGTCTCTTATTTGGCAAGGCTTTTAAGAAAGTCTGCAAGCAGCGCGAAGTGCATATCCGACAGATTTCTTCGCAGCTTACCAACGAAAAGGAAACAAGAAAAGACAATTACTACGACACGAATGAATAAATTGGCGCAATAAATGGTACCTCATCTCGCAACGCGACTGATTCATAACTGCAATCAGGGAAAAACTTCATCTCGATGTAGAGACGGCGTGGCAGGGTGCTGCGGGTGACGCAATGCAGAACGAAGGAGCACTTCCTCGAGTATGTGGGCAACGAGAAGTCAAGCGGGGGTGCGTTTAGCTATAACTATATAGAGGCCCGGCTCGTGTACCAGACAGGTAGGAATGATCGAAGCCGGAATCGCTCCGCCCGGCCTGTTTGCAAAGTGTTGCAGGTGCATCCGTGACTTACACCAGCAGCGCCTTTGTGCGGATATTCCGGAGATTCGAAACTCGCGAACTCTTCAGACGGCAAACCATCTAAATCAGCGGGAGTGCTTTGGGGAGCTAAGTAAGGTCATGGGAGGAGGGAGGGGGGGAAAGGGGGGGGTAAGTAGTGGTTGGTTGCCGTTACGATCCGGTGCTCACTGCCGAAAATGTGCTGAACACATTACCATTTCACTTCTTATGCGTGAGCTGACCCTGCAGCTGAGTTGTCATAAGAAAGAAAAAAAAGGAAAGGAAACGAGCTGGGTGACCTAAAAATGGGTTAGATTAAGAGCTTCGAGCAAGTATAATAATAATAATTGGTTTTCGGTGGAAAGGAAATGGCGCAGTATCTGTCTCATATATCGTTGGACACCTGAACCGCGCCGTAAGGGAAGGGATAAAGGAGGGAGTGAAAGAAGAGAGGAACAAATAGGTGCCGTAGTGGAGGGCTCCGGAATAATTTCGACCACCTGGGGATCTTTAACGTGCACTGACATCGCACAGCACACGGGCAGCGTTGATCCGGTGCGCCCTTGCTAAGGCGACCTAAGAAATGGTGAGTGCAGCTCACAGGAAACGTTAGCCACAAATCAAAACAGCAAGACGCCGCGGTAAACCGAGTGCCCCTTATTCTATTTTTGTCTTGCACGATACCCAAACAGGTGCAGTCGGTGGCCCCAAGCCAGACGCAGTCTTTATCGCTGATCTTGGATATCAAGGGCATCAAACGAGCATCTGTAAGCAACGTGAACGAGAGATAAACTTCCCTCCGAGTAGCTCGCAAAGAGCGAGCTTGCTCGAGGCCGCAGGCGTTGCCTTGAGCAACGGACCTGCCGCTTATTTCGGACGGAGAACGCACGGGGGGAACGAGCATTTCCAACGAATGCCCGCTCTCGGAAGGGTAGTATGAGTGGACCAAAGTCGAGTAAATGTATACCAAGGAAAGTAGTAATTAAACAAGCGGGGACAAAGGCTGAAGACAATGCAAAGCACGTATGTACGTACATGGAGTTTCCTCAACCGCTGAGCTAGTCCAAGGACGCTGCCGGACGAGGTAGTTCATTCTTTCCTGCCCCTCTGAGAAAAAGAGAACAATTTCGTGGCGGCGCCTGTCTTCGTCCCCCGTAAAGGGTCCAGAGATGTGAGGCTGCACTGGCAGCAAGCTATGTAGCGGGTACAAATAGGAAGAAAAATAATTCTGGGGAAAACCCGTGTGGCGAGTGCTCAAGCGCGCGAACAGGGATCTCCAGCTCCCATGCACCAGGTGCACAAGCGGTTATTCGAGCCATAATTTCCCTCGTTTTAGTGGCACTGGTTTGTAGAGTTTAGGATAGGGTCAATAGGAGGTACATGGGAGTGGCCTTTGCCCTGCAGTGGACTTAGGCTGATGATGGTGATGATGTGGAGTTTAACGTCCAAAGCGACACACGCTCTATGAGGCACACCGGGTGGGTTCCGTGCTAATTCATACCACCTAGGGTTCTTTAAAGTATGCGCTGACATCGCGCAGCTAGCGCACGGGCGCTTTTAACGCGATAGCATATGGGTTGTCGTCGTCCAAAAAATTTTCGGATTCTCTGTAACGAAATTCCCTGGTCGGTCGAGGAGGTCGTGACGTAATCAACACCGCCAAAATTGAAAATCTGAGAACTAGAATGTACGGGTGCATTCCATTGGATTATCATATGGGAATAAACTAATCCGACCCACTGATACACCTTAATCCACCCCTAATGCGCATTAATTAATTCACCTTAATCCACCGAATAATTCCCGTTAACTTACCCTAATACATTTACTAGAGCGGGCCAATTTGCAAAATTTTGGCGGTCCTTTGGAATTTTGTGCTTGGGCCAACTTCCAAATAATATGGCATTATCTTCTTTAAGAATGTGGTCAAAAAAAGGACCAAATATTTTTCTTTTCTCCTGCATCGAAATGCGGCCCTCGCGGCCCGGATTCGGTGCCGCTACCTCGGGATCAGCAGCCGAATGCCGAGCCACTGAGGCAGGTTCTCACATTAATAAGATTTTTCGAGACACTTCTATGATGCCTAACGTAATGAACCTATACGTGGCCGTACATTCGTCTTAGCAGACCAATAACATCCTTCCGTTAGTGATATATATTTTAAGTACAATTTATGTTACAGCCGCTTTTGCAGAGCACATCCCTACATAAAGAGTCGTAAGGTGCCGCGGGAGAATACATGCTAGAGCCCTGCCCGGGCTGCATTCTGAAGCCCGAGCCCAAACCGAGCCCGAGACTCAAAAGCCTGAGCCCAGCCCAGGCCCGCGGATTCAAGTCCCGGCCCGGCCCGCCAAACTAGACGTGAGAGCCGACCCTTAGGAGTTAAATTGCTCAGTTATAGTTCAAGTAGTCACCTGCTACACAAGTAAACGAGTGGCCGGCCAAGGCATTCAAATCTCAATAGCACTTGAAAAAAAAAATTGTTTCGTATAAACACAAAGGGAAGAAAGATAAGGCGGGTTCGCCCACACGTTTTTTTTTTTTTTTGAACAGTGATCATTTTTTCTGTGAATATACCTGAAGTTCTGACAGCCAGGTGAAAATGGTCGCATACACGCGCAATAATATTTGAGTACCTCTATATTTTTTATCAGTCCCACTTTACGGCCCGCGATGACGAAATATTAAGACATCCCCGAATTCGTAGCAACGGCATCTTTTTAGTGTGAAGGCACTGCCACTGTACACCCTTCCGTGTATCTGGCGTCATGACGCAACGAGGCTTGCTGACGAGATTAAAGCACAAAACTAAAAGTGAGACAGGGACAGACGAGGGCAACGGACGTCTGGCAGCACTCTTGCCAGCGATAACAACACTAGACAGCCCGAAACAGCGCTGATAGCGGGGTGCAGGGAGACAAAAGAGAAAGCCCCGTCAGCGATTGCAGTAACACGGTGGTTTGGGCTAGTTGGTTGCAGTTCATAATGGAGACAAGTTTCGCAGCATGAATAAAACGCACAAAGAAGACAAGGAACAAACAAGACAGGAGGATTGCAGACGTCCAGTACGCGTTCGTGTCAGCGATAACGTCAATACAATACTGAGGCATAGTTGATTTCATGCTTGCTGAAGTGTGTCTATTCGCGCAACCAGAACTGCGCGCCCGCGCGCTTTGCCAGTGCGATTCTGGCTCTTAGGTCTTGCTTCCCGTGCCGAGCTCCAAGATTCCAGCAGGAAAAGATATGACGCCGTAGCAAGGAACCACGGTGCTGTTTAGGCGTGCTCGCTGCGCCGAGCAGCAAAATGACAGCGGCAAACATTACAGTAGTCATTCATCGCAGACAACACTGCGGCAAGCCCAGGGGAGCCTGCGCCAATCAAAGGCGAATGCATTAGTACGGAAAGTTCAGGTAAACCAGCAATCGGAAATACCGAGTGATCTGACGCAACTTCAGGCATATTCGATGTGGCAAAATTAGAAGAAAAAAAAAACACCAAACGAAAAAACGTCCTCTGGAAGAGGTTCCATCATAAAAGCAATCAGACAAAATCCCCACTTTTTTCATGCGCGTTGCTCGCATCAGACTGTCTGATCGGCCGTGAAAATCTTTTTTTTTTTTTAATGAGCATGATTTCGCAAGTTACATTCATGGCAGCGTTTCTAAGGAGACGAAAAGCAAACACACCTTGGGAGCAAACACAATGTTTTATTAACACCAGGTTGTTAGCCCACTCCTCATGTACAGCATTCACCCAAGGGCCCGTTATAGTATCTGTAATAAATATACAAACTATTCAATTGGACCATTCCAGTTTCCAACTGAAGAGCCCAATTTGTTGTCCAACTGCATCCAAAGTATCCGTGTGAATGTTTGCATATATTTGACAAACAAGGCAGAATTGCATGGTTCTTATAATAAATTAAGAACTATCAGCAGCGTAACCCACCAATTATACGCTGTATTCATCATCTGCACCAACACTGCGGTCTAATTAAATTGAATAACTGCGCTCAGTGTGCATGCAAGCGCCAATGGCCCCAGCATGAGAGCCTCATAAACTGTGTTCCCTGGGTCGAGTACATAATGAGCTAATATGCTACTAGTGTCTGAATGTATAGTGCTTCTTGTTTGTGATGTATGCGTCTCTGTTGGCCTTGATTTACATAAAAGCATGTGATTCTTAATTCCATAATAAAAATGTTGGTTGGCACCAGGCAAGGTGTCTCCTGCAGTCCTCACAAATAAGTTACATTTTGCACATTAATATGTCAAGTTGTAGAAATTGGAATCCAGCTGGGTGCAATTGGTTGGGTGGCTAAAAAACACAACTGGACACAAGTGAAATGTCCAATTCAAATGTCCAATTGGTTCCAACTGAAATTTTCAATTTTTTTATTTTTTTTCGGGGGGGGGGGGGGGGGGGGCAGTCGTAAGCGGTAACACCAAATCGCGCAGATTCAGAGCCCCTTCTGGCAGATCCGACGGCATGTGCACGCTGCCCTTACTGAATTACTCGATCGTGCGTCTCAAAAAGTTCAATTTTAATTTTAAATCAAACCTCTTCTTCTTAGCATAACGCATTACGTCTTCATGCTAGACTGTCGGGTGATCTATAGTGAACATGAGGTATTTTTCTGCTTATCTTAGGGCTATAACCACCATAACGATCCTTGCACGTATCTGCACACTCGGGGATCGATGTTACATAACTTATATTTCATGCATGTTATTTTTGTAGAACACTTACGTGCATCGCAGGCTCTCTGGTAATAGCATTACAAGAACGCGGGAATGTATTTGCAATCACAAGGTCTTCATTAAAAGGATTCAGTTCTTGTAACATCGTCGGGAACCTGACTCCCGTTCAAATGGCGCGCTGCCGTCTATTTTGATCAAACAAATCGAAAGTTGAAAAAACAGCACAAAAAGGGTAAATTTACGCTTCAAAGTAAAAAAAAAACGCTCTGAGCAGCAAATATTTGCCGACAATTATTTAATCTAGTTTAGAATTGTACTTTCCGGTGAATTAATTGGTTATTACAATCACACAACCATATGAGGGTGGATAGATAACGGGAGAATGCATAGAGCTACTACTTGGAGAATGGTAACGAGCTGGTGGCGTTATCTGCAATGAGGCATGCACCTTGAAGCAGGCGCCTACACTCGGGGAGGAGGGTAGGAGAGGGCAGCGGGAAATCCAAGCGACGCGAGACAAGCAGGAGACCAGCGAGACAAGGAAGGAAGGTTGACGACGAACGGTCGGCACAGTCGTACCGCAGCAGCATCCGAAGCCAGTCACAGCGAGGCGGCTCGACTGTTCGCTTGTCTATCATTTGTACTGCGTACGCGTAACCTCCGCACATAGGCAGCGTCGACTGCTTCTTTTTTTCGTCATTTGCATATGCGTTAGAACGTGGCTGCTTCTGTTGCTGTGCTCTGAGCGTTGTGCTGTGCCCTGTGGCGAACGACGGAGGCTTCAGCGGTCCGCCGTGATCGTAGCACCTGGACCGACAGTTGAGGGCGGTTCCGGAGCTACTTCGGACTTCGCTATCATTTGGAATTGCACTCCGTTATCTGAATGTGACCTAGCTAACTGGAAGTTATAACCTGCCTCTGTTATGGCGTGCTGCTTAGTGTCTTGGCTGCTCTACCTGGGAGTACCCTGGCTTCTAGCCTTCGCGGCATGGCTTAAACTTGCCGACGCCGACCTGACGCTGCTGTTTAAGTCAAAGTTCGGCCGCCCAGTCAGTAAGTGAACAACCTCTATTCATCATCCAAGTGTTATTCGAATGAGCGCGTTTCTTGGCGCCGCCCACTCGGGCCAACCTTGTTCTTTGATGCGTAACATTGACCTCTTTCGTTTGAAACCACGTTATTGCTTGCGCCAATTTCATGTTTAGTTTGTTTGTCCTCTCACACTTGTTTTGCACTGTGAGAACAGAAATTAAGCTCAAAACATTGGTCAGCAACAGCATAGTTACAAACGCGAGTTTCAGAAGCCGCGAAGTTTTACGGGTACATTGCGCACTCAGCTTTTTGTGTGCGTCAGGTATAACCTTGAGCTTGAGTGAGGAAAATTGCATCTATTTATCGCACGAAGCGTTCCTGCCGCCCCAAGGGACGAGGTGTAAGAATTTAACGGAAATGTCAGTAATTCTTAAGCACTTGATCATGACTCTTGAACTACTTGACAAAGCCTGAGATAATTCTTTCTTCACAGAGGCAAACATTTAGTGTACAGACACTTTGGAAAACTAGCATTGTATCTGGAAGTGAATGTAAGGCTCTAATTACTGCTCATCAGAAAGTTTGACACTCATTTGGTTCTGTCTCAGGGGGGCAAGAAATGTGATGAGGAGAAAATTGTCATGTTTAATGACAAGAGTAAGAACACATGAGATAGTCACACAGAGGTACCACCTTGGCTCTCCGAACATGCAGGAACCCTCCAAGGGAAAGTAATATGGGTCACAGGAGCATCGAGCGGCATTGGCGAGTACCTTGCGTACGAATTGGCCAAAGTGGGTTGCCGCCTGGTGTTGTCTGGCACGAACTTGGAAAACTTGGAGCTTGTCAAGAAGAATTGTCTTGGTAAGACATTTTCAGCGCACTTTGAATTTTTTTCCTTAAGGCAGCGTGCCTTTCGGCATAAAGTTAGTATCCTACAGATATACATATATACTGGATTCCCAAAGGAAGTCCAGCGAGGTGAATACACTGTAAATGAGGATCTTGTTTCAGTGTCAACACTGAAAGCCCACAGATGTCTTAATACCTACTTGGAAATTGTTAGCTTGGCAGTAACAATATTAAGATCTTGCATAGTTGCCCTCATAAATGAATGTTTGGAAGAATATTGAAACAAAAGTAAAATATGCACACAGTTCATAATACCACTGGCTTTCACCTTCAAAGCTCGTTTCTTGGCACTGGATTTGGTATTACAGTAACAGTGTTCTGTTTTTTGCCAGTGTGCATGCCTCCATACTTTTTTTCCAGTTCACTTCATGCAGTAGTTTTCTTCCTATGCATTAGCAGTAATTTTATGCATTTTTCCAGAGTTCCTTATCTGTGATAAGCCAGCATTACCCAATCTGTTCTGTTTATGCAGACTTTGGAAAAGACAAAGGCACGGAAGTCCTTGTTCTTCCATTCAGCATTTGCGACTACTCATCACATTCGGAGCAGCTTCAGAAAGTCCTAGACCATTTTGGAAAGGTTAGTTTCGTCAAGCAATTTGCATTCACTTTGTACACAAATTTGTTTTAATGACTGTCTGGTAAGCACCACCTTTGATTGCAATTTATCAAACTTCAGTTTCTGTGCAGTACTGTTCACTTGTCACTCATCTATTTGTTGGTGTATGTGTTAAATAAACAGGGCTGTAGGCAGGCACATATCTAAGGGGGGGACTGCCCCCCTCCCCAAAACGGTTTCATTGCCCCCCCCCCCCCCCCCCCCCCCCCCCCCCCATCTCTATTAGAAATTTCTTTTTGAGCATGCACTGCTAAGACCCCACCCCCTCGTGCAAAAAAATTGTTTTGGGCCCCTCTTGAATAAAATTTCTGGCTACGTGCCTGGCTGTATAGGTGTCTAACAAAATGGCTTTAGACGCAAAAGCTGTGTTGCTGTTATGGAAGAATGAAGTTCACTTTCTAAAGTTGCAAAGAACTTGGTTTGGTGCCATGCTGCAAAGCCGAAAAACAGGGGACGACTGCACTGACAAACTGGGCACTCACAAGCGTTAGAGCTGTTTATTACTTTAGTGTAAGCTTGTAGCTTGTAGCATTGTATTATGTCGCAAGGGTTCACAGCACCGCCTAGTTCACATTTCGTCTTTGGATTCAAACTGCTTTCCACGGTTGTGTGGATAGCACCACCACTGAGTTCGTTATTGGTTGAAAATATCTGCAAACAGAGCTAGCTAAAGATTCCTCTCTGAATTTTCTTCATTACAGAAGCTCCTTAGGTTGTAGAACAAACTCACCGATTTAGCTGTCACAACATATAGCACATCGAAGTTTAGAAGCATTCTTAATTATTGCAGCCTAAACTATTGGCTGTACTCCTGATTATTAAACAGCTTGGCTTATTCCCCTTTAAGCATTTGTCTCCCTGTGTTATTTACATTTAAAGCCTCTCATGGCAGTTTAAGAATGTAGGAGAAAACAAAATATATGCAAAAACCAAGCTTTTTTCTTGCAGTTGGATGTGTTGGTTAACAATGCTGGCCGCAGCCAGCGTGCATCCTTTGAGGAAATTCCTGTCGAGATTGACAAGGAGATGTTCGACTGCAATGTCTTTGGTGCCATATCGCTGACACGATGTGTGGTAAAGTACTTCAAGGAAAAGGGTCTACATGGCCACATTGTGGTTACTAGCAGCACTGCAGGGAAGCTGGGTAAGCCCTTCATGTTTTTGTTCTTTTTATTTTTGCACTTAATTATGTGAGACGTGACTGACAGGAGCTGTCAGATGACCCCAGTGTGCAGCCTGATATTCTGTACTTGTTATTCATAAATTAGTAACATTTAGCAAATAAAAGGCCCAATCTTAAACATATAGAACTTCTTCAGAGACAGTGTTAGTAATTGCTTACAGTCTTTCCTTTTATAAATGCAGTTTTGTGATTGGAATGCGAGGGAAAGCGTGGCAGAATACTTGGCTAGCCTGCTTCCTTCTAGAGTAGTATGCTGCCTGTTTTGTATAGGGGTGGTATTCATGTGACGTCACGGGTGCCAGTTTGCTGTTCGTTGTGTAGCCTCAGCAGGGCAGGCCAGAGCAAGAGGTGATCATTCCTTTATACACGCCAGCTGCCTTTCGCAGTGCTCCTGAGATGACACAATGACGGCTGCTGTGACATCGGGGAATACTTCCTACAGTTGCTTCAGTCAGCTGTTCAGCGTTTGCTTGCCTTTCGAATCCCACTTACGTTTTTCTTAAATGCTGACACGAAACAGTTGGCTAAAATTACATTTTCAAGTGCCATGTATTACCTTCTCTTCCACCTTCATCGTTCGTGATTTTTTTTGTCGGGTGCGTGTAGACAGGAAATCTGAATGAAATTGAATCTTGCTAAGTTCTTATTACAAATCTACTCCACCGTGGGGAGTGGATTTGTAATTTCACTTGCACATTTCATATGCACTGAAACATTTGAGGCATACTTTTGTACCATCTCTAAGAATTTCCAGCAGACTTGGGTATGTTTTTCTTTAGATTGCTGATTACCCTATTCTCTTGGTAGCTCTGCTGCACACAAGAATTGTGGGAACCCCCCTCCCCCCTCCCCACAAACATACTGTCTGGTAGCTCCGTTTTGGTTAGGTGAAAGCTGATGTTTAGTTTAGAAACATATGATGCACTTTTGGGGGAGTACCAAGTAGTGTGTATGCTGTAAAACGAAAAAAATTCCATCTTGTTGTGTGTGATGAATACTTGATAACATTCTTGATGTGCCATTTTCTTTGCATTTAGGAGGCTAGTAATCA
The DNA here is from genome assembly GCF_052857255.1 of Amblyomma americanum. Classification (NCBI taxonomy): domain Eukaryota; kingdom Metazoa; phylum Arthropoda; class Arachnida; order Ixodida; family Ixodidae; genus Amblyomma; species Amblyomma americanum. The sequence continues at coordinate 17,487,541 of NC_135498.1, read as the reverse complement.
CTGCTGGTTTAGTGTCGAGCTTCTTGTAGTATTTTGGAGGGTGTTGAATTTTCTTTTTTTCTTCAGGTGCCCCCTTCTCTGCCACCTACACTGGCTCTAAACATGCACTGCAGGTATGTAGAAGCAGACACTATGCTCTAATGCAACCTGATTGAGATAAAACAAATTTCGGAACCCTCAAACAATATTGATTGGTATCATGCTAAATCCACATTATTCTAAACACACCAGGACATGAATGCCAAAATGATAAAAACAATGCAATTTGCTTATACCTTAATTTTAAAACTTTCAAATCAAAATGTTCATGAGACAGCAGAACATTGCTTGCTTTGCAGAGGTGGCTGAAAGATATCAAAGGCATGCAGCATTCTGACAGCAGTGCCTTTTGCAGTTTTGTTGTCATCCGGTAATGTTGCTATCATTATTGATGCCACTGATCAACCAAACTCTGTATGTAACAAAATTTCTAGCAGGGTAGTAGAATACTAATCCCTGAACCTTTTGTTCTCCCATTTGAAGTTCTCTGGAGACGGTACCATTGATAATTGGAGCCAGTCAAAGCCACCTTCCCGAATTCTGATAGCAGTTTGAAACTTTATCTGTGATTGTGCAGTCTTGTTAATGAATGCTGGTAAGGTTATGCTATTCATTGCTGTGACCGGCCATTATCTCCAGCAGCTGATCACCAAGTCCTTCACACTAAGGCATTTATTCCTCTCGAAAGAAAGCTTTTGAATGATCCAATACTGTAACATGTTGTACATAGTGTATCCAGCCAGTGATTTGTACAGTCCCAAAATCTGGATCAAACATTATCATGACAGGCCAATGGTGGCTCTCATGTTTAAGTTCGGAGTTTTTTTTTCATACAAAATAAAAAAAAACATCAGTGGCTATGGGAAAAATAAAGCTTCCAAAGCACTGCAGTGGTAGCCCAAGCATTTGAGCATTTACCTCGCATGCGATAGATGTGGGGTTCGATCCTCAGTGCTACTGGGTGCCCACCAGTGATGCAATGAGTACAAGCCTTCCTCAGGCCTGCTGCTAGACTTATCTGGGGTGAAATACTTAGAAAATGGGTCTTTGACCCTGTCTTGTACAAACGAAAATATACCTTGTTCCATGCTTTTTGGCCAAAACAGCCCTCTCGCCATAAAAATTCATCATGGTCATCAGTTTCCAAAGCTTTCCATGCAGAGTAAATGATGTTGTGGTGCAAATACACCCAAACGTGCATAAAATTAATATACTACTGACTAAATGACCTTTTCTTGGAAGGCAAACATCTTCCTTTCTATTCAGTGCATCTTCAAGCAGCTTCTGCGCATGCACATAGGACACAGCACTGTCTTCTAGCTGTAAGGCCTGCCTTCTAAGTTTGTACTTTGAAATGTTGCGAATTGCCCATTGCTAGCGGCACTTTTGTTCACAATAGATGAGAATGTCATTTTTCAAATATTCCACTTGCATTCACAGCACTGTGTGAACTGACATTGCAAGCGTATATGAACTGTAGTATTGTACAACATAAAAATACACAGAAGCGAACGCTATGAAATGCGTGGCAAATATTTTCATGCTGGGTTAAGTTTTCCCACGAAAAAAGTATTGTCTGAATTAATTGTATCCTGCTTGTGGACTCGCAGGGCTACTTTGAGTGCCTGCGTTTGGAGGCTGTGCTGATGGGAGGTCTAGATGTTACCATCACCTGTCCTGGGCCTGTCTTCTCACGCATCCGAGAACGTGCCTTCACTGCCACACCTGGCAAGGTGGGTATCACCTGTCTGCCTGCTTCCATGCAAACATGACCGTGAAGCTTCGTTATGCTTTTTTTACCACAGTCTTTATCACTGCTGGCATATGACCTTATCACTTCGTTTGCAATGTTAAATGTGACCAGAGGACTCTAGAACAGCTGTGATCACACATGGCAATTCCCAAGATGCTTGATATTGTTATCAGTGTTTCAGGTGCCTTATCTCAAAAGTTTACCATCTATAAATAGAGTGTAAATGGCAGCAACAGACATTCTTATCGCGAGGATCATTGAGGGCACTTGCTGATAATGTGATCAGTTTCTGCAGATCAAGTTACACAAGTATAGAACTATTGTATTTGCATGTTTTGTATGATTGTCAAACATGCAGTGCATGTTTAAGTACTGAGAACTAATTGCAATCACGCTGCTTGATTGTTGTGGAAGGGTTCATGTGATTGTCATTTCATGCAAGTAAGCCTTATCATCACTGTTCACCTTTCCTTGTGGTCACATATATACAGCAACTTTAATGTATGTTAGCTATATCTTTATTGAGGCTGGCCTCCACTGCTAAATTCAGTGCATCAGCGTAAGGATATCTTGTTCACACAGTGGGGCCAAGCGGTAGTGATATATCGACAGTCATCGCAGTGGATTGCAGCCAAATGGGCTAAAAAAGTGTTAGAAAGGTAGAGGTAGTAGTCTTGTTTCTTTGGTAACTCTGGAAGAAAGTGTTTTGTCTATTACACATGATGATGTCTCAGTCATTTTTGTCACTTCAATTTGTCTAAATGTTCAGTTAATCTGGAAGACTTATGGAATGTGTTTTTTGTAGTGGTAAATCAAGCATTGAAATGTGTAAACGAACAAATGGGGTTCTCTGTACTTTTATTGTTTTGCATTCTATTGCTCATATTTATGCATGTTCAAGGTAAAAGTACCCGATTGAGATTTGGTTTGCTTATGATTAAGGAAATTTTTAACGTTTGATTACTTCTGTATTCATGGGAGATGTGCCTCCTTATGAAAGATCTTTAAATGGAGCTCTGCGAACACGTTCATCTCTCAGTCAGTGTTCATAATAGAAATGAAAGCAAGACTTGTACAAAGCGTTTTTGTCGGTCCGACACCTCCTGGTTAGCATCTTCTTGAGTGCGGGGCCTGATCTATTTCTCCCAAAACAGTTTCCTGCTTGTCCTTTGTGTGGCCACACTATTATTTGTGGTTTTATTCATAATAAAATAAGAACCGAAGAAAAAAAATGTTGCTAGCCACAGTATCTGCCATCAAAGCCTGAAGCACTTGAACTGCAGCTAGAGGAAACAAAGGGACAAGGAGAGGACCGGGAGGGAAAAAGAAAGAGGGGCACAATAGAAAGAAAGGACAGGTCTCCCACGCTGTGTGCTGTGTCGAAGCGCACTCTGAGCATTTTGCAAACGCTGACATACACGACTCCAGCAACCGCAAGTTGCGGTTGTGGCTGCTATGGCAAGGTAAGCTAGGAATCGCTGTGTGTGGCCAAGGCACAGTACTGATTAGTAGTGACCAGTTGTGTCACAAGACGCGGGGAAACTTGCAATGTCCGACCCTTCTTTAAATTTGAGCTGTAAAAAAAATTTAATTTTGTTTGTGCATGCTACGTTATCACCTTCCTTTGTCTGCAAAATTTGGCCGTTCGGTTTCCGTCCATCTAGGACTTGGAACCATTAAAGGTGTTGCTTGAACGAGGCTCAAACATTCCTTTCTTGTTTTTTGTAAATGATAATCGTAGCGTCAATTTGAGCTGTATGAACTACGAGAGGCTTTAAATTATCACCCAAAATAACAAAGTTGCGAAGGGGATTGTTGTAATGAAAAGACCAGGCAGCAGCAGCATATATCATAGCCGGACTCTAGCAGCGGTGCTACGACCTTCAAAGTCCTCCAGGGGTGCGCCAGATAGTGCCATGTGCGCCTGTGAGCTGGACCCACGCCTACTGCATAGAGTCCAATCAGAATCGCCGTGAGCGTGCTAGATGGCTCCATGTGTAGGCAGACTTCGAAATCTGCCATGCGTTGGGGATGTGGTTTTGTGCCTCAGAAGTCGAGACAAGAAATGAATCTGAGAGCTGTCGGAAGATTAGCTCTAAGTTCCATGCCAAAACCACAAACTAGTAGGCAGTACAGGGTGATATGGGCTGGGCATCGTTTGAAGTATGGAAAGGTCAGAGTAAAATCTATGTAGTGTGTCTGAAGATACTGGATGATCACAGGTGGGCAGCTACGATATTTAAATACTTTTGCATAAAGAGCATTGACTCACATTGCTGGAAAAGGACTAGATGACTAACCAGTTAGTATGCAGGAAACAAGGACGTGAAATAAAGAGCTCTAACCGACAGGTAAAAAATCCAGGAGGTAAAAACTGGATTAATTCAGTGGAAAACAAGCAGACTCGAGAACTACTATATGGAAATTGGGGAAAGGCAGATCAGGAAGCATTCATGCTATGATAACTCAAAAGTCAGTGTCCTACTCTTTGAAGCTAAATCAGGATATCTTGCTAGCAAAATAAATTTAACCAAGATGATTACTCTTGTGCGGTGTGTGGTAAATCTGTAGAAACAATTGAACATGTTATACTAGAATGAGGCAGTATCCATCCAGATGTTGATGCAGGCACAGTCACTCTCCTTGTGGCTGGAGGGTTTAGAGATAACAATGGTCATATGAATGAATCTGTGGTAGAAGTTAGCAAAAAGCGATTGGAAGATTGGGGGCTGAAAAGCAGAGAGGAGATAAAATGTTAGAAGGGCAGGATTAAACATTGTATTCAAAGAAAATGGCACATTTATAGACGCTTATTACACCATTAACATTGTTAAAGAAATATTAAAAAAAAGTGCCGGCCATGGTGGCAACTGCCACCACCTTTTGTCAAAGGGGGTGCTCCTATCTTCCATTCATCCATCCATCCTGGGTGCAGCACACCTGACGCAACTTGACCAACCAGCACATGAGCACTGGCGGCGCGCGACACTGTAGCAGCATGAGCTATGCTAAATGTCTCGATTATGCTTGTGCCAAAGGTAGCGTCCTTGTTTCTTTCACTGCTTACTTCATACTTTACCTTCCGGTATTGTTCCATGGCCAGTCCCCACCCACTTGCGGCCATTCTGTGACACTCTAGGCACGTGCTCTGCACCTGTGCGGCAGGCTGTCCACACGGAATATGCTCTTTGAAAGACATGCACTCGTTGCTTACACTCCCGCTAATCTCAGTTGGCCCAGATTTCACCTGGCACTTTCGATGGATGTTGCTCTTACCTAAGAACGCAGGTCAGCAGTAAGTTTTTGCACTGGTTTTGGCTGTTGGGTTCCGTAATTGGCAGACAAATATGCTGCAGTGTCCTTTTAAGAATTGTATTTATGCAACACGAGGAATAGCATAATTACATGCTATTTATTTACTTCAACAAGGGCTTGAAGTGACAAAGAAGTTAACATCTGTGACGGGCTGGAGAAGCGTCATCACATAGCCACAGCTAGTCATCACATGCCCTGCCTGATGTTGCTGACTCTTAATATCTGTTTTGATAGCATTGCATGTAAGCTTCAGTGCAGTCTATATTGTTGCAGTTCATGGCATGCATATGTCGAGGACTTTGAACAATTTATACAAATTCCTGGCCTATAAACTATATTAAACAGGAGGGGAAAATGGATTTCATGCACATAACTGTTATGCTTTTGTACTTTTAAACACACGTTTTACATTTTGCTCGGTGGTAGCCATGATATCACAACTGGCTTGCATGTTTGTTTTGTTGCCTGCAGTTGTACAACATGAAAGACACGCCCAAGTCTCGACTGATGCCCACTGAACGCTGTGCTCAGCTCATCGCAGTCGCCATGGCCAACAAGATGGATGAGGTCTGGATTTCCCAGCATCCCATCTTGCTCACCATGTACATGGCGCAGTACATGCCCTCCATTTTCAGAAAGTGAGTGCTTTCTTGCTTCTACAGACTGCTGCAGTTGCTGTGAAGGCACTAGGGGGGCCAAAATAACCCCAGATGCTACAATAACACGTGCCTTGCATGTTTCTGTAAGCAGTGAAAAAGACCTGGAAATTGCAACCTTCTGTGACTTATGCAACAAAAGCAATGGTAATAATGGGATTAAATTTGTTCATTTTGTGGCCGTTGTAGTATAAGCACTATTCATTGACATTCATTGACTGCATCTCAGCCTCTTTGAGAGCACAATTAATAATTGCTACTCAGTTTATTTGTTGGTCACACATGATATTTCATTTCTTGATTTGTATGAAATATGTTTTTTGCTGCTAGAATTTTGGCCACAGAAAGGGGTATTCGAGCTTGGCTTTAAAATGCTCGCACTATGTAGAGTACAGGCCACCAAGCGTCCATGCCGCGTACGAGACCTCAAACGCGAGTGGGAAATTTACAATACATTTATAAAAATTCCTGCTTTTGCATCTCGTGGCGACGCGTGGTGCCAGGCTTTCGCACAAAACCCGGCATATGACGTCACGTCATGCAAGTGACGTCAGCAGCCGGGGGTTATCATTGGCTCACAGCGCCAAATTCTTTTCAGACGTCATGTGCTACCACGGTCACTCTGCACGCTCCGCAGCCGGCGGAGGTAGGGGAGGGGCCAAGTGAGTGGGGCCGGCACAGGAGTGCCGCTGTTTTGGCGTACGAGAGGAGAGGGAAAGGCGCGAAGACGCGGAAGTTCAAATTTTGCCTCTATTTAACTCTGCTTCCACAAAACGCATTAAAGAAATTCTTGCTAGAGGATAATTATGAAGTGGCGCCCTGTAGCATCCCAGACATATCGCAAATTTATTAGGAGCCCCTTTCTACGGCCCTTTAAGCTTCTTTGCACTCACTCGAGGTAAGTTGGGCCTAGCCGAAAGTATTACGCTCCTCATGCCGGTGCCAGTTACCACCATGATTTGTGGAGCTCCACATGTCAAAGGAGGAATCGTCAGTTCGTGTACAAATCATTTCCGCTAACGAAAATTCACATGGCATACACACCAGTCTCTCATGCTGGCATTTGGCCTCCCGGGCAAGCGATGGCGCAGGAGCAAACTTCCTGTCTTTCCAGTGCATTGTGCCAGGATCTGAGACAATAGGACCATTGGCAGTTCAGTTTGCCACTTTGATAACCAGCTGGGCCACACACGAAAGGAAGGCATGGAAGTTGCGCTGTTTTATGGCCTTTCATAGTCGCATGCCTCGAACCTCTGGTCTAATTGAATTGCATTGTTGTGCTGCTGCGCCTTGATGCCATCCAGCAGGAGGTGTTTTAACCAAAACCACTTGAAACAAGTGTTTGAGAAACATTATTTGCTTGAGATTCATAACAAATACTTTACGATTCGGTTGAATATACTAAATTATCGAATATTTGCACAAGCCCACATTTTTTGGATAAGATTATCTTTGTAACAGGTTCTAAAACAGTTATAACACTCATCCTTGATGACAAAATTATTTGTTGTTTTTGGAATATCGTCTAGCTGAAGTTAGCGGTGCCACATGCAGATTATTTCTTTAAAGCTAGGAAGCCTTTTTCTATAAAAGTTGCTCAGTTTGCCTTCATTGTCGCGTTGTTGCTCAGATACTGTAAAGTGGGCTGCTGAAATAATTTATAAAAGTATGGTTGAGGTAGGAGAAAACTAGCTTCTAACCATATTCGACCAGTTGTTGGTGCCTTCAGAAATGGGTGACAACAGAACGAGAAAAGAGGGATGGTAAACACGAAAGGGGGCCATGCTGACGCCGTGCAACTGTGTGGACTGCATGCAGCGCAAGGTCTGCGGATTCACGGTTCTTGCTGCATGCTCAACTTACGATGCCAATGAGCACGTGTTTGCAGCATTTTGATATCATTACAAACTCATGCTACAATCGTAGAACTGGCAGCAGCAGCACATTAGCATGTAGTTTGCCATTGCTACTAAGCTCGGGAACTTGGGCATGTGCTTCATTCATTGTGCCCTGAACGTGAGTGGTTCCTTAGAACCGCAGGGCAAGTTGTGAAGTCTTCTTTTCTCTTGTTTTTTACAGCTATGTCATGAAACTGCTGTTCACGAAAGAAAGAGTGATGAAGCTGAGAGAAGGCCAGTAGAGAGGTGTGGAAACATTCCAATGAGTGACTCTTGAAAAGTGGCTGTGTGCTGTGGTGTGCAAAGTGATCACTTGTCATATGAGTGCCTGTTGTTTCCTCCTCCCCTTGTACAAGCACTTCAAATTAAATTAAGAAACCTGCTGCTGTAGGCGCATAATGCTTCATTTAAAAGGTTGTGAGTAAGCGTAATGATATTTGTTCTTCATTGTGTACTATGATAGGATCTTGTAATGGCACTATCGGTGTGGTAGTGTTATGGGAGCTGGAAAGCCAATATTTGTGGCACTGTGTTTTGAATTGAAGCTTTTGATCTTGTCATAAAGATAGTTTTACTAAATAAAAATGAACATAGTTATTTTATTATTTCCTGAGTCCCTTATATTTTCCTGTTCTTGCTATGCAAGTGTTATGCTGAAGAAAAAAAAAGCAGTCCTGCTGAAAATGCTTCTATTTTGGTTCTAATCTTTTCATATCATCAGTTCACTAACAGGCTGATATTTTTTGCTTGACGTGATAGTTTTTAATTGAGTTATGACTAAGTGCCTTTTTGCAAAATATGTATTTCTGTATACTTGCTTAAAATAACTTTTTTGTGACTAATCTCTGGTCGATGCAGAGAAAATATTTGGAAGACCCAGATCTCAATCAACTTCTTGGGCAGCTGGTACTTGGCAGTTGGATACTGCAAAGTTGTTGTGGTATTCCTTGAAATTGATCTTCCAAGCATCTTCATATAATGTGGACCGTGTCCTTCTGATAAACATGCATGAGCATGTCTGAATAGCATTTTGCCAAGCAGCTAATGCATAAAAAAAAATTACACATGAGCTGTCTGCTTTGTGCTGTGAAAATGTTTTCTTCCACAAGTGTAGTGCAAGCATGGTCTTCCAACTAGTCTCTGTGCATTGAATTTCACATTTGTAACAAGCAAGTCATAATGCACTCGTCATAAATGTGCTGTTAGCTGGCTTGCTGAAGTTTGCTGAATTCACTGCACTTCAATGGTGCATGGGGACAGGCCAACAAGGATTGGCAAATAAATTTGGATATGGAGTGACTGTTGTTGCTCTACAAAGGAGTGAATGTGCCTGATTACTTTGCACGTGGAATGTTTCCTGTGAAAGAAAACTAAAGTTGGAAAATCAGTGTGTGGTCACATAACATATCCAGTGCAGTGCACTTGTGAAAGGCACGTAGCCTGGGAAAGCCTACCATGTTGGACACAACTGTCTGTGGCCATAAGCATGTGCAGTTGCGGGGCAAGGGGGCATTGGCCCCCTAATAGACATTGGGAGGGGGAATTTTGTACCATATTGTTCCCTGCTACCCAAAAGACATGAAAGAGCACTACCATGAACTTTGGTCCTCATTTATGGCACACTTATTTCTATGGCACTGCTGTAGAAGATATATTAGAACAAACTGTCAGTCTGCATATTGGCCCCCCTTTAGGCATGCCTATGTCTATGGCACTGAGGTGGCAGATACACCAGAACAAGCTGTCATTCTGCGTATGTCAGCTTTACTACCTTTAACACTGATGTATGAGACATGTCAGCACAAACTTAGTTTGGTCATGTCAGCTGTGTTGGCTTGTGAATTCATGATACTATAGCACTCTTGTGGAAGACTGGTTTGGTTTATGGAGGCTCAATGTCCCAAAACTACTCTGGTTATGAGGGACGCCGTAGTGAAGGGCTCTGGAAATTTTGACCACTAGGGGTTCTTTGGCATTCACTGTGCAATATCAGTGCACGTTAGGAACCCCAGGTGGCCGAAATTTCTAGAGCCCTTCACTACGGCATCCCTCAAAGCCAGTTGTTTTGGGACATTAAGCACCCATCAACCAAACCAGTCTTCAACAAGAGTACTTTATGTCATGCATTCGCAAGCCGAACACAGCTAACGTGAGCAAACTGATAGTTTGTGGAAGACTGCCTTTATTGCAATGCCACAGAATTTTGTTCATGAGCATCGTGGCAGAAGTGCTTTTGTGTGCATTAAAATGTAAGTTGCTCCTGCTACGTCTGCATGCATGCATGAGTATTGTGCAGTTAGAGCGAAGTTTTGCTGAGATAACGATGGCTGGTGCAACTAGCTCAGTGTTCTTGTGCATGGAAACTACACCTCCCCACCCACACACACACCCTGGGCTTTGCCCTATACAACTGCCTAGGGCCCCTTCCGAAAAAAATTTCTGGTTATGGGCCTGGAAAGTCAATCTGCTTTCGCAGAATGGTTGCATCAGATGTCCTGTTTTCCTAATTTTTTTCTCAAACCACCCTGCTCTGTAATGTTATATAATTTTCTTTTCCATAGCCTGCCGTGCTGTCCTCAATCCTATTTCAGGCCTTTTCATGAGCCTTCAAATTCCAGCTTAATAGGTAAGTACTGGCAGGCTACAACAGTTTACTTCTCTGCTGTACAAAACTGCTGTGCAAACAGTTGCTGTACAAAGCTTGACAGTGCTTGTCAAATTCACTCAACCCCTTTTATTCAAATGGTAATTTCTTGCTCATACCTGCAGTCATTATCTGTGCCGGTCACTAAGTGTCCAAGGTGTATTTTGGTGCTACTTCCACAACCAAAATACCATTATTAATATAATTACATAATATATATAAAACAGCGGTGCACAGAAACACAAGTGGCTACAATTGCAATGCGAAGGTTAAGTAGTAGCATTTTGAAACAGCGCAACAAAGACGGGACGTGGAAACTGAGGTGTAAAGACAAACATGCGCTGACTATCAACAGACACACCACATTTTTCAATGAATGCACTTTCGTCATTGTCCTGTGTGATGCACATTTTAACGGCCCTCATGAGCTCTCCGTGTGGCAATGAATAGTAAAGGTCCACTACGTCAACGCTGAAAAACTTGCAGATCCCAGGGTTATCCAGCTTAAGGTGCTCCACCAGCGCATCCGAATTCGGAATCACGAATGGGTCTGGCAGGGCCAGCGCCTCCAGTTGCCTTTGAAGATAACCTGAAACTACATGCTGCCAGGTCCCTCGTTCGGAGACAATGGAACGGAAAGGTTGGTCCGGCTTGTGTGTCTTAATGGTGAAAAAAACTTCGAGCTTCAGTCCTGCCGACTTATTCGCTGCGTCCGCCAGCTTGCTCAAATTGTGGTGTCTCAAAAGTTCGACCGCCCGCCATTTCACCTTATTTCACCACAATTTGAGCAAGCTGGCGGACGCAGCGAATAAGTCGGCAGGACTGAAGCTCGAAGTTTTTTTCACCATTAAGACACACAAGCCGGACCAACCTTTCCGTTCCATTGTCTCCAAACGAGGGACCTGGCAGCATGTAGTTTCAGGTTATCTTCAAAGGCAACTGGAGGCGCTGGCCCTGCCAGACCCATTCGTGATTCCGAATTCGGATGCGCTGGTGGAGCACCTTAAGCTGGATAACCCTGGGATCTGCAAGTTTTTCAGCGTTGACGTAGTGGACCTTTACTATTCATTGCCACACGGAGAGCCCATGAGGGCCGTTAAAATGTGCATCACACAGGACAATGACGAAAGTGCATTCATTGAAAAATGTGGTGTGTCTGTTGATAGTCAGCGCATGTTTGTCTTTACACCTCAGTTTCCACGTCCCGTCTTTGTTGCGCTGTTTCAAAATGGATACGTACCAACTTGCCCAAATTTCTGCTTTACTTAAGTAGTAGCAGTATAGTAGTGGTAGCAGCAAATGTAGTAGTAGTAGTGTTTAAGACAAGAAATATAAAAAAGTAAGGAAAACATTTTTGCTAGCCCCATAATCTCCCGTCACTACTGAGGCACCTGAGCTGGGGCAGCAGAAGTAAAGGATAGCAGGCAGAATGGAGGAATTAAGAGATGAGGGGACAGTATGACACTATTTACACAATAAAGAAGGGAAGGGAAAGAATCTGACTACTGGCACCAATCGGGCCACTACCGCTGCCGGGAGCAGATGGAAGAAGAGGAGCAGAAACAAAGCAAGACAAAAGATTGTGCAAGCTTCTCGGCCACCGTGCGCCCCTAGACCTACTAACAGTTTTCCCACCACCCGGATTCAATTTATACACGGTTTCGTCGAACGTGTTTTGTTCTGGCAACACTGCGATTTAGCCCCAGAACACTTCTTGTTTGAAGAGGGCGCGTTTTCTGGGCAAGTATTGCCCCAAGGAAAACGAGAAGCATTGAAAGCTGGCGCGCCACTTGCACGTGTGCCTTATCAAACACTGCACGAAATGCTTTCCATTGCCTTATCAAATCCAACGCGACACGCGTCGTCTGCACTGGCGCAAACCCTATTCAAACACCGCGCCGTTGATACCGGAAGCGCTTTGGGGCTATCACCATCAGCACTCATGTTTGTAAACGACAAAACCGTGTATATAAACAAATAAAATCCATCGTTCATACGGGGTGCATCGTGCAGGTGCTTTAATTGTCCGCATGACCTTTCATGATCGTGTAGATTCGACATATTTGGAAAATGTCATACAACGTTACGCGAACGGATGCGCGAATGCGTATCAGACGAAAGATATCCAATTCAAAGCCAATCCAAACATGCCGTCGGCGGCGGTGCCGCTGTGGCTGCTGGTTTTAGTTTCAGCCAGGTTAACGTTGATGCAGGTGTCAGCCGTAGAGTTAATATGGTTTCTGTAGTGTGTAGGTCGGCTTGCCTTGCCAGCTGTTATCTGCGGTTCGCCTGTGTGAGGAACAGCCGACGCTCGTTTGTGCTTGCGAACTCGCTGCGCTCATCGAATGTCGCCGACAACGTAACATCACGCGACGGTAATACCCCCGACCTGCCTTCACTCGTCATTTCTGCTTACTAAATTGTCTCTTTCGTGAGCGTCGAATTTGTCAATTTTTCCGCTACTGCGTCAGCTGCATATTCCAATTTCAGGAACAGGAAGCCAAAAGCTGTTACGTGAGCGTCGAATTTATGTCAATTTTTCCGCTACTGCGTCAGCTGCATATTCCAATTTCAGGAACAGAAAGCCAAAACTTAATAGTTAACGGCTGTTTGATTTGCCTGATGCGAAATGGTTCGTTATACTTATTATGCGCTCTCAAGAATCTAGCGGCACGTTCACTCTAGCCGAAAGGGGATTGGCGTGGGGTTTTGTGGAAAACTCGCGATGCATTGGACAGCTCCATTGGTAAGTCGCAAGTGGCGCGACTTTCAAATGTAGCTTGTGCCACTGATAGCGGTGTCAGCGACGGAGCGAATTCTTATGTTTGACGCAGTTTGTGTTATTTTGGCCAAAAAATACGCTTCGAGGCAATATTCTTGAAGGCTGGAAATCGCTGCTCATCGCAAGTAATTCGCTGGCATTTATTTCACTCAGTAAGGTGGAGACTGTTTGCGGGCATTTCGTACGCCGTTATACGAGTACGGATGTACTGTGCTGCGTAGCACAAGGAACGCAGTGACGAAATGACCTTCGGCGGAAGTCGGGCAGCCGGTGCGTAGCAGCTGTATGTGGAATGTGCAAGGGCACAGGCGTTAAGTGGGGAAAGACCCCGGGTACGGTGGCAGGTAGGACTAACTGCGCGTGCTTGTTGAGAGACGCGCACTGCCCGCACATTTCCGTAAGACAGGGCTTTTTCGACAGAAAAGCCGCAAGGATCCGTTCTTCATTTGTGCGGTGTAGAGTATATATGGAGGCCACACTGCCTCCCGCGCTTTTTTCCCGCGTTCCGGGAGAGTTTCCCGCGCTTTTTTTACTGCTTTGTGCGCCTTGAATGCTACTGTAAGCAGATTGCGGCGGATGGATTGAGTGTTTAGCGACGAAATTTACTAGAACTTGGTTGTGATGCCATGCTGCTGTGCCTTTGATTCTTGCAACTGGGAAGCCGAAGGCAAGATTCTTTTTTGTACACTATCCTACTAAGTCGATGAAATAAATTGAAAATGAAATTCTGGACTTATTTGAAGGTGCGCAACAATGATGATGTCACTGGAAAAGGGCAAGAAAAACCAACATCACAAGGGCGTGTCGCGTGAGGATGGCTGGGGAATAGTTGGATGCATTTTTTTTTTCGCCGGCGCCTCCCAAGCTAGAGTCGGCTCTCACTGATTAGAGCGAAAAGACCGCCGTAGGCGTCAACACCTCTCTGTAGTGAATTGCGCTGGCATCTACGCGTTCGTGAGGGAACTCGGCGAGACAAGTCAAGTGCATCGCGGCCTTTTTTAGACAACGCACTATCGCCTCGTTCTCCTAGCTCGCTCCCCCAATTCTGCAAGCGTTTCGATCGGCATAGAATGAAAGCCTTCCATTATATCGAGTGTACAATTGAAACTCTCCTCTGGTTCGTGAGCTCCCGGTAGCCGCATGGTAGGAACACGGGAATGAGTGAGAATGGCGAAGCAGATAAATAGTTTAAGCGGACCCTGGACACCGAAGGGAGCTCAGAACAGCTAGCTAGTCGCACCGCTCACGGCTGAAGGTTTGGTTTGGTTTATGGGGGTTTAACGTCCCAAAGCGACTCAGGCTATGAGGGACGCCGTAGTGGAGTGTTCCGGATAATTTCGACTACATGCAGAGTTCTTTAGCGTGCACTGACATCGCACAGTACACGGGCCGCTAGCATTTCGCCTCCATCGAAATGCGACCACTGCGGCCGAGATCGAACACTCCTCTTTCGGGTCAGCAGCCGAGCACCATAACCACTGAACCACCGCGATGGATCACAGTTAAATAGGATTTCACATCCAGTCATGGGAGTAAGTGGAGATGCAGAAAATGGACTTTATTCGAGAGTCCAGTGTGTACCTGTATTTTTAAGTGATACTTGATGCCATCAGGCACACTGTCGCAATAAATAAAAAGGAAGGAAAATGGATTTGTGAGACCACGAAGACAGTCAAGTGTATATAGTGCCGATCGAGAAGACAGCCACTGCGACAATCTCAAGTACCCGATGGAGCAGACATGTACCCTGCACGCACTCTGTTGTGGTGATTGTATATCGTTTTCCTTTTTGTTATCACTGTTTACTTCTCCGTCAGATGTGGCGGTGAGTCTCCGTCCATTGGCGTCTAGTCTGTGCACGCACTTCGCGATGGATCACGCCAACTGGCCGACCTGCCTGCTCTTGTGCTCTCCATAAACACAGTGCCTCTTACGCGGAGGAACTGACGTCCCATACGATACGCATGACGAAACGGCTAACAATGCCCGATAGATGGAGTTCGCAGCCGCAGTTTTAGCCTAAGGCCTTAGGGTTTAGAGATAACAATAGTCATGTAAACAAATCTGCGGTGGAAATTAGCAAAAAGCGATTTGTGGCACAAAAACAGAGAGGTGACATAAGTTTTAAAGAGTAGGAAGACGTTTTTTTAAAGGAAATGGCGAATTGTATTAACAACTTACAGCAGAGTAAACAAAAATAAAGGAAAAAAAAAACTGAGCATAGTGGCAACAACCACTGCCCCGTTTCAAAGGGGATGCTCCTACCTTCCATTCATCCATCCATTAGCCTGCTGACCTGCGCATTGCTTCGAATTGGCGTCTCCCTCGCAGCAAGCACTCCAGTGTACGCGACATAGCATTCGCACGCAGGCAAGTTTACAACGCGGGGCGAGCGGTTGCGTGTGTGTGCTGTTACAAAACACAACAGAAATTTGTGATTAGTAGAGAAGGCGCCTAAGTACGGTAAGGGTTAAAGCAAAAATGTTGAGTTGTAACCGCCAGATCTAAGCAGCATGTACTTTTGGGGTGTGTAGACATCTGCGAGTTGGCTGGCGATGTGTGTCGTTTAACGAGTAATCTAAACCGAAGTATTAATTAAGTGTAAAAGAAACGCTGTCAACGCATCGCTGCTTTTGGGGCAGAAGGATCCTACCAGCTGCACAGTAGTCTGCCGCGATG
This sequence comes from Amblyomma americanum, assembly GCF_052857255.1. Classification (NCBI taxonomy): domain Eukaryota; kingdom Metazoa; phylum Arthropoda; class Arachnida; order Ixodida; family Ixodidae; genus Amblyomma; species Amblyomma americanum. The sequence continues at coordinate 17,471,775 of NC_135498.1, read as the reverse complement.
CAGCTGTGTTGAGACCAGTCGAGACACCTTATTCCGCTGGGGGCAGCTCGCCCCACCTTGCGGGCAGCGGCGAGGTGAACAACGGACTGGTACACGCGTATCACACAAGAGGGCAGCACCGGGGCATGATGGTTGGAACATAGGTGTTTGTTAACGGTCTGTTGCTCAACTGCGCCAGTTCCGTAATAATCCGTGGCGGTGCCGCGAATATGCAGCGCCGGTTTAGGCAGTTTAGGTGCAGCTCGGCGCTGGTTGCTGCCAGAATGAATGATCGAATGAAGGGATTCGTCGTCTGCGCGCCCTAGCGTTTTACGCAGATAATTAATATAATCGCCTTTGTGTCGAGGCGGTGATGGCTGTCACCTAGCCACCAAATTCTGCCGTGCTAAATTTCTTCGGATTGACTGCCATTTTTTTCCCTTCCCCATACTCTCCTGACCTTCTCCACCAGCCCTTTTATCGGCCCTTATTCTTGCTTATACTTTTTCAAAGTTGAGTACGCCCTGGCTATTCCTAAAGCTCAATGCACCCGAATCTCTGTGCTGGCCTAACACTAACCATGCACCCTGGCACTGGCAGGTGCAAAGTTAAATTAATGATTGATCGCGAGAGGGTACTCGAGTGACTTGGGTCACACAAGGTGCTAGCACCTGCCATCGCAGAACAGTGGCGCATCGCTTCACCGCTGCACCACTGCGCCAGGAGGGGTATGAGGACTCCCAGGGACATATGAGCGTAAATAATAATAATAATAATAATAATAATAATAATAATTGGTTTTTGGTGGAATGGAAATGGCGCAGTATCTGTCTCATATATCGTTGGACACCTGAACCGCGCCGTAAGGGAAGGGGTAAAGGAGGGAGTGAAAGAAGATAGGAACGAATAGGTCCGTAGTGGAGGGCTCCGGAATAATTTCGACCACCTGGGGATCTTTAACGTGCACTGACATCGCACAGCACACGGGCGCCTTAGCGTTTTTCCTCCATAAAAACGCAGCCGCCGCGGTCGGGTTCGAACCCGGGAACTCCGGATCAGTAGTCGAGCGCCCTAACCACTGAGCCACCGCGGCGGGGCGAGCGTAAAGTTGAGAATGACCAATTCCGCATATATGGGAATTAAGCCATTAACTGTACAGCGTCATACCGTTAAGGCGGAGCTTAAGCTTCTGTCCCCTCCGTATTTTACTAAACACGCAGCTAGCATATGGAAGATATTCACGCAGAACACGTGACGCGCTGAAAGAGAACGAGCACTTTGCGTTCCCTGAGTTTCGCAAGAAAAGCGATAATTTCTAGGCGCCTATTTTGCCAAAGCTGTCCTTTGATGGCCTTAATTTGCCTGTAATTTTTTTTTAAAACACTGCTGCTGCACCGTTTTTGTCTGTCTGAATGCGCTTTCGAGGAGCTTGCAGGCAAATCAACCTCCCGTGCACGTAACTCATCGAAATAGCCAAAAATTGTTGGGCCACAGCGCCGAGGGCAACTGCGTTTTCGAAATTCTGAAAACCGGTATCGCTATTAATTACTGTGGGCTACACGCCCCTCAGTAAATAAGGAGACTAACAGTAATAGTTGAAAAGTTGATTATCCGATATTAGTTAAGCAGCCTGCTAGTTTGCATGTCTTAGCTGTTTTCTGATGTACTACACGCTACGCAGAAAAAAAGCGCTCTTCTAGCTCAAAAAGCCTATTTTTGAAAATTGTGTAAAGTCTTAGGTGAAACACCCTGTATTTACCTTCAGTATTCAGTAAGGTATTGAATACCTTCAGTAGCTTTTTGTGTTCATTGAATTTCCATTAATCAATGGGAAAGTAATATGGCATTGACAGAAATACAAAAATGGTTTTTATGAGGCATGCCTTCAATAGTTTGCCATCAATAGTTTGTCATAGACAGTCATCATCGTCAGCCTTCTCTTGGAAGACAAAGGCCTCTGCCGTATCCCTCCAATTAACCGACTGGAGAAAACCAGTCGAGTCCAAATCAATCCTCGCATTTCCCTAAAAAAAACTATAAAAAAAACAGTGCGACCGGTGTTTGTCGACGCGGCCGCAGGGATGTCGGGTGCCGCTACGACGCCTCACGGTGGTGGCGGACGGCCTGCGGGCAGCCTCGAGGAATCTTACAGACGCTGCTTCGTGGGAGGTGACCTATCGGCCCAGTACAAGATGTCAAGGCCCACCATCCCTCCCTCCATGGTGGCCGATATCGTTGAGTACGCCAACGAAACGGTATGGGCACGCGGCCTCTGGTTTCCTCTGTCCAATGACGTGCGGACACGTTTGACCTGCGAAAGATAATGTGCGTGGTGCTACACACGGGGCACAAGAAACAGAAGTTGATCCACATAGAAAGGCAGAAAGCTCGGTACTGGCTATAAATCTCTGGCCAGCGGCTCACAATGATGGAAGAGGGGGGGGGGGGAGAGATTTAGTTTTACGGTGGCCGCGAATGTAGTCAGGACAAAAACGCATAGAAACGCATCTTCAATGCAACTTAAACTACAGTCGCTAGTCGCAGTCCGCGCTGCTTAGGAAGATTGGAGGAACGCCCGAAACGCCTGGAGAGCCTTCAAAGCGGCCGGACAAGTTTATGAGCTACAGGCTTGCTGTCAGATCGCGCCTATGAAGCGGTCAGCGCTCGTATATTTCTCGCTCCTACGTGGGGCAAACCTATATTACGGACGGGGTCCATATATTTTCAGGGATGTCACAGGCGCGGCACAGTTTGGAGAATCCACACGTCCAAGGTACAGTTAAACTATAAGGTATACTACGTCGTGAAAGCCACGTCTAATTTCTCTGTTTTTAGAAGACTGCGTGTTTGTGCTGAATGCCGTTCTGAATTTTAAAAGTCGTGCTCGATACAAAACTTCAAGGTGCCTGCACACGAGCACAGGGAGCGGCATTAGATCTCGAAATACAGTTGAACCTCGTTATAACGAATTTGAACTTCGTTATAGCCATTGCTTCTTTATTGACCCTGTTGACCGAGCTTCCAGGGGAATCGCCATTCCTTCGTTATATCCATTATTTCGTTATAAGCCGTATAGTTATAACGAGGTTCGACTGTAATTTATTTAGTTTTATTGCTATTCACGCTGTACAGCATGGGCTAACTCAATAACATTCGCTACGTTGTAATTCGCCGTTACTTAATTGGCGAACTGATGAACATTCGCCGTAACTGATTCGCTTGGTGTGCGTACTCTCCGCAATAGTTATACGGCCTTTTCCTTCCGACTCCTATTATCCGAGCAAGAAAAATAACTAGCGGCAACATTTCCTGAAACACAGAGCGGCATGAGTTTCGGTGGATGTTTGCCGCCAGGTCACAGGGCTGCTCTCCAACTATATATGCAAACAAGGTGTACAGTAATGAACAGAAGTTTAATGAATATAGATTCGCCGAAAAAATAATATTTCTGGGATGACTCGGTAGGCATTCAGCTGGAATTCGTTCCATGCGATAAAACACGCATATCCTCACATATTTCTATGCTTTCCGCTGACCTTCTTTGCCTCAACAAGCAGAAATAAGTTTCTTCCCCCGCAAGCTCACTTCCCGTTAGCTGTTGCCCATGACTGTTCTAGTGTTAGTGTCATTTCAGGTGCGCGGTTCACTCGCAATTCTTCGAGCGCAAGGCCTCTATCTAGTCTGTTACCTATTCACAGCGTCCGCAATAATAATTTATGTGTCTAAGATCGCTATAGGGCGGATACCTTGTTTTATCTTCGGTAGAAAGTGCACGCGTACTTCTTTACTAATATGGAGATATTTAGTTAAATGTACATAGTGTCGACTGGACCATTTCGAGTGTGATGAGTCAAATGTGTCCGAAAGTTAGACAATGACACAAAGCGCAAGTGAAGGCGTAGTCTAGAAGACTTGTCCTCCTTTTCACAGCAGTTTGGCGTTTTCTTTTTTTTTTTACTGCGGGCAGGTTTCGTGCAAGGATGGCGTGTGTGTCGACGTCGGGTGCGGACCTGGACAGAGCACGGAGCTGTTTTGTCCGCACTTCGCGAAGGTCGTGGGCACCGACATCAGCGAGACGCAGATCTCCATAGCCCGGGCCTCCCGCACCGCCGAGAACGTGAGCTTCGAGTGAGCAGCTGTGCACTCCAGGACAGTGCGAAAGGCAATACTTGATTACCAGCGCTGGTGGCTTAGTGGCTGTGTTACATTAAGTGGTGTTTGCGGGCTCCTTTAGGTTTTCTCTACTTTATACTTCGCAGTTGAAGAAAAAAAAAGAGTAATCTGGGCTAAAAGCTGGAACCTGCCACCGCCGCCTGTCTAGTGCAGTCGTTTATCAAGCAAGTTAGACACTATTCCGGCACTTGTAATAGGATACGACTTAAGAAATAGGAGTTCATAACGATGGGCCATGGTCCTTGGCGTCCTGTGTTACTTCGCTGACAAATCACCACAGTATATAGAATACAGTTTTTTTTAACCTTTGGTTGTGTTAAACAAGCCATATGCATCAAAATTATAGAGCTTATGATTTTGTCTGGTGGTTAAATACTTGTTTAGGCATCAAGAAACGTTGTGACAAGAGACTACTTTTTTGTCGTGGAGGAATTCTGTGCATCGGTCTTAAATGTGGGCGGAGCTTCACTGCAGACTTAGTTGCATCCGACTATAGCTCAGTTGGCAGAGCTGCAATGCTCAAGACAGGCGGCGGTCGTGGGTGCGGGCCTTAAACTTGAATAAATGCACCACAGAAGAAAGGAAGCGGGAGAAAAACGCGTGCACAGGAGAACCGCATACGGAATACCCTGGAATTAAATTGGGCGGCAGCGCCGTCCTTATGTGAACGCTCCTTACCAGTGTTGGCGGACACCAGAAAACCGGTGAACCGTCTTATGTAGTAAGCTGGTTAACTAATTTTTAATAATTATATAGCTTTATAACTAGCAGAGTTAGCCGCCTAGTTGCAATTAGAGATATGTGTCCGTTCGTTAGTAATAGCCATGTCAGCTTTTAGAATTTCAAAAATGCGATTACCCTTGGCGCTGTGGCTCGACAAAATTTAGCTTTTTCGACTAGTTCCGTGCACTGGAGGGGTTGCTTCGCCTGCATGCTTTCGAAAGCGCATGTATTTTCGCATGATGCAGCCATATTTTGTCGAGCCACAGGAACGAGGGTAATCGCATTTTAGAAAATCTAAAAACGGATATGGCTATTACTAACGACCGGCTACAATTCTCTAATTGTAACTAGGCGTCTAACTCTACTAGTTAAAAAGTTAATTATTAAAAATTAGTAAACGAGCTTACTATTTAAGGTGCTTCGCCAGTTTTCTGGTGTCCGCCAACACTGGTAATACTATACCGCGAAAGCTATATTTTTACCCCAAAAACCTGTTTTTGAAAATTTTTGAAAGTGTTCGCTCAAACAGCCGGTATATATATTTGCAGCTGCCGAGTTTACTATCAGTGAAACTAGTTTGCATGCCTTGTGGCTGTATGATTACGTGTAGGTGGAATGTGAATTTAAAATAAAGCAGACTTGAACCTTATTGCAAGCTCGTCTGCGCCAGTTAGTTTCGCGCTGCGGTTCTTTGAATAGGAGTATCATAGTACGTCAGAAAAGACCGCGTCACCGCGCATGCGTACAGACCGGTTAGTCTTAGTCCCAATGTTATTCTGTCACTGTACCGCCCACTGCACTGTGCATGCAACGGCCGGTACTCACAGTTGGACAACTTACGCGAAGTCATTTATAGTCAGCTCAAATGAGTGGACTAAGAGGAAATAGTTTTCCTTAACCAGAGCGCTTTCAACTTGGCTGCAACTGCTGCTGTCGACCGAGACGAAATGCCTCTCTAAACGCGGCCGTCATCGCCGTAGTGTGACCACCTCAGTAGAGAGATGTAACATACCGGAGACGTACAGTACTAGATTAGACGTACACCGGTTTTACGCAAGGGAGATGCGCACGCGGAGTGGTCGTACCCGGCCACGCCCTTGCGCAGCTCCCGTACGTAAGCCTGTTATACGTCGCCGCTAGTACGTATCTGGTATGCTGAATCTCTCATGTCCGCATGGCGATGCCGTAGCATGGTCCTGATGTCCGCTTGCGGTGGCCTTCGAGGCGTCCTATATTTCGCTGTCGCTCAGCGCACCGTGCAAGCGGCGGTTTTACGAACGGCACGAGTAACGGCATCGGTCACCTTATTTGACGGTTACCGGGTGGCGCGCACGTCGCGTCGAGCGCAGGGTGGCCAAGGCCGAGTCGCTGCCCTTCGATGCCGGCTCCGTGGCGCTGGTGGTGACGGTGAACGCGCTGCACTGGTTCCGCTGGGAATCCTTCTTCGCCGAGGTGCGCCGGGTGCTGGCGGACGGCGGAGTGTTCTGCCCGTCGCTCTACCGGCTACGAGCCGTCGCCGAGCCGGGCCTGGAGGACTGCCTACAAGAGGTGCCCTGCACTCTACCCCGATACTCATGACAGCGCCATATAGAGACCGCTAGGGTCACTGAACTTGTCTTCTCTCTGTTAGGTGCTTCTACACTCCGTTCAGTTTTTACTCATAGCAAAAAATGGATTCTGTGGCTCTTTCTGGGCATCCTGGTACTTCTGGAGCGGCAAAGGAGCCTCGTTTATTGGTCAGAAAATTGGTTTTAAAGATGGAGTTTTTTTTTTCTCTCTCTCTATACTGGATCCAAATTCGTGGCGTAAGCACTGAAGAGGGTTTCGTGATCACTGTTTGGAAGTGAATGGTGGTGTACTCTAGCCTCAGGGCTGCTGTGCACTGTCGGTGCATGTTAAAAAACTTCAGGTGGTCGAAAATAATGTGCAGCCCTTCACATACGGCGCCTCTCATATTCTCGTATGTGTCTATGAAGTGTCCACACGCCGATCATCGTGAATTAGTTTTTCACGTGACAGATAAATTGGTAATATGTGCGTGTGTGGGTGGGTTGACAGAAGTATAGTTCTGGGCAGCAAGGTATAATGTACAGCTACAAGTACTGTAAAAGGGAACACTAAGTTTGTGTGAAAGGACCGATTTTTTTTTTTTTTTTGGTGCTTCGTGCAACTTGAAAAACAGTCATTCGTCCACATGAGGCTTACGTTTAAAATGCTCCTCACGCATGTTTGCATGCATGTTACTTGGACGTCACCGTTCAAACTGACTGTACCTGCACTTACTGTCATTCATCGCCGCGCAGGGACAAGTCACAAGCGCATTGTCACGAACTGTTGCATATGTCTGAGAAATTCTAACCATGTCGAATGCTGTAGCGTAGGAGAGAATTAACACCCAAGTTGCCCTTACAAAATTTTTAGACAGTCTATAGACTGTCAATAGACTTGTCTGTAAAGTCTGTAGGCTTTCTATAGACAAACCTTAGAAAACAGTCTATAGGCATTACAAATCCTATAGGCACTCTGTGGACAATCTATAGATTTATGGCCATACGCTTTTAGTAGTCTTGTGTCTGTACACAGTATGTAGACTATGAATAGACAAAAATAAATGTCCATAGGAAAGCAATAGAGCCTGTAAGAAGTCTGTAGACTGTCTATAGACCATTTTTAAGGGTATATTTGCTTTCAGAGATAGCATATCTCAGAGTTTTGACAACGTTTCACTTTTTTTTTTCGTACCCCGGCAGTTTCGGTACAAGGAGTTTGAAGGCTACCTTACCTCTCAGCATGACTTCTGGACTTACGGGTACGACCGCACAGATTTCTCCAAGTGGCCTTTCAAGGACGCTCAGACGTAAGTCGCGTATACGGCACACATTCGTCTGGCTCAATTCCGATAAACGGAATTGACCAAGGAACGAAAAGGCAATTTTTGTAGGTCAAGGAGCTATCGAGTATTTGAAGCTTAACACTCGCAGAGATGCATGAGCGTTGGGATTTGTAGCTCGCTTCTATGCGCCGGTAGACACGTGGCTGTAGAGCTTTCACAGTTCAGTTTACTGAAGCAGTGGAGGTACCTTCTTTGCCAAAAGTAACTGAGCAAAATGTCTTTGCTTCTCAACCGTGCAATGGAGCCTTTACGGCACCCATAAAGACCGAAAGGTGTCAAAACGTGAGGACGAGCGTTAACCTTACTTTACACAGACTAAGAGCTTATAGGCTGTCACAAGTGCTTCTCTATGCAGCTAAGGAACAAACCACCGCTGCCCGGTTACTTTTGGCCAAGACGGTACGTGTCTTCCCATGAAAAATGTTATGTCCGAAAATGGCGTGGAACAGTAGAAGACGCTGAACGCATCGCGTTGTTATTAGCATTGTTATGCTCTTATTATTGTTTTCTATCAAATTAGGCTCTAAACTACCTTTAGTTGAACGCCGCTTTTTGATATCAAGGGCGTAGCTGAGTTCCTGGTTGTACTGCCCGGTATAGTCTTCCGACTTGGGGTTCATATGGAGACCAAATGTAAAAGCACCTTATCGCTCGGTATTATTTAGCGACGGAGCATACGGTGCTTTTCATCGCCTCTTCAGGGCGGGAAAGAAACAGACCCAGTAACTTATGGGGCTTGCCACGGCGTATTCTTTCTTTGCTCTGTCCAGGAAAAATTTCGACGTGATAGAAAAGACAACGCTGTCAGCCGTTGTGGCGTTAGTGAAGACATGGAGCTTCGCAATACGAATGGCGGAGAAGGAACCGCAGCGCGCCAGAGAAGCGGTGGAGAGACTCGAGACCAGGTGAGTGCGCGTCGAAGTTCGCGGCGTTTCCAGGGGTCTTCCTAAGCAGCACGATGCTGTTTAGGTTAGGTGTTGGCTGCTGCGTTACCGACGTAGTTGTCATGGAGCAGGGCCTGTCG